>NC_035447.2:167029847-167337347 GCF_002127325.2 Helianthus annuus | reverse complement strand
CGTGACCGTCACCATCACCATCACCACCATCGCCCGCCAGCTCCTCCTCATCAGATAAATCAACCATCTCTGGTGGGTCCAGAATAGCCTTAAGACAATGGCACCAGTCATCATGCTCTAAAGCTTTTGTGACCAAGTCCATCACAGGCAGCGCTAGATGATCGTATGCATTTTCAGCACGATCCAACTCCGCATTAGCTTCATCAGTCACCGAACAGTGACTTGTGTCAAACTCCTGCCTGAACATCTCCTCAGCATGCTGCGCACATTCCAGATAACCTCCACGGTGACCAACCGCGCGCGAGGCATCTATGAGAGCAGCAACAGTCCCGTCCAGTTCCCCAGCATTCAAAATCGAGTTGGCCATCTACAGCAAAAGAAACGAATGAGAAACTGGCTTTACTAAATAAAAACCCAAGTTACAAAGAGAACAATACCAGTACTAATCCCCTGCCACGCATCCATTCAGCCTCCGAGGACAGCGTGTCAACACTACCCTGGACCTCAGCATAGTTATTTTGCGCCAC
The DNA here is from genome assembly GCF_002127325.2 of Helianthus annuus. Taxonomy (NCBI): domain Eukaryota; kingdom Viridiplantae; phylum Streptophyta; class Magnoliopsida; order Asterales; family Asteraceae; genus Helianthus; species Helianthus annuus. Next base: position 167,336,820 of record NC_035447.2, on the reverse strand, counting down.
ATTCAGGGCAGACCAACTTATGGCACGCGCCTCCTCAGCTTTCGCCTGGCTTCCTCAGCAGAAGCAGCTTTCGATTTTTCAGCTTCAAGATCGATCTCCAAGTACTCACTTTTTTCAACCTGCTCTCGTAGGCGACGTTTTAACTCGGCAATCTCGACGTCCTTGGCGATCAGATCCTTGTCTTTTCCTGACAGCTGTGTTTTCACCTCAGCCAGCTCAACCTACAAAGGGTAAAAGACTCAGACAAATTATACAAACAAAGCACAAAGGGAGAAAGGGCAAATGTTTCCCAAACCTCAACATTCTCCTTCGACGCTTGCGCATCTTCAACCTTCCCAGTCAGTTCCGCAACCTTACCCTCAAGTTCGGTAATCTTGTTGCGAGCCGCATACGAGCGCTGGTTGTCCTTTTCACATATTTTCTTGAACTCAGCACGCTCCTTGGACAATAGCTCCTCAGCTGCACGAAGTTTACCGCGAAGGCCTTCACGACCCCACTCTTCTGATTTTCTATCAGATTCAAACTTCGCCTTTTCCTCAACAAAGGCAGCCTTAGCATTCTCGTAATTCTTCACTTCTTTCACCAGGAGTCACGATACTTCTCCCAATCAGCCTGTTTCTTGACCATGGTGCGCCATTCCCGCACGATCTGGTGATTGGCGGCGCGAGTGTTGGCTTCTCCAACAACGTAGGCTTGGTACAGCCCATCATGGGTCACACCCTTTGGCGGTTCACTTCGCCAGGAATGAAGGAATTTAAGAGCCACTCTCGACATGCTGAGAAATCCTTGAACGTATCTTTCTGCTTCAGATCCCAGGGAGCTTGGTGTGGAGCGTTGCCGCGCAACTCCTCGGTATATGTCTTGTAATACAAATCTCCAATAGTATCTTTTGGACCGATAGGAGATTGGGGCACAAAACCTCCAGGACCACCAGAGCTCGCGCCACCAGCAGCAGCAGTCTTCTCCTTATCAACAGCCGAACCAGACCCCCCAGCAGAGGTTACTTGAGTAGTTTGAACGGGGGCATCAGCTGACAAAGGTTTACTCGGTTTCTTCACCTCCGGACCTTTCCCTCTCTCATGAATGGGTTGGTCAAGCCCTGTGATGTGAACGACCTCCGGACCCTGCGCCTTTTCAGGAAAAGTGGTAGCAGTAACCTCGATCTCCTTGGGTTCAGTAAGAGGCTTGTCAGCAGCTCCATTTTCTCCATCTCCTTCCCAATAGGCTTCTACCCAGCCTTTGGCTTCTCCTTCTCAGACGCAGTACCCTTGAAGGGTTTGATAGTAACCTTGGTGACCTTGGGCCTTTTATGCGCAGGCTCAGAGGGTTCTGTGATAACGACACCTTTCTTTTCAGGGGTCTTCTTTTTAGCCTCTGCAAAAAAAAAGTGTTAAAAGACAGTTGACAGAGGAACGTAAAAGTAAGATCCAAGAGGCTAACCAGCAGAAAATCTGTAAAGAGAGCTCAAGTTGCTCTTTTTTCCGATCAGAGGGACTCCACCAGGCTTTGACACCACAGAGGCACCAACCGCAGCCTCCCTGCTCCTTTTCCTGATCAACTTCACAGCAGGCTCTTCCTCCTCTATTTCTTCTTCGTCCTCTTCTTCTTCATGCGTGAAAGAAGATGGAGTGGCCCCAGCATCAGGGTTGCGAGAACCCGCGCTCTCTGAGCTCTTTGAACCAGCAGCTCCTGCCTTCTTCTCGCCTACGCGTGATAAACCTTCAAATGAGTCACTGATAATAACGTAATCTTCTAAGTTACTTTGACGAAGGCGGAGGGTACCTTTATCAGCAACACCAGCGGTTGCGCGGCTACTTCCACCCTTCTTACTGGTGACATCGGCATCAATGGTGATAACCTTCTTCTTTTTGGGTTTCTTCTTCCTCTCTTCGGGGTCGATACCCAAGTCGCGTAGCACACCTGCAAAGATGGTAGACCAGGAGCTTAACTCTCCATTGGAAGATCTGACAGACTCCTCGCTGGAAAGATAAACAATCTCTTTCCCAGCAGAAGTCAAAGCGCGCAAGGGTCGAGGGTTAGGTATATGCGCACCTTCGGTTGTAGTAGGTGGATTGGTGAAAGCATCAGCAACTGGATACATAAAGTGACCTTTAATCTGGTCATACCAGTATTCCTCTCCTGCTTTAAGCGGGCGCACGCCCATAGACCCACCAAAGGTGGGGAAGGCAGCTTGCCATAGATGCGCCTCTATACGTTAAATTGCATAAATAAGCACAGGTTACAAAACAAGGAGATCAAAAGAAATTGAGGAAGTAACTAACCTCTATCATCAAACTTCAAGATTGGAACATTCTTGCTATCCGCCGGCCACTGGTCACTCATTCGCGCCGCTACCAGAATGTTCTCGCCAAACACTCGGTTCGGAGTAGTAGTAAGCTTCACATACCAATTTTCCTGCTTGGGAATCGCCAGATCCTCCTTCAAAATCGGCTCGGACCATGCGCGGAAGGTCATGGCGATCGTTATCACCTCCTCGTGAATATAAAAGAACTTTGGTTTCCAGTCATGGAACTCTTAGGAAGATTCAGAAGGATCTTCTTCCCATCCCCTCGACTGGCGAACGAGTAGAATCCCATGTTTCTTATCAATTGGTAAAAAACTCTGAATCTTTCCACGGTCGGCTCTATGTCATGAGATTCAGAAGGATCTTCTTCCCATCCCCTCGACTGTAACATCCGTCAAATCGGGTTTCCAAAACCCGACCCGTTTTGAAATTCGGATCCTAACCCTTGAAATCTCGGAATCTTTCGTGAAAATAATTAAGTGTCGAAGGAATTTATCAATTCATCTATTTATTTATTTACTTAAATGATTAATTTTAATTAAAATATCAACTAAAATTTATCAAAGTTAAATTGGTTAGTAAGCTTTAAATAAAAATCAAATCATATTAGTTTACAACTAGAAGGGTCTCTTTTGACAAAACAAACCAACCTTTTGGAACCTTCTTACATTTAACCATAGTAGATGGTCAAAGTTTCCATTTTGTGATTGAAATATATTTCCCATATAGAAATTTATTAAGCATCTCAGGCCATTCGAACTTTCATTTTCAACAAGTTATTACTACAAAATTATTATGGCAAGACCCCAATCACACCAAAGATTTGATTTCGTTCCCTGCTTCCATACTTGCATACGAATTCGGAAACTATCGAAGATTTCAATCACCGACGTACCCTTCTCCGCGTTTCCTTTTTGGACTCGATCACGAACCTAGACCCATATTGATACTTATACAATCAATCATCAAATCGGTTTCCATAATTCGCGAGTCTTCGAACACTATAAAACCGAAGATTTCATCACCATTCTGCCTCCATCCCTCACACACTCACAAACACCTTTTCATTACCATTGCACTTTGCCGGAGACGAACCTGCAACACCGTAACACCCTCCGAAACCACCGTTCACCTTCACCACCTCGTTCGAACCCCCTTACAGCTTGTCAGAAACCTGTGCGTCCATCGTCGGAACCGGGAGCTCTCACCGGAGTAAACCCGTACTATCGCCGGAGACGTCAGAAGTCACGACCGGAATAATCTCTTCGTTGCGGTATATCATTTTCTCTCCACCAACTCGTTTTATATTTTCTTTCATACATATATATACACAAGAAAATTGCTTTTTAAAACTGTAGTAGTCAAGCCGGAGGTCGCGGGTTCGACCCGGCCTCTTGGCATGTCGCTGCCCTTTTTCTATTCATTTAAAAATATATATATCTATATATATATATATATATATATATATATATATATATATATATATATATATATTGAAGGATAACTGTAACTAAAAATATGAACTTTTGTAGTAGGCTCCATGAGAAACCATAACTATTATAGAGAACACCTATAACATACTGTTTGGTGCTTCATAAAATAATACTGGGTTTCAAGCATGCTAAATCATGCAATATATATACTGATGGTAACATTAAATATGCACAAAAGGTTATCAGTTTTGGTCCTTTTATAAATTCAGCAAATGAAGAATGATAGTTGTAGGATGAATGAATTAAGAAACAAAGTTCCCGAGTTCGAACTCCGTTCAAGCCGAATTGGGTCCTGTTTGGGCCGATTGTTGGTGAAATTATTAAAGGACTTCTCTTCTTAGTTTTTGTTCCCAAATAAAACTAATTTTTTTTTAAATCATTTTTCTTATAAAAACTCTAAAATTATTAATAACATGAATATTTAAGTATAATTTATAATATTAATCAATTGTGATAACTAAATGCTTAGAAAAATTGTAACCTTAAATGTTAGGAGTCTTATTAACGAGTTCGTTATGTATTATTTCAATATTTAGGATAATCCCTTACGTTCGTTTTCTTGGAATTCTCCATATTTACTCGAGCGTTATTTACAAGAATCGCAACGCAATCAATGTGAGTATACATGACCCATTTTCCATTTTCACACTTTTGGGTGCAATATGTATTCTATATCAAACACGTTATTCACTTCAAAAAATTTTATGCACACTCTATCCTTACTCTATGTGATACATTTTAATCATGTTAGACATGTTATGCTAATGTAAACATTCATGACTATGTGTTCATTAACTTTGCAAGCCTCCCCTAACAATGGTAGCGCTATAGGTTGAGAAACGCCCCTCTCGTTATATTAACGGGTATTGTTAGGTTAATCTATGTTAAAACCTCCCATACTCTTTTGGGATAGGCACGTTAATTGCGTACGAGTCCAAAGGCATGGTAGTTTAGGAGAGATGGAGAGAGCCAGCAGCTGACAGTCAAAACTACTTCTATCTAGCTCCTCTCTTCACCATCTTTTGGTCAAAAAGAGTAAGAGTATTCAATCCCAAAAGCAAGGCTATATTCTGGATTGTTTAAACTTTGGTTTGGACACATAGAGTAACATCGTTTCGAGTATATACTGTCAATATGATATTGTATTTCACATTTGGATATGAGCAACATTTTAAACACGTATTATGCTATGTATGAAAACTTGTATACTCGCCAACATGCTTTTTGTTGACTTTATTTTAATACATATTGCAGGTTGAATGTTCAAGAATCAAGAAACAAGCTAGGATGGCTTTAGAAACCCATTTTAGCATTTTAGTTAATGATTGAATTTATGTTTGTTTATTTGAGACAATGTACCTTACTTTAGAATTTAATAAAATGATTTAATTTATATTGTCACATTTAGTGTTATGTTGTTTTGAGCAATTTGTTCGTCTCATCCCGATGTTTCCGCCATCGGTTGGGGTGTGACAGATTGGTATCAGAGCCATAACTATAGGGAATTAGGTAGGATTGCCTTACTTTTCCCTAGTCTATAGTAGGAATACTCTGATACCAGATTGGTATCAGAGCCATAACTATAGGGAATTAGGTAGGATTGCCTTACTTTTGCCTAGCCTGTAGTAGGAGTACTCTGATACCAGATTGGTATCAGAACCATAACTATAGGGAATTAGGAATGCCTTGCCTAGTCTATAGTTTAGGAGCTTATTCACTATGTGTTGCTTAAAACAACTTCCTTTCTATCTTCTTTGCTTTCCTCTACTTTCTTTTGGACTCTTAATATACATGCCTTTCCTAAGGCTAACACAATACACACTTGGAGGCTTTGAAGACACTCTTACAACACAATCGAAAAGACTCATCAAGATAGGGGTGATTCCCACACTTGGTGATGATTTTCACTCAGCTATACTTTGATTTTTGCATGAAATCTACCCTCAAGTTAGGAGTGATATCCAAACCTTGATGGGAGCTTTCCATTTCATACTCTAGTGGACCCTTATCTTTTGATAAGTACCAACCACATTAGGGTACGATGTTATCAAGTTAGAGGTGAAACTCGCATCTTGTTTAACTAGTCCCACTCTTCGATTTTCAATCTCGCCAAAGTTTCGATTTTCCCAATCGATTAAGGACGTGTAGTAACTGGAAGGACAAATATCGTTAGTCGCTCCTCGATGAGAGTATTTGTCTATTAGGCCAAAGCACGTTTCCTTAATTCGAAAAGGACTTCGATTCACTTTGGAATAGTCTTATGTTACGTTCCGTGACAATCCATGTTTTACGTTAAATCTCTTTTTATGCTATCTCAATTTTCATGTGTTTTACGTTTGTACGATATATCATTTCAATCTAATACATGCATGCTAGTATGTTATACTGGATTCGTGATTACTGGGTTATTCTTATGTGATGAACTTGTCTTTTAACCCACACCTTAACATGTATAGCACTATGCGTAGTGCTATAGGAGTAGCGCCCGCCCGTATTCTAGTGGTCATGTTAAGTCTTTCAATTGCGGTAAACGATGGGTTGACATGTTTATTCACATGCCAGTGATACGTTAATCTTGTTAACTAAGTGTGTCATGTGGATTGTTCTAAATTTTGTGCTAATATCATCAAGATAGGAGTGATTTCCTTACCTTGACGATTAGCTTCGCTCAATTTTCAACTTCACCAATGAGCTAGGGGTGATTTCCTTACCTCAGAGGTAGTTGCAACTCTTTTTCGTTCTCAATGAAACTTTATATTTGAACAGTACTTTCATTTCAAATTTGAAGACACGAATCGCACTATCTTCGCAATCTAAAACAAATAATGATAATCTCTTGTGAGCGAACTAAATTTACGATGCTTTCATTATCCATGTTACACTATGTGAAAACTCATGTTATACTATGTGAAATTATTTGAAAACTCTATGCTATATGACACATTCATGAAAACAATTTTTCTTAAACAAACATTATAATCAACTCTCAACTTTCTCTCTCTTGAATCCTTAGATGTCATCTTTTCACAAGTCTTCCTCTTAGATTTCGAGGACGAAATCTCCTAAAGTAGGGGAGACTGTAACATCCGTCAAATCGGGTTTCCAAAACCCGACCCGTTTTGAAATTCGGATCCTAACCCTTGAAATCTCGGAATCTTTCGTGAAAATAATTAAGTGTCGAAGGAATTTATCAATTCATCTATTTATTTATTTACTTAAATGATTAATTTTAATTAAAATATCAACTAAAATTTATCAAAGTTAAATTGGTTAGTAAGCTTTAAATAAAAATCAAATCATATTAGTTTACAACTAGAAGGGTCTCTTTTGACAAAACAAACCAACCTTTTGGAACCTTCTTACATTTAACCGTAGTAGATGGTCAAAGTTTCCATTTTGTGATTGAAATATATTTCCCATATAGAAATTTATTAAGCATCTCAGGCCATTCGAACTTTCATTTTCAACAAGTTATTACTACAAAATTATTATGGCAAGACCCCAATCACACCAAAGATTTGATTTTGTTCCCTGCTTCCATACTTGCATACGAATTCGGAAACTATCGAAGATTTCAATCACCGACGTACCCTTCTCCGCGTTTCCTTTTTGGACTCGATCACGAACCTAGACCCATATTGATACTTATACAATCAATCATCAAATCGGTTTCCATAATTCGCGAGTCTTCGAACACTATAAAACCAAAGATTTCATCACCATTCTGCCTCCATCCCTCACACACTCACAAACACCTTTTCATTACCATTGCACTTTGCCGGAGACGAACCTGCAACACCGTAACACCCTCGGAAACCACCGTTCACCTTCACCACCTCGTTCGAACCCCCTTACAGCTTGTCGGAAACCTGCGCGTCCATCGTCGGAACCGGGAGCTCTCACCGGAGTAAACCCGTACTATCGCCGGAGACGTCAGAAGTCACGACCGTAATAATCTCTTCGTTGCGGTATATCATTTTCTCTCCACCAACTCGTTTTATATTTTCTTTCATACATATATATACACAAGAAAACTGCTTTTTAAAACTGTAGTAGTCAAGCCGGAGGTCGCGGGTTCGACCCGGCCTCTTGGCATGTCGCTGCCCTTTTTCTATTCATTTCAAGTATATATATATATATATATATATATATATTGAAGGATAACTGTAACTAAAAATATGAACTTTTGTAGTAGGCTCCATGAGAAACCATAACTATTATAGAGAACACCTATAACATACTGTTTGGTGCTTCATAAAATAATACTGGGTTTCAAGCATGCTAAATCATGCAATATATATACTGATGGTAACATTAAATATGCACAAAAGGTTATCAGTTTTGGTCCTTTTATAAATTCAGCAAATGAAGAATGATAGTTGTAGGATGAATGAATTAAGAAACAAAGTTCCCGAGTTCGAACTCCGTTCAAGCCGAATTGGGTCCTGTTTGGGCCGATTGTTGGTGAAATTATTAAAGGACTTCTCTTCTTAGTTTTTGTTCCCAAATAAAACTAATTTTTTTTTAAATCATTTTTCTTATAAAAACTCTAAAATTATTAATAACATGAATATTTAAGTATAATTCATAATATTAATCAATTGTGATAACTAAATGCTTAGAAAAATTGTAACCTTAAATGTTAGGAGTCTTATTAACGAGTTCGTTATGTATTATTTCAATATTTAGGATAATCCCTTACGTTCGTTTTCTTGGAATTCTCCATAGTTACTCGAGCGTTATTTACAAGAATCGCAACGCAATCAATGTGAGTATACATGACCCATTTTCCATTTTCACACTTTTGGGTGCAATATGTATTCTATATCAAACACGTTATTCACTTCAAACAATTTTATGCACACTCTATCCTTACTCTATGTGATACATTTTAATCATGTTAGACATGTTAGACATGTTATGCTAATGTAAACATTCATGACTATGTGTTCATTAACTTTGCAAGCCTCCCCTAACAATGGTAGCGCTATAGGTTGAGAAACGCCCCTCTCGTTATATTAACGGGTATTGTTAGGTTAATTGTCACATTTAGTGTTATGTTGTTTTGAGCAATTTGTTCGTCTCATCCCGATGTTTCCGCCATCGGTTGGGGTGTGACATTCTGATTGAATATGTGTTGTAGGCTCTTGTGATCTGTGAAGATCGTACATTTCGTACCATATAGGTAGTGTCTCCAGATCTTTAAAGCAAATATTACTGCGCCAAGTTCCAAGTCATGTGTGGTATAATTCTTTTCATGTACCTTCAATTGACGCGATGCGTAAGCTATAACTTTTTGGCGTTGCATCAACACGCAACCAAACCTTGGCGCGAGGTGTCACAGTATACCATGAAATCGTCAGTACCTTCCGGTAGTGCTAAGATTGGCGCATTGCAGAGCTTATCTTTCAATATCTGGAACGCTTCTTCCTGTTTGATTCCCCAATCAAACTTCTTATCTTTCTACATGAGGAGTGTCAATGGTTGAGCGATTTTTGAAAAGTCCTCAATGAACCTTCGATAGTAGCCAGCCAAACCCAAGAATTGTCGAATTTCGATTGGCGTCTTTGGCGTTTCCCAATTCTTGATCGCTTCGATCTTGGTTGGATCCACGTGGATTCCATCTCCCTTTACTACATGTCCAAGGAATTGGACTTCACGTAGCCAAAATTCGCACTTCGAGAATTTGGCGTACAGCTGCTCCTTTTTCAGCAACTCCAAAATAGCTCTTAGATGCTGTTCGTGCTCAGCCTTTGTCTTTGAATAAATCAAAATGTCGTCGATGAACACAATCACGAACTTATCCAAGTACGGCTTGCAAACTCTATTCATCAAATCCATAAAGACTGTCGGTGCGTTTGTCAACCCAAACGGCATAACTAGGAACTCGTAGTGTCCATAGCGAGTTCTGAAGGCTGTCTTCGGGATACTCTCCTCCTGTATCCTTAGCTGATGGTATCCAGATCGAAGATCGATCTTTGAATAAAAGCTTGAGCCTTGCAGTTGGTCAAATAGATCATCGATTCTTGGCAGAGGGTATCTATTCTTGATCGTCAGCTTGTTCAACTCCCGGTAGTCGATACACATTCGAAAACTACCGTCCTTCTTCTTGACAAACAGGACCGGAGCTCCCCAAGGCGAGAAGCTTGGTCGGATAAATCCTTTGTCTAACAACTCTTGAAGTTGTGTCGACAGTTCTTGCATCTCAGACGGGGCAAGTCTATAAGGTGCCTTAGCCACAGGCACGGCGCCTGGAACTAAATCGATGCGAAACTCTACTTGCCTCTGAGGTGGCAATCCAGGCAAGTCCTCTGGGAAGACTTCTGGATATTCCCTCACGACAGGGATGTCTTCGATTTTCGGCTCAGCAGCTTTCTTGTCTACAATGTGTGCCAGGAAGGCAGCACATCCCTTCTGCAAACATTTTCGCGCTTTCAGGCAGCTGATAATCCTCAAAGGCGCATCTCGCTTCTCTCCATGAACCACAATTGTTTCACCATCTTCGGTCGGGATACGAACGACCTTTTCGTGACAAACAATCTCAGCCTTGTTGCCTGATAACCAATCCATTCCTACCACCACGTCGAAGCTTCCCAGCTAGACTGGTAGTAGATCCAAAGCAAACTCACGCTCTCCCAATTCGATTTCGCAACCTCTGACAACTTCATTGGCTTCTACCAACTTTCCATTCGCCAATTCGATTGAGTACGGAATATCTAATTTACTAGCGGCTAACCCAAGCATATTCTTAAACTCTAACGATACGAAGCTATAATCGGCGCCAGTATCAAATAAAATGGATGCATAGCGTTGGTTTACAGGAAACGTACCAGTGACGACATTGGGATCCTGGCGCGCTTCCCTCGCTTCGATATTGAAAACTCTTCCACGGGCTTGGTTCAATTCTGGGCATTTTCTCTTATAGTGCCTAATATCACCACAGTTAAAGCATCCAGGTCTTTGCCCGTTTCCACCTCCATTCCCAGCTTGATTATTCCTTTGGTTACGATTCACAGCGCCCGCTTGATTCACATTGTTGCCTCGATTCCCATTACCTCCATTGTTTCCTTGTGGGCGATTTCCATTTCCACCCCGGTTATTGTTTCTGTTTCCAAATCCTCCTTGGCCTCCCTGGCCAACAGTGGCCCAACAAGAATCCTTCGAGTGGCCAGGTTTCCCACATGCTTCACATACTTTCAAACCACACCAGCCAGAATGGTGACGCTGGCAGGTGTTGCACTTGGGCTGGGTGCCCATATATCCCTTTCCTTTCTTTCCACTACCAGCTGTAACCTGAGCTGGCGCGCTTGGATCTCCTTTCTTAACAACCCCACTAGTGCCTTGCTTGAAGTTCGAGAACTTCCGTTTGTTACCTCCGGATGACTCGACGTGAGTCTCCTTCTTCTTAGTCTCGACATCATCGAACTTGTTTAGGCGGATAGCCTCCTCAGTGAGAGCCACGCTCAGATCAATTGCCTCAGTGATTGTCGCAGGCTTGGATGAGGTCACCATACTTATGATTTGAGGAGCTAATCCCCAAATGAAACGCTCAATCCGCTTGAACTCTAGAGTGACCATATAAGGTACCACATGCGATAAGTCATGAAACCTCTGAACATACTCCGCGATCTTCGGACCTTCCATTTTCAAATGCCAAAACTCAGTTTCCAACCTTTGAATTTCAGCGCGAGAGCAATACTTTCTACACATAAGCTCTTTCAGCTAGGTCCACGTCATTGCGTAAGCAACAGCTTCTCCAAGAGTCTGCACTTGTAAATTCCACCATGACAGGGCTCCGTCCAAGAATAGCCCAGAAATGTAGGTGACTTGCTGGTCTGGAGCACACTTGCTCATGCGAAGAACTGAGTCCGTCTTCTCGGCCCAACGAACGAAAGCAACAGCACCTCCGGTGCCATCAAAGTTGACAGGCTTGCAGTCTAGAAACTGCTTGTAGGTGCACCCTGCACATACGTTACAACATATGAATGGCATTAGCATCCTTGCTAGGGATATCCAATGGTATGTCTTAATGACTTAGTATTACCATGTGGCGGATTGTTGTTGCCGTTATTGTTTGAGCTGCTTCAGCTGGGTCCTCCTTGAGAGGCGGCGTATTGCGCGATGGCAGCAGCGATGACTTGCTGAAGCTCTGCCTCATTGGTAGGCATCAGCATTTGACGTCTCGGCAGCATCTTCTAAACGATGAGTTCACGTGGGTCAGGCCCTAGTAAAGCGTACGTATATAATGATAGTAATAGTACATAACATCTCATGTTATAAACACACCAGTCACATAACATCCCATGTTACAATCATATCAATCACACAACATCCCATGTTATAAATATATCAATCACACAACATCCCATGTCGTAAAACATAAATAATCAATCACAACATCACATATGATGAGAATACTGCGATTGCATTGCCATAAATCGAGACCACATGGTAAAGTGTACAAGTACATAATAGTGTCATACATCATCATCAATTAAGGGCTACATCACCCAGTCCAAAAGAATATCAAATCAGTGTCAATACATCCCATATACATGATCAGCAAAAGTCAGAATCAGAATGCAGTCTCCAAAAAAGTAGCTGTGCAGTCAGAGCAGTCGTCGTCTTCTCACCAACGTCCACCCATGCTGTACTAAAGATGCCCTATACTGATGGCGGTGGAGGAGGGGGAAAATGGGAATAAAACAAACGACGCAAATGGAGCAAGTCCTCCTCCATGGCTCTCTGGGAACGCAACCAGGATGCCATCTGCTGCTCCAGTGCCAAAAGGCGTGCAGCAGAGTCTTGTGGCAATGGTCGAGAGGGCTGCGAAGAAGCAGGGTGGGTCTGACCCTGACACTGGCACGGCGGTGGCTGAGCTCTCTCGAGCTCCTGAATGCGCCGTGTGAGTGCCTCCTGCTAGACAACAAACGACATCAGAACGTCCTCAATAGAATACCCCATATGGAAAGGATGGTAGGGGTCGGATGGCGGCATAATAGGCGGTGACGTCCAGAGAAATGGCTCACTGGCTGGATCGAAAGGTGGCACATAGAACGGAGGAACAGGGGGAATAGCAGTAGAAAACTGTGGCATAACTGGGATAGATGCCGGCACATGTCCAAAGGGATGAGCCGAGGAACCCTCTCTAGGTCAAGCTGGAGGTGTGTACTGAGCAAACGAAAAAGAGGAATCAATGTGACGTGCATCGGTGGTATGAGGGGGAATAGGTGGAAGCTCATCATCAGCATCGATCCACCCATGTTGGGCGTGCTCATCTCGTGGGTCAGCATGTGCCTCAAAAAGTGCATGATCAAACTGCACAGGCATAGGGTCAAGAAGGGGTGCAACAAGAGGGTCAGCAGGTACATCAGCGATAAGAGGGGCATCAATATGGTCAACAGCAACAACATGGTCACCCTCCAATAGTGGTGCATCAGTAGGGTGATCATCAACGGGTAGGTCAGCAATCACAGGATCAATAATGGGTGCGCCAGCATGAATCGGGTCATGCTCAAACACAGGGTCAGGAGCGGCTACCGGCTCAAGGGCCACGGCAGGCTCGGGGTCATCGAACTCCATATCAAAATCTGCGTGGTCAGCAAACGCAGGGTCAATGGGATCAACTGGGTCAACCAGGTCCTCCATAGGCTGATCCAGGGGTATAAACTCGATCTCCTGATCTGGGTCGAACCCAGGTGGAAAGACAGGATCGGAATCCTCCTCAATATCGTGATTGAAAGCAAAGCTCGGGGCAGGGGCAACAGAGGATGCCCTATCAGGATCTGAACCGTGAGAAAAGTGCTGCGCATCCTGAGTGTGTGACGGTGCGGAGGCCACAGACTCGAAAGAGTCTGGGACAGGTGAGTGTGCAGGTGACTCCTCAGCTGGAGCATCTGCGAGCAACAAAAGACCACCGTCAACTAGAAGGGCCTCGCCCTCAACATCATCCTCCAGGGGCTCGTCATCAAACAGATCGACGTCGTCGTCAGCGTCGGCGTCGAGGAGCATATCGTAAGCAGGATAAACGGCCAAAGGTATGGGGGCAGGGATCTCTACGAGTGGTAGGTCCCCAGCAAAAGGGCCATCAGCGGGCTCGTCGACAGCGTCGGGCAGCGCAAAGGGCTGGAAGTCATCCTCATCTGTGCTGGTAACATCTGATGTGTGGACCTCGTGCTCCGAAGACTCTAGGTCGTCTGATACAATGGGTCTAGGGCCCGTGGTGTCCGAATCACCAGTGCCTGATGAGTCCATGGTGTCTGTATAACACAAATATGCACAAATAATCAATCATACAATCAGGTAAACACATTAGTCACCAATTAAGCAATCAAATAATCCTCCTAGTCCCACTAGCCTCCCAGCCTCCCAGACTGCTTTTCCTAGTCCCACTAGCCAATTCTCCCAGTGTAACAACTGTCACTAAAATCCATAATTAGGATGGTAATTAGCTATTAAGGAAACCCTAACTAAGAAACCCAAGTAATTCTGCACTAACCCTAAAATTTCCAGAACAATCAGAATCAGGATCAGGGCCCCTAAAACTTAGGGGGGGATAAACCCTAGCCAACGATTATCTTAATAACTATCTGTCAAAATCGAATTTTAAGAAACTGTCGACTCATCCAGCCTACATGCACGAAGGGCTACCCTATGAAGTAGGGTGACCCCTCGCGTAGCGCGACGCCCATGGGGGTACCCCTCGCGCTACGCGACGGGGGTCAAATTTCGTATATAAATAGGGGTGTCTGGGACTTGAATTTGAAAGTTGACACGACGTAAAACGTCAAAATACACGCTGAGTTATCAGCTATATACTACACAAACACACACAGATCTCGAATCGCTGCCGCAATCAGGGTAATAACTCAATTGCTATTACGATTCATTCTCCGAGATCAATATATCCAAAGAATGTCTAAGTGCCGCCCATTTTGGGTTATGCTTTGTCGTTTGTCGATAATTCGATAAATGAGTTGAAGCATTATACTTTGTCGTTTGTCGATAATTCGATAAATGAGTTGAAGTATTATACTTTGTCGTTTGTCATTTTGATAAACGAGTTGAAGTATTGCACTTTGTCATTCATTGTGAGAATTTGATCTCGTAAGTTATCGTAACTGCTGTATTGATCACTAACCCTGTTTTGTGTGCATTATTGTTAAAATTAGGTTAACAAGGCTAAAATCCTATTCTATCCGTAATAAATCTGCAATGTGAGTTATTCTTCTTTTATAAACTCTTTTCTCACCGTTTGTGAGCTGTTAACTGTTTTACAATACTCCAAATTATTTTCCGAATTATAACTTACAGTGATTAAGTTTATGTAATCACCAAGTTACAGCCGGTATGTGGGGTATTGTGCACATTACTTGATAATCGTCACCATTGGGGCAGCCATTGGGTGATATGACCATAATCACAGATACCATTGGACGTATGGGCCAATGGGTCGAGTGGTAAAGTACTGTGGGTAGATTGGTTGATATCAGAAACATTGTAAAAGATCTTACCACTGTAAATTATAATAAATGTGTCATTTTCCGTAATTAGAATAATTCACTCAGTATTTCCCCGCTGACAAAATCTTTTCCAAACATGTTTCAGGTGATCTGCTGTAATTCAGGAAAAATGCAGGGGTAGCATTTCAAGCTTAAGATAGTGGCTCAATATAAAATAAAGAATTATGTTTTATTAATAAAATCTTGTTATTGTAAATTATCGGGGTTTTATCCCGAATTGTGAAATAAAAATAAATCGGGAAAAGTTTTAACTTAGCCGATCCTGTGAATAAATTTTCCGCTGCTGAACTCACAATAAATAAAGTACCGCAGGATTTCTGTCTAGCGGCTCCTGAAGCGGGTAAAACCGGGTCGGGGGCCGTGACAGAAATAAGGTGGTATCAGAGCCACTAAGTTAAGCTAATTAAGTATTTAAACGATACTTAATTTTTCCTGATTACTATTATTATGATTACGTGTTTATGTGCTTTTAACTGATTATTTGTTAGTTACAGTATGGGTAAACAAAAGTTGCAAGATATCTATCTTAAATTAGATAGATCAATTTATGAAGAAGGAAGTTCGTCCAAAACTAAATTTTCAAAGCTCCCTACAATTCCTGAAGAAGGAATATTTGTGCAAAAAACGAATTATGAAAATCCGCTTTCTCCTAGAAAAAGGAATATGATTATTAAGAAAAGTAGGGAGCAAATCAGAGAAAAGCAAATTAAAAAGGAAACCCGGGAGTTACTTAAGAAATCACCTTGGGAAGATAAACTCGATGAAAAATGGGCAAATTTGTATATGCTAGCCACTGTGGCAGAACATGCAAATCTCTAGATGCCCTAAAATTAGCAAGCAGCACTTCCCAATAAGTAAATAAATAAAATTTAGTAAAATAAATCTGAGTATGTTCCCCTGTATTTTGTACAAATAGTGTGCAATAAAACTTCCATGTTTATTTGTTAAACTTTGTTCCAAAGTTTTAACTTGATATTTTGTGCATTTTGCATATATGCTACACAGCATGAACGAGATATCTGAAGCTTTTCAGAACCTCAATCTGTACCCAGTGAATATAGAAGTTTCTCATGAATTTACGGGATATATTGCTGATGTGGACCAACCTATAAAATCTCCTACTCCACCAGTAACCAAACCAAAAAGAAGGCCAAAGAAAAATTATGTGTGGGGAAGCCGTATACGTAAGAAAAAGTCAGTTACAAAACCTCCTAGAGCTAGTAAACCTCTAGAAAAAGGAAAGGCGATTATAATCCAGGAAAACCCTAATCCGCAAGAACAGGAAACTGAAGCCAATGACGAATCTAGGCAAATGGAGGAACAGTTTGATCAGTATTCTCAAGAAATAGAAATAGAAATAGGGCAAGGTTCTAGACCAACTCAGGTAGAATTCGGAGAGAGCTCTAATCAAAATAAGAAAATTACCTTTCAGGATCAGATAGATATTTTACTGGAAAAATGTGAGACTATGCAACCTGCTAGTCCGGGTATTTTTACCTATCCTATCGAAAACCCAATCCCTATGAATTTTGCACCAACCATCACTGAACCAATAATCCATAACCAACCTGTAGAAATGGAAGAATGGTGGACCAACGATTGGCAATTTCAAAATATTGTCAATAACGCTTACTCATTTCTTCCACAGTTCGACCCAGAACCCCTACCTAATCCACCAATGAGCAATGAAAACCTGGCTGAACTTCGCCATTTCGGTGAGGAGTTGATGGATGCAGGGAATAGAATTAGGGAGATAGGGGGACAGATTGCCTGGAAGTATGACGAGAGGGAACTTCGTTTTTAGGATCACAAGTAGGAGGATGGTGAAGCTATCTTTGTGTAATAGTAAAAGTAAATAGCAAAACCAGTTGTAACATAACAAATAAAACCTTGTAAAATATCGGTGTGTATTGATGCATACTATACTGATATGAAATGGAATCGAGAAATCGATAATTTTGGCTTTATGTGCTTTAATTGTTTAAATTATTGATATAAATTGCTAATTGCTAATTACTTATAATAAATTTTCATCAGATGGCAAATAATAATAACGAACCAGTAAATGAAGTTAATCAATCAGAGCAACACCCAGAAGATCAATATATGACCAAACAAGATATTGAAAATATGGTTGCCCAAGGAATAGCCAATGCAATTCCAATGTTCATTGCTGCTATGAAAAATCCAAACGATCCACAACATATTGTTCCTAGTAAACATACCATCGAAGATAATTTCAGTAACAGTATAAACGGGGGCAATGATCATATAAATCATGACAATGAATCTCAGCACACGCCGCGCCCTAAGAAGCGAAAAGCTGCAACGCCGGGTTGCACTTTCAAAGAATTTCTTGCTTGTAAACCCGCTGAATTTGCAGGCAACGAAGGAGCAACTGCAACACTGCGATGGTTAGAGAAAACCGAAGCAGTAATTGCAATAAGTAAATGTGCTGAAGAAGATCAAGTCATGTATGCCTCAAATCTGTTTAAGGAAGGAGCACTAGAATGGTGGAACACAGTGCTGCAGGCAAAAGGAAGACGAGTGGCTTATGCTATGACCTGGGAAGAATTTAAGA
Source organism: Helianthus annuus (assembly GCF_002127325.2). Taxonomy (NCBI): domain Eukaryota; kingdom Viridiplantae; phylum Streptophyta; class Magnoliopsida; order Asterales; family Asteraceae; genus Helianthus; species Helianthus annuus. The sequence continues at coordinate 167,318,919 of NC_035447.2, read as the reverse complement.
ATCTTGTTGAAAGAAAATTCTGTCCTGAGTATGAGAAGGAACAAATGGCAAATAAGTTCCTAAATCATCGAATGACCGGGGTAGATTGTCGTGGTTATACTTCAACATTCTTCGAATATGCGAGAGTGGTACCTAACTTGGCTTCGCCAGAACCGGTACTCATTTCTCGATATATTTGGGGATTAATTAGCGAAATTCGCAATATCGTTAAAGCTGCGAGACCTCGCACTATTGACGATGCAGTAGAATTAGCTAATACCCTAACCGACGAACTGATACGCACAAGAGATGAAGATAGGAAGAAAGAATTGGCTCAGAAAATTACCCAAGGATTTAGAGTGGGTAATAGTAGCAATTTCAAGAAGAAAGGAGCGAGACAATCTTCAATCCCGCCATTTTGCAGAAATTGCAGAAGGAAGCATTTTGGAAAATGCAATGCAATTTGTAACTTCTGCAAATCTGTGGGCCATAGTGAAGAAAATTGTAAAAAGAAAACTGTAACCTGTTTTCACTGTGGGGAAATAGGACATTACAAAACTGAATGTCCTAAACTGAACAAAATCACGGATAACAAAGGCAAACCCATTGAAGGAACTGTTAAGAAGAATGCCAGAGCTTTCCAGCTAACTACTCAAGAAGCCGAGCTCATTCCGGATGTAATAGCCGGTACGTTTTTAGTTCACAACGTCTATGCAAAAGTATTATTTGACTCTGGTGCAAACCAAAGTTTTATAAATACTTCCTTCTGTCAAGCTCTTAAGTTACCATTAACTACCGTTAGGCAGATTTTTACAGTCGAAACTGCAGATGGGAATTCAGTTAAAATCAATCAGGTTTTGCAAAAAGTAGAAATAGAACTTTCAGGTCATAAGTTTGTTGCAAACCTATTACCTATGAAATTAGCTGAGTTTGATGTTGTGTTAGGAATGGATTGGTTAATAGCCAACCATGCTCAAATCATATGTGATAGAAATTCTATAGAAATTCAAGCACCTACTGGAGAGGTAATTAAGATTTCAGGAGATAAACCTCGGAAGCCATTAAAGTTCATATCAGTAATGAAAGTTGCTAATTATGAACGAAACCAAGGAATAGTATATATGATTTCCGTAATCATTTGTACTAAAGGCAAAGAACTCAAGGAAATTCCTGTAGTCTCAGAATACCCAGATGTATTTCCAGAAGATTTACCTGGATTGCCACCAGATAGAGAGGTAGAATTTAGGATTCATCAAAATTCCAGGAACTACACCGATAGCCAAGGCACCTTATCGATTAGCTCCTACCGAAATGCTAGAATTAAAGAAGCAATTAGATGAATTACTAAGCAAAGGATTTATACAACCTAGTTCATCCCCTTGGGGTGCACCAGTGTTGTTTGTGAAAAAGAAAGATGGATCAATGAGAATGTGTATTGATTATAGAGAGTTGAATAAGGTCACAATTAAGAATCGGTACCCATTACCTAGGATTGACGATCTTTTCGATCAATTACAAGGAGCTAGGTATTTCTCTAAGATAGACTTAAGATCCGGATATCATCAATTGAAGGTACAAGAGGAAGACATACCTAAAACTGCTTTCAGAACTAGGTATGGTCATTATGAGTTTACAGTCATGTCCTTCGGATTAACCAATGCCCCAGCTGCATTCATGGACATGATGAACCGAATCTGTAAACCATATTTGGATAAATTTGTGATCGTATTTATTGACGATATACTCATTTATTCCAAAAGTCAAGTCGAGCATTGTCAGCACTTGCATGCACTCTTAACTTTGTTAAGAAAAGAAAAATTGTACGCTAAATTCTCAAAGTGTGAATTTTGGTTACAAGAAGTGCAATTCTTAGGCCATATGGTGAATCATGAAGGTATTCATGTAGATCCTGCTAAGATCGAAGCAATTACCAACTGGAAGGTTCCACAAACTGCAATGGAAATTAGAAGTTTTATAGGTTTAGCCGGTTATTATAGACGGTTTATTAAGGATTTTTCCAAGATAGCCGTACCATTAACTAAGCTGACCTGTAAAGCCACTAAGTTTGAATGGGGACCAAAACAAGAAGAAGCTTTTAGAATCTTAAAGCAGAAATTAACCAATGCGCCAATCTTAGCTTTACCAGAAGGAACAGAAGATTTTGAAATATATTGTGATGCTTCAAAATTAGGATATGGATGCGTGTTAATGCAACGCAAGAAGGTAATTGCGTATGCCTCCAGACAATTGAAAAAGCACGAAGAAAACTATACGACTCATGATTTAGAACTAGGAGCCATAGTTTTTGCCCTTAAGATTTGGAGACATTATCTGTATGGAAGTAAGTTTACTGTTTATACGGATCATAAGAGTTTAAGGTATATATTCGGGCAAAAAGAGTTAAACATGAGACAAAGAAGATGGATGGAAGTCCTGAGTGATTATGACTGTGATATTCAAATCACGAAGGAAAGGCCAACGTAGTAGCAGATGCCTTAAGTCGTAAGTTCCATGAAAAGCAAAAGCGAGTCCGTGCTCTTAGAATAAATCTACAAGTAGATTTAAGGGAACAAGTGAAGGAAATTCAGAAAACGGCAATCAAGGACGAGGCCGAAGGAATGAAAGGTTACCTAAAAGAATTGGAACAAGGAAATGATGGAATTTGGAAATTTCACAAAAGCAGAATTTGGGTACCTAAACAAGGAAATTTAAGATCGAAAATTTTAGAAGAAGCTCATAAATCTAGGTATACTATACACCCAGGAAACAACAAAATGTACCAAGATTTAAGAAAGAATTTCTGGTGGATAGGAATGAAAAAGGATATAGCTGAATACGTATCTAAGTGTTTAACCTGTTCACAAGTTAAAGCCGAACACCAGAAACCCTCAGGTTTACTACAATAGTTAGAAATGCCTGTATGGAAATGGGAACTTATAACAATGGACTTTGTTACTAAGTTACCCAGAACCAGAAAAGGTAATGATACGATTTGGGTAATCGTGGATCGATTAACCAAATCAGCTCATTTTCTACCAATAAAAGAAACCTTTAGCATGGAAAGATTAGCCAAGCTGTATGTGGATGAAATAGTATCCTTACATGGAGTCCCGCTCTCCATTATATCAGATAGAGATAGTCGTTTCACTTCCCGATTTTGGACAAGTTTCCAAGAATCAATGGGAACCCGACTCAACCTGAGTACTGCATATCATCCACAGACCGACGGACAAAGTGAAAGGACAATCCAAACTCTGGAAGACATGCTCCGAGCATGTGTAATTGACTTTGGAGGTAATTGGGATAACCATTTACCATTAATTGAATTCTCCTATAATAATAGTTATCATTCAAGTATAGAAGCCGCTCCATTCGAGGCACTATATGGACGCAAGTGCAGAACACCCGTATGTTGGGCAGAAATAGGAGAAAGTCAATTATCAGGTCCAGAAATCGTGCAAGAAACCACAGACAAGATAACCCGAATCAAGGAAAGATTGAAAACAGCCAGAGATCGCCAGAAGAGCTATGCCGACAATCGTCGCAAACCACTTGAATTCCAAATAGGAGACAAAGTACTACTAAAAGTATCTCCTTGGAAAGGTGTTGTAAGATTCGGTAAGAAAGGGAAACTGAGTCCCCGATATGTTGGACCATTTCCAGTGATTCAACGAATCGGACCAGTTGCTTATCGCTTACAACTACCAGAAGAACTAGATGGAGTACATGATGTATTTCATGTATCCAATCTCAAGAAATGTTTATCAGACGAATCCCTGGTAGTACCTCTTCAAGATGTAGAGGTGAACGAAAAATTAAAGTTTATAGAGAAACCACTACAGATCGAAGATAGAAAAGTCAAGTTTCTCAAACACAAACGACTGGTGTTGGTCAAAGTCAAATGGAATTCAAAAAGAGGACCAGAATACACTTGGGAGCTGGAATCAGAAATGAAGCGCAAATATCCTCATTTATTCCAATAAATCTCGAGGACGAGATTTTTCTTAAGGTGGGGAGAATGTAACAACTGTCACTAAAATCCATAATTAGGATGGTAATTAGCTATTAAGGAAACCCTAACTAAGAAACCCAAGTAATTCTGCACTAACCCTAAAATTTCCAGAACAATCAGAATCAGGATCAGGGCCCCTAAAACTCAGGGGGGATAAACCCTAGCCAACGATTATCTTAATAACTATATGTCAAAATCGAATTTTAAGAAACTGTCGACTCATCCAGCCTACATGCACGAAAGGCTACCCTATGAAGTAGGGTGACCCCTCGCGTAGCGCGACGCCCATGGGGGTACCCCTCGCGCTACGCGACGGGGGTCAAATTTCGTATATAAATAGGGGTGTCTGGGACTTGAATTTGAAAGTTGAAACGACGTAAAACGTCAAAATACACGCTGAGTTATCAGCTATATACTACACAAACACACACAGATCTCGAATCGCTGCCGCAATCAGGGTAATAACTCAATTGCTATTACGATTCATTCTCCGAGATCAATATATCCAAAGAATGTCTAAGTGCCGCCCATTTTGGGTTATGCTTTGTCGTTTGTCGATAATTCGATAAATGAGTTGAAGCATTATACTTTGTCGTTTGTCGATAATTCGATAAATGAGTTGAAGTATTATACTTTGTCGTTTGTCATTTTGATAAACGAGTTGAAGTATTGCACTTTGTCATTCATTGTGAGAATTTGATCTCGTAAGTTATCGTAACTGCTGTATTGATCACTAACCCTGTTTTGTGTGCATTATTGTTAAAATTAGGTTAACAAGGCTAAAATCCTATTCTATCCGTAATAAATCTGCAATGTGAGTTATTCTTCTTTTATAAACTCTTTTCTCACCGTTTGTGAGCTGTTAACTGTTTTACAATACTCCAAATTATTTTCCGAATTATAACTTACAGTGATTAAGTTTATGTAATCACCAAGTTACAGCCGGTATGTGGGGTATTGTGCACATTACTTGATAATCGTCACCATTGGGGCAGCCATTGGGTGATATGACCATAATCACAGATACCATTGTACGTATGGGCCAATGGGTCGAGTGGTAAAGTACTGTGGGTAGATTGGTTGATATCAGAAACATTGTAAAAGATCTTACCACTGTAAATTATAATAAATGTGTCATTTTCCGTAATTAGAATAATTCACTCAGTATTTCCCCGCTGACAAAATCTTTTCCAAACATGTTTCAGGTGATCTGCTGTAATTCAGGAAAAATGCAGGGGTAGCATTTCAAGCTTAAGATAGTGGCTCAATATAAAATAAAGAATTATGTTTTATTAATAAAATCTTGTTATTGTAAATTATCGGGGTTTTATCCCGAATTGTGAAATAAAAATAAATCGGGAAAAGTTTTAACTTAGCCGATCCTGTGAATAAATTTTCCGCTGCTGAACTCACAATAAATAAAGTACCGCAGGATTTCTGTCTAGCGGCTCCTGAAGCGGGTAAAACCGGGTCGGGGGCCGTGACACCCAGCCTCTCAGACTGCTCTTCCTAGTCCCACTAGACAATTTTCCCAGCCTCCCAGACTGACTCCCTAGTCCTACTAGACAACTACCTCGGTCTCCCAGACCGAGCCTCAGCCTCCCAGACTGAGCCTATATCTAATAAATAAAATGTGATCAACATTTGTTTATAAAAACGTTTTGGATCTGGACTTAAGTGGTATGCAGTGGAAAAATGTTTTCGTGAGAGCCCTAGTGATCATAGTCTAGACTCGAGAAGGAATCCTAGTTCGCTATGATCAGAGCTCTGATACCAAGCTGTCCCACCCTGGCTTTGCGGAAGCGTGGTTAATTTGGTGTGACTTCATAATACCATAGCTTAATCATAAAAAAGCTATATGATAATAAAACCATGCAAGATCATCCATAGGATTAAGTTTTAAAACATAAGTAACATAATATTGTCTTAAAACGTTGACTCATGCAACGGGAATTTCAACCTAACAACATAAAACATTGTTTGAAGACACAAACATCAACAAGAAATAAACACAGTTTAAGAACTGTGACTCGTCCAGGAAAAAGTCACATCCCTTAAACTCGGATGACCTCGAACTCTTATGCAGCGGGAAAACGTAACATACCGCGCCAGATCTTTAATTCCCTGAAATACATGTAAGTTGAAAAAAATCAACAATAATGTTGAGCGAGTTCATGTGTAAGTGAGTATGTAAAACCTTTGTAAGTATAAAAATCCTGGTATGTAGCAAATAAGGAAAAAGAGATCACCAATGGTTTGCAAGGCCATTGATATGTGTGAAGTGCAAGTAGGAAGACTCAAACCTAGCGGATTTATGCGTTGGGCACAAAGTCACCCAGAGGTCCGTTATGCTGGGCCTGGGGCTGGGCTCGCTACACCCAGATAGATCTACCGCTCCTGTCCCTCGGTCCTATCCTGAGGATTAATGGCCTCAAGTTTCCGCCTACCCACTCACATGATCTAAGTAGTACCCTCCTTACGCTAACCATACCATGTAAGAAGTATTCGTAATCATAGTAACATGTATTTCACCCCCGCAGTTTGGAAAACTGAAAACAGTAAAGAGAAAAGGGGGGACATGAACTCACAGTGGTGCGTCTCTACCAAGTAAATCTCCTGATCAAACCGCTGAGCGACGACCTACACGTACTAAATCTATTAGACGGACGGCCGTGCTTTAAGGTTTAAGTTTTTGGGAAATAGCTAGACAACTATTTCGTAATTTCACTTAGTAACTATTTTGGTAAATAAATTCCTTCCCAAGGATGGGGGTTTTAATACATGCGCGTTCGTAAGATTCGAAATATATTATTAAGTCTCACTTAAAATATATTTTATTTCCAACTCCAAAATATAAATATTTTTCCCAAAAATATTATATTTTATTACATATAATTTTCCAAAAATAATACCTTGACGAAATACGCGTTCATTAGTATTTTCTGTACGTAAGTTACGGATATAGGTTGGGTGGTAATAATTATACCGTTGTAACTTAAATATTTATTGTGAAGGCATTCGTATTATTTTGGAATCGTTAACATTCGGTAATATTATTTTTACCCTAAAAATAATATTTGTATAGTTCACAAAATAATCATAAAAATTCACAAGTGTTGTTATGAAAATATATATACTAAATATATATTTATCAAGTTTTTATTTTGTGAAAATCCCACCTCCGACACTTAGAAATGTTGTAATAAAAATCGTGGCGAAATCTATATTTTGAAAACAAGTTAGAAATATATTTATAATACTTATAGTGAAAATATTTCCAAGTGTTAGGTTTTTGAAAAAATTTCGCCAGAGTTTCCCCTGTAACTGGAGGTGGCCACGCTTTCAAGCGTATCATTTTCTTTTAAAATTTAAATCAACAATTTTCTCATTCAACAATAACAATATCCAAACCATCAAACTAGTCAATATATATAAATCGCAAAAATTACATGAACTTGTGGTTTGTCCAAAATATGTAGTAATTTCCATTACTTTCAGTGGATCTTTGCAATAATCTACTTGGTTTCTTGTGAATCTCGTTTTTAAAGAAAATATATTTTCACATCTTCTTGTAAAATTTGACAAAAATAGTTCTTTGTCGAAATTAGTGTTACACAAGTGTTTACACACTTGTGTGTTTAAAAATCACTCTTGTTCATGAAAGATCCGGTTTTAAAATATGTTTTCTTTTGACACTTGGTTCTTTGAAAATACCGTTTGTAGATCCGTAGATCTACTAGTTTAGAACACTATTTCATAAGTAAAGTTGTTTCTACACAAGTTCATGCTTCTAAGTGGTAGTGTTCATCATTTAACCCTCTTTACACTTAAACATACTCTATGTCATGATTCATGAACATGACTAATCCGGGTTAGATGATGATCCGAGCTACCACAACATAGATCGGCACTAAACAATTACAACAAAACAAGTTTTACAAGATTTACACAACATCATTGCTTTTAACCAACATTTTCATCATTTATGGAAACTTTTAGTATGTATTCTTGTAAGTTCATAAATTTTAACCGACAAAGTTCGTTTTAACCACTTTAGAATAGATCAAGAGTGTGTTTGAAGTCACTTACTACTAGCTCGAGGCTAGGGAAGAAACTAGTCGAAGATTGAGTGGATAAAAGCAATGAGGTGAGGTTCTTCACGATCCGAATGCACCAAGCTTCCTTGTATGAGATCCTTGACCCTTGTAGACACTTGGAAATGCAAGATCAAAACTCGAAAATGGTTGGGTGTTTGTGGGTGTGTTCGGCCGAGAACCAAGAGAGAGGGAGAGAGTGTTTTGTTTTGATGTTGGTGGTGAAATGAACATGATGGTCTAAGCTTCATTCTTATAGGCAAATCTCACTTAATTACCCAATGGATGTTGTGTTACCTAAATATTAGGCATAGTTGATTAAAATAATCAACAAGTACAAGGGGAGGGTCACATTGTGACCGAACTCGGTTGGGGGGGGGGGGTAATCCGGTTCCATTTCAACTAATAGTTAGGATAAAGTTAAGTTAAGTTGGAGATTAACTCGGTTACTAGCGTGTTATGCATTATAGCGGGTGTTAGGGTATCCAGGGACCCTAACTGGCTCAGAAAAAGATAAACAGTGTTGATGGCAATATTTTCATGTTCCGGGTAAAGTCCGGTTGTTCGGTTGGATAGTGATCCGTTAAAGTGCTTAACAAAGCTTTAAAGTGTCGTTATTACTATTTTTAGTGACACAACTTATTCCCGACACTTTGGAAAGTGTCTAGTAATATTTTTCTCATGTTTTGGCACTTTATTAGTTAGCTAGATGCTGAATTTTCATTTAAAGTGCTGAGTTTTGTACTTAGAGGACGTTTTAGGCACATCCGGTCACTGTAACTTATACCTAGTGACGCAGTTCTACAACCCTCATATCCCTACACTCACTACTAGTGTAGTAACTATCTCTGGCTCATACAGGCCTTAGAGGCAGTGTCTGCCTGATGCTGGCTATATCAGCATGTTTGATGGGTTATCCGTTCATAGTGCTACTGTGCTTTTGGTGCATCAAGGTTGTCACTAAGGTTCTGTATGTAAATCATGGAGTGACAGCAAGTAAAGTATGATGCAAATAAGTACATGTATCAGCATTCAAGTAGCAGTTTACCAATAATTGTGAACAACACAGTAATTAAGCAGTAATTATATTTTAATTAAGTCGTACGGATACCTGGTTTAGTGAGGGTTGTCACATTCTCCCCCCGTTAGAAAAATTTCGTCCCGAAATTTTAAGTTCTGCTTCTACATGCAGGGTTCTTGGGAAATAAGTGGGGGTATTTCTCTTTCATCCGGTCCTCACGCTCCCAGGTGTATTCAGGACCATGTCTGGCATTCCAACGAACCTTGACGAGCTTGACACTGCTCCGGCGGGTTTTGTTGACTTTCCAATCCGTAACCTCAACAGGTTCTTCAACGAAATGGAGCGTGTCGTCGACATGAATCTCGTCGGTGGGAATGACAACGGTATCTTGAGTTGGACTTTTCTTCAGGTTTGATACATGAAATGTATCGTGAACACCATTCAGTTCGGCAGGTAAGTCCAGCTTGTACGCTACTAACCCAATTCTTTCCAAAATTCTGAACGGACCAATATACCGCGGATTCGACTTTCCACGCTTTCCGAAGCGTGCCACACCCTTCCAGGGTGATACTTTCAACAAAACCATATCACCTACCTCAAACTCTAGAGGTTTCCTTCTTCGGTCCGCGTAACACTTCTGACGATCACGAGCCGCCTTGATGCGATCTCGGATCTGTGCAATCTTATCTGTGGTTTCCTGGACCATATCAGGACCAACCAATTGTCTATCACCTGCATCAGACCAACAAAGCGGTGATCTGCACTTGCGGCCATATAGAGCTTCAAATGGCGCGGCACCAATACTGGTGTGGTAGTTGTTGTTGTATGAAAATTCGACCAATGGCAAATGCTTATCCCAGCTACCGCCCAAATCCATAACACATGCTCTCAGCATATCCTCCAATGTCTGAATAGTCCATTCGCTTTGTCCGTCGGTCTGTGGGTGAAATGCAGTGCTCAGATTCAATTGCGAGCCAAAAGCTTCTTGGAAGGATTGCCAAATCCTTGATACGAACCTTCCGTTTCTATCAGAGATGATCGAGAGAGGTACTCCATGGCGCGTAACGATTTCTCTCATGTAAATTTCAGCCAACTTGCTCGTGTTATCCTTCTCCCTGATAGGTAAAAAGTGCGCAGATTTCGTTAATCGGTCCACTATTACCCAAATAGTGTCATGACCTCTTGGCGTTCTTGGCAACTTGGTAATAAAATCCATGGAGATTTGTTCCCATTTCCACTTGGGAATCTCAGGTTGTTGCAGAAGTCATGAAGGCTTTTGGTATTCAGCTTTAACCTTTGCGTACGTTAAACACTTGCTCACATAAACAGCAACATCGCCTTTCATCCTAGGCCACCAATAATAATCTTTAAGGTCTCTGGCTCATACAGGCCTTAGAGGCAGTGTTTGCCTAATGCTGGCTATATCAGCATGTTTGATGGGTTATCCGTTCATAGTGCTACTGTGCTTTTGGTGCATCAAGGTTGTCACTAAAGTTCTGTATGTAAATCATGGAGTGACAGCAAGTAAAGTATGATGCAAATAAGTACATGTATCAGCATTCAAGTAGCAGTTTACCAATAATTGTGAGCAACACAGTAATTAAGCAGTAATTATATTTTAATTAAGTCGTACGGATACCTGGTTTAGTGAGGGTTGTCACACACCAGGTTCAAATGAAGCTCGAAGACGAAGACAAGACAGCTTTCAGAATCGATCTCGGCATCTTCTGTTATACAAAGATGTCGTTCGGTCTCAAGAATGCCGGCGCGACATACCAGCGCCTGATGGATAAAATCTTCGCTGATGATATTGGAAAACACATCGAGGTCTACATCGATGATCTGGTAATCAAGAGTCCCGAAGAGGACCAAATGCTAAAGGATATTGAGAAAACGTTCAACTCGTTGAGAAGTGTGAACATGAAGTTGAATCCTGCCAAATGTTCCTTTGGCATGGAAGAAGGGAAGTTTTTAGGCTTCATAGTCACAAATGGCGGCTTCAAAGTAAACCCAGAGAAGATTCAAGCAATAGAGCGAATGTCGTCGCCAAAAACAATCAAGGAGATGCAACGATTAGCTGGCCGTTTAGCCGCGCTCAACCGTTTCCTATCAAATCACGCCACAAAGTCATATCCTTTTATCAGCACCTTGCGCAACTGCGTGAAGAAGCAAGAATTCAAATGGACACCCGAGGCAGAAGCCGCATTCCAGCAGATGAAGGAATGTTTGATAAAGCTCCCTACTCTGACCGCGCTGTACGAGAAGGAACCACTCATACTGTACTTATCTTCTTCGGATAAGGCAGTAGGGTCAATATTGATGGTAGAAAGAAACGGAGTACAAACTCTAATTTATTATGTCAGTAGGGTGCTTACCGATCCAGAAACGAGATATTCAACAATGGAAAACTTGGTACTGACGCTGCTTCATGCTTCCAGAAGGCTGCGCAGATACTTTACAGGGCACGTAATCACAGTACTTACCAACTTTCACATCGGTACAATATTGCAAAAGCCAGAGACGACTGGGCGGTTAGCAAAGTGAGCGATCGAACTAGGGGGCCATAACATCTTGTATAGGCCGCGCCCAGCCATCAAGGGTCAAGTCTTGGCGGATTTCGTCACAGAAGTCCCAGTGGAAAAAAATCAAAGATTGTGAGATTGTTGAGACTCCCATGAAAGACACATCTAATGAGTTGTGGTTACTATACACTGATGGGGCATCAAATGAGGACGGCGCAGGAGCGGGGTTGCGCCTTGTGAGTCCCGAGAAGCATGAATTTACATACGCCATCAAGTTGGATTTCAAGAACACCAACAATGAGGCGGAATATGAGGCATTCCTGGCAGGCTTGCGCCTCGCCATAAAAATGGGAGCTCAAAATCTACAAGCACATGTTGATTCACTTTTGATCGTAGTCAAATCAACGGAATTTATGATGCAAAAGGCGAAGTTATGGCCTTATATTTGGATCAGGCGAAAGAATTGCTTCAGCAATTCAAGTCATACATGGTAGTTCACATCAATCGCTCCGAAAACAAACCAGCAGACGCCTTGAGCAAGCTCGCTTCAACTTCCTTTCAACGTCTAGCCAAAGATGTAAGGATTGAAGTACTCAAGAATCCATCAGTCCTGCTGCGCCAGGTAAATGTGATCGAAGTAGGGCAGCCATCTTGGATGACCCCTATAATTCAATATCTGCAAGAGGGAATACTCTCGGAGGGCAAAGCAGAGGCAACAAAGATTCAAAACAAGGCCCTGCATTATGAGATGAATGGTGGTATTTTATACCGAAAGTCCTTCTTGGGGCCACTGTTGCGCTGTGTGGACCCGCAAGATGCGAGCTACTTGATCAGGGAGATTCACGAAGGAATCTTCGGCATCCATGCAGGCCCACGCATGGTTGTCGCGAAGATTATGAATGCTGGATACTACTGGCCAGGGATGCATGTCGACGCTCTAAAGGAGTTGCGCAAATGTGACTCATGTCAAAGACATTCACCAAAAACCCTGCGCCCGAAGAATGATCTCATCCCTGTGTCCACTGCTTGGCCTTTCCAACAGTGGGGAATTGATATGGTGGGACCTTTCCCTGACGCTCCGGGAGCCGTGAAGTTCATAATCGTGGCCGTTGATTATTTTACTAAGTGGGTGGAGGCCAAGCTCTCGCCTCAACTACTGCAATGATGGTGCGCAAGTTTATATGGGAACACATCATTTGCAGATTTGGTCTCCCACTCAAAATCGTCACAGACAACGGTACCAATTTTGCTTCCGAGGATCTTCAAAATTGGATGAAGGAAATGAAGATTGAGCATACTTTCTCCTTTGTTGCGCATCCTCAAGGAAACGGTCAAGTGGAAAGTGTCAACAAAAGTATCGTCGAGGGGATAAAAGCCCGACTGGGCACAAAGAGAAGAGGTTGGGTAGATGAGCTCCCAAGCATCCTGTGGGCTCACCGAACCATGCCGAAGACAAGCGCTGGCGAAACTCCTTTTAGCCTAGTATACGGCTCGGAGGCAGTTATCCCAGCTGAAGTTGGACTCTCCTCACCGCGCTTGACAGCAGTCAACACGGTTGATAATGAAGCAGAGCGCCGTCTCGACTTGGATTTACTGGAAGAAAGACGCGAGATTGCGCGTATTAAAGAAGCAAAGTACAAGATGCAGCTGGAAAGGTACTATATTGCGAGAGTCCGCATTTGGACCTTCACTCCAGGAGAATACGTCTTCAGAGACAACGAAGCTTCAAACGCTGAACGCCCAGGAAAACTAGCACCCAAATGGGAAGGTCCATACTTGGTGCATGAAGTGCTAGGGAAAGGGGCATACAAATTGCGCACTCTGGATGGATACATCATCCCGCGCACATGTAATGCGCAACAACTGCACAAGTGCTATATGTAACTACCTTCGGCCTTGCGCCTTTACTTTCTTATGTTGGCCACACGCCTTTCTGATTTTTATGTTGGCTAAATGCCCTACTTGTTTACAATGTACGTTGGCCTAAGCGCCTGTTTCTTAAATCAATGAAAGCATATGTCTTATGTTTGCTTTTATCATGATGACTTCTACGTTACAAATACATGTTAAACTTTTGATTAGCACGAAAACACTTCAGTAAATTACGAGCTCTTGAGTTACGCCTCCAAGGTCCTCCGCGAGTATAGCGTGAGACCAGGCAGTTACACTCACACAAGAGCCACACTTACATTTATCGCGCTAACTTAACCAAAGTTTCTAGCAACAGTGCAATAATTATAACTGGAAAAGAAAAGCAAAACATAAAACATTATATTTAACAAGCGTAGAAGCGCAATGAGTACATGCAAAAGTAGCAAGTCACCATCAGTTCAAATTTAAAATAAGCGCGACCGCACAAAAAGTTACATTGAAAACCTAGAAACAAACTACAAGGCACAAAAGCCTATCTATTCATTCGTGACCGTCACCATCACCATCACCACCATCGCCCGCCAGCTCCTCCTCATCAGATAAATCAACCATCTCTGGTGGGTCCAGAATAGCCTTAAGACAATGGCACCAGTCATCATGCTCTAAAGCTTTTGTGACCAAGTCCATCACAGGCAGCGCTAGATGATCGTATGCATTTTCAGCACGATCCAACTCCGCATTAGCTTCATCAGTCACCGAACAGTGACTTGTGTCAAACTCCTGCCTGAACATCTCCTCAGCATGCTGTGCACATTCCAGATAACCTCCACGGTGACCAACCGCGCGCGAGGCATCTATGAGAGCAGCAACAGTCCCGTCCAGTTCCCCAGCATTCAAAATCGAGTTGGCCATCTACAGCAAAAGAAACGAATGAGAAACTGGCTTTACTAAATAAAAACCCAAGTTACAAAGAGAACAATACCAGTACTAATCCCCTGCCACGCATCCATTCAGCCTCCGAGAACAGCGTGTCAACACTACCCTGGACCTCAGCATAGTTATTTTGCGCCACATTCAGGGCAGACCAACTTATGGCACGCGCCTCCTCAGCTTTCGCCTGGCTTCCTCAGCAGAAGCAGCTTTCGATTTTTCAGCTTCAAGATCGATCTCCAAGTACTCACTTTTTTCAACCTGCTCTCGTAGGCGACGTTTTAACTCGGCAATCTCGACGTCCTTGGCGATCAGATCCTTGTCTTTTCCTGACAGCTGTGTTTTCACCTCAGCCAGCTCAACCTACAAAGGGTAAAAGACTCAGACAAATTATACAAACAAAGCACAAAGGGAGAAAGGGCAAATGTTTCCCAAACCTCAACATTCTCCTTCGACGCTTGCGCATCTTCAACCTTCCCAGTCAGTTCCGCAACCTTACCCTCAAGTTCGGTAATCTTGTGGCGAGCCGCATACGAGCGCTGGTTGTCCTTTTCACATATTTTCTTGAACTCAGCACGCTCCTTGGACAATAGCTCCTCAGCTGCACGAAGTTTACCGCGAAGGCCTTCACGACCCCACTCTTCTGATTTTCTATCAGATTCAAACTTCGCCTTTTCCTCAACAAAGGCAGCCTTAGCATTCTCGTAATTCTTCACTTCTTTCACCAGGAGTCACGATACTTCTCCCAATCAGCCTGTTTCTTGACCATGGTGCGCCATTCCCGCACGATCTGGTGATTGGCGGCGCGAGTGTTGGCTTCTCCAACAACGTAGGCTTGGTACAGCCCATCATGGGTCACACCCTTTGGCGGTTCACTTCGCCAGGAATGAAGGAATTTAAGAGCCACTCTCGACATGCTGAGAAATCCTTGAACGTATCTTTCTGCTTCAGATCCCAGGGAGCTTGGTGTGGAGCGTTGCCGCGCAACTCCTCGGTATTTGTCTTGTAATACAAATCTCCAATAGTATCTTTTGGACCGATAGGAGATTGGGGCACAAAACCTCCAGGACCACCAGAGCTCGCGCCACCAGCAGCAGCAGTCTTCTCCTTATCAACAGCCGAACCAGACCCCCCAGCAGAGGTTACTTGAGTAGTTTGAACGGGGGCATCAGCTGACAAAGGTTTACTCGGTTTCTTCACCTCCGGACCTTTCCCTCTCTCATGAATGGGTTGGTCAAGCCCTGTGATGTGAACGACCTCCGGACCCTGCGCCTTTTCAGGAAAAGTGGTAGCAGTAACCTCGATCTCCTTGGGTTCAGTAAGAGGCTTGTCAGCAGCTCCATTTTCTCCATCTCCTTCTCAATAGGCTTCTACCCAGCCTTTGGCTTCTCCTTCTCAGACGCAGTACCCTTGAAGGGTTTGATAGTAACCTTGGTGACCTTGGGCCTTTTATGCGCAGGCTCAGAGGGTTCTGTGATAACGACACCTTTCTTTTCAGGGGTCTTCTTTTTAGCCTCTGCAAAAAAAAAGTGTTAAAAGACAGTTGACAGAGGAACGTAAAAGTAAGATCCAAGAGGCTAACCAGCAGAAAATCTGTAGAGAGAGCTCAAGTTGCTCTTTTTTCCGATCAGAGGGACTCCACCAGGCTTTGACACCACAGAGGCACCAACCGCAGCCTCCCTGCTCCTTTTCCTGATCAACTTCACAGCAGGCTCTTCCTCCTCTATTTCTTCTTCGTCCTCTTCTTCTTCATGCGTGAAAGAAGATGGAGTGGCCCCAGCATCAGGGTTGCGAGAACCCGCGCTCTCTGAGCTCTTTGAACCAGCAGCTCCTGCCTTCTTCTCGCCTACGCGTGATAAACCTTCAAATGAGTCACTGATAATAACGTAATCTTCTAAGTTACTTTGACGAAGGCGGAGGGTACCTTTATCAGCAACACCAGCGGTTGCGCGGCTACTTCCACCCTTCTTACTGGTGACATCGGCATCAATGGTGATAACCTTCTTCTTTTTAGGTTTCTTCTTCCTCTCTTCGGGGTCGATACCCAAGTCGCGTAGCACACCTGCAAAGATGGTAGACCAGGAGCTTAACTCTCCATTGGAAGATCTGACAGACTCCTCGCTGGAAAGATAAACAATCTCTTTCCCAGCAGAAGTCAAAGCGTGCAAGGGTCGAGGGTTAGGTATATGCGCACCTTCGGTTGCAGTAGGTGGATTGGTGAAAGCATCAGCAACTGGATACATAAAGTGACCTTTAATCTGGTCATACCATTATTCCTCTCCTGCTTTAAGCGGGCGCACGCCCATAGACCCACCAAAGGTGGGGAAGGCAGCTTGCCATAGATGCGCCTCTATACGTTAAATTGCATAAATAAGCACAGGTTACAAAACAAGGAGATCAAAAGAAATTGAGGAAGTAACTAACCTCTATCATCAAACTTCAAGATTGGAACATTCTTGCTATCCGCCGGCCACTGGTCACTCATTCGCGCCGCTACCAGAATGTTCTCGCCAAACACTCGGTTCGGAGTAGTAGTAAGCTTCACATACCAATTTTCCTGCTTAGGAATCGCCAGATCCTCCTTCAAAATCGGCTCGGACCATGCGCGGAAGGTCATGGCGATCGTTATCACCTCCTCGTGAATATAAAAGAACTTTGGTTTCCAGTCATGGAACTCTTAGGAAGATTCAGAAGGATCTTCTTCCCATCCCCTCGACTGGCGAACGAGCAGAATCCCATGTTTCTTATCAATTGGTAAAAAACTCTGAATCTTTCCACGGTCGGCTCTATGTCATGAGATCGACAAAGAAATTCGAAGTGTCAAACCCTGACCATCCCAGGAGGACTCATCTGTGAGATATGAAACCCATAAAACTGAAGAATATGAGCCATGAAATTCGTCACCGGCAACCGGAAGTTTCCCTGATGAAAGAAGTCTTCAAACAACGTGATATACCCCGGCGGTGCGTCGGCGGCCGTTTGATTCCGACCAGGGTATTTGGCATCCCATTCCGGTGGGAACCGGAAACTCCGTACTATCTGTTCAAAAAGTCCTAAATCCCACTTGAGGACGGGAACAGGACCTTCTTCACCGGGGTTATCTTCATGCTGCTCTTCATCCATGAGTGCGAGTTTAAACCTTGAATATTCGGAAAAGGTTTGAAGGTGTGATGAAGGATCTTGAAGATCTGCTACTGCGTTCTTCGAAGATTTAAAGATTCAAGGAACTCGAAAGCAAGAAGGGAGGAAAAGATGATAACAGAAGAGGAAAAATGATCTGCCCTTGTCTCCCATCAGATATATATACACATCGCATTTAATGCGATGGATAACCGTGCCGAGATCGCCGCGCGCGTGCCCAATCACAGAACGCCACGTAAGGCGGGATTATCGGAGTGACGGTTACCACGCGCGCGTGGGCCTCACTCGCCTGACGGAAAGCTGAATCGGCAGGGACAACTTGATGACAGCCGTGTCAGCAGTCAACTCAAACGTCGCCATCAACGACATTTGCACCATCCAGTCAGAATTCAAATTTCGAGGGTTTTCCCGCCTAAAGTTACTACAAACTTCATGTAGAAGATACTAAGGTCGCGCATCATTAACAATTGAGCAATAACCCTACGCACGTCAACTTAAAGGCAGTGAATCACCAAGAGCCAACCTGGTAGTCGCGCCGTAGTAACTGACAAGCAATTACACGCGCGCCATCAACCAGGATCAAGCAAGCATTTTCAAAGCACTAACACTTCTTTTTTCTAAGTCCAGAGCTCCAACCACTTACTCCACGCATGGTGCAGCACTGGACTGGGGGGACTTGAAGGGGTATGGTCCCAAAAAGCCGCGCAGACCTTCCTCCAGGTCGCGCGCAGGACCATACTCCTTAATCACCAAGATGTCCAATCCCAACCTCGCGCGGGCTACTCCAGCATTGATTGACCTCGCGCGGGGTCTAAACAAGAAAGAGCAATAATCTCAACACTTAACTTTCTGGATAAGAGTTTTTAGCAACTATAATCCTGCGCAGGCTAGTTACGTGCTCAGTAAGGCTCGCGCAGGACCTGTAGCGCATGACAACTTCAGAAGGTACAAAAGGTACAAGTGGCAGATAAAAAGAGCCAATCTGCATCCTCCAGGCTCTGCTCAACCGTGCTCCACGATCGTCTGACGTGCAGGGGACAAAAAGTACTCAAGGACATCTACGTGGCACCAATCATAGGGCAGAGACACTTGTCCCACGATCTCCACTTACCTGCTGATGGCAGAGGGACAACGAGACCGATAACAGTGACACGTGGCTCCAATCACGGTGCGCCAGCATCAAAAAACTTTTAGAAGCCACTAACGGTCGACATCAGTGAGACAAGGAGCATATCCGCTACGTTGTCGCCTTCCGGCCCAAGGCCCATCAGCCCACATCCTCTAAACCTCTCCGGCTATAAATAGAGACCTTAGTTTACAGGTTAAACCATTCTATTCTCTCTACTCTCGCTCTTTACTCACTTTAATCTCCTCAAAGCATATACTTATTCTCACGTCGGAGTCTGGTTAAGAGGGAAACCCCCATATTCCCCTCTTAACGAGCTAACAGTGTTTCTGTTTTGCAGGATTAACCCGTCATTAAGGAGCTCAGGAACCCAAAGAAGATTAACCCTTATGGTTGAAACATAAACCAAACTAATTAACACTAAAATTAGTTACGTGTTTCTTCACAGAACTAACTCTTCTTTCAAAAACAAAATCACAACTAATGCCATACTCAGAATTATTTCACAGTTAGTGCCAATGCCATTGAAAATGGCGAAATTACATGCATCCTAGGGTTGTGTCACGAATATTCATATTGTGCAGGAGACAAATCATTTGAAAAGGTATCATAGCTGTTTATAATGGCAAAATCTGCATGATTCTGTACATTAAGCCATTCCAAATGGCGAAAAGTTAAAAGTTCTGCACATTATGCCATTCCAAATGGCGAAAAGTTAAAAGTTCTGCACATTATGCCATTGTTAATGGCGAAAAGTTAAAAGTTCTACACATTATGCATTTGTTAATGGCGATTTCTTTAAAAGTCTGCCAACATGTCCTGTAAAGCTGAAAAGCCTGCACAATATACCATTGTTAGTGGTGAATTTTCTAAAAATCTGCACAAAAAGTCATTCCAAATGGCGATTTCTGCATATAAAGTACATAAAAGCCATTGACTTTTCTCTTTTTTCCCGATGAATTATCCTGTTTGCTTCTTTCCGTATCACATTTCTCAACACATCCATTAGCAGTCTTTTGCAAAAGTTTTGTAAATGCTTCAAGCATGTAATCAATCCAACCACATGACATCAACATTTTATGTACCAACCGAACTTGTGCTTGTTTTTCCTTATCATCAGATGACCCGACGCATTTACCGACCAGTTTCAAGAATTCTTGACGAAGAACACCAACAGGATCAGGAAGAACGCTTGAAACAATGTTGCACACTGCTGTTTGAGCCCGACCCGTATTTGCAGCAGCAAACAACGACATAAGCTTTTTACTGGTTAACTCGTCCTTAAGAGCGGATTTATATTTGGTTTCGGTAGCTAAATTGCTGCAAATGTTGGCAGCAGACATAAGTATGTCGTCTATCTGATCTGAACTTGTATTTTTTTTAAAAAAAAAGGGAATCATTCATTTCAAATAAAAACTTTAAGGACAATTACACCAAAATAGCCGGTAAGCGGGCAACAAGCTGCGCCGCTACCCCTTTTTGAATAGCGAAACCTAACCTAGTAAAAACGAAACCCCGATCTCTAGGAGACGAAATGTTGCTGTGAACAACCCGTTGGACCCGTTCAAGAAACCTGATGGCTTCTGAGGCTAGCGAGCCAAAGGTATCAAAGGCAAAAGGGATAAACGAATGTTGATTATCCTCGCAGGCTTTTGCATGTTTGTCCATTTTCTTCGCTGCCGCCTTTTCAATTGCCTGACCAGGGACAAAACCTGTATCCCGTAAGCCTACAAGGGGGGAAACCCCGGTAAGATCGACACACGCGTGTTTACCTGCATCCCATCCGAAAACTAACACATCCGCAGGGCGCAATGTGGATCTTCCTTCCCTCGGATCTGTCAAAAAGTTTACGGGGGCTTCTTTCTTCACCGAGATCCCCGCCCGTTTGAGGATGTCCCCCAAGACATCCCGCACCCAGTCGTGCCTATACTTAAAACCTGGCAGTTCTTTACAGTGCAGAGCATGCTCCCCAAATTGGTCTAAGCAAGCTTTCCGGCAAATCGGGCATTGCTCATCATCAGGGAATATAGGAATCATGAGCCGATATTTTAAGATAGCACGGTATTCAACGGCTGACATCTTTTGGCCTAAGCCCTCGATGGGGATGACCGATAGAAAATCTTGGGCGTGGGGGCCCCGCAAACATTCTAGGACGGCGTTCTGACGAGGGGTCGTACAGAAATCTGATCCAATATTCTGAGCGATACGACAAAACAGAGCACTCGCCAAAGTCTTCTGGGTCTTCGGTGGGGCGGTGTCCCTGTTAGCGAAACCGCCAATATCCAAATCCGGGAGGTGTCTATGCAACTCCCCCAGAGCCATGTCATAATCCCCATCCATCCCAACAACCCCACTCTCGCGCAAGATGTGATCTTGCAGCCCCCACGATTGAGCTCGCGAGGCAACAAAACCGTAAATGGAGACATCCGTGGCCGAGATAAGCCCAAGCCCCCCCATCTTACAGGGCAGAGAAGCAACCCGCCACTGAAAATCCCCAAAAAACGGGCCCCCACACACCACAATGTCCTCTATAGCCCCCCGTAGCCCTTTATCAAATAATGATACCGCCTCCTTTACAAACGCAGGTTGACAAGTTCGCAGTCCAAAAAGGAGCTTGGCGACACCCATGCAAGAGCGCAGCAGGAGAAGCTCACTTTGCGGGTCTCGGAGTTGCGAAAGGCTACTCATAAGGCCCACTGCCCGGGAAGCTCGTCGCGCAGCCAAAGCACTAATGAAACTGGGGTCCCGACTAACAGCCCCCCCAAGGAGTCTCACGCCCCCCGTTGGTCTTCCAATCTCCTTCGGGAATAAACTAGCCTCCAATTTTTCTCCATTGCAAGACGGCCAATATACCTCTGTTTTTTTTTTATATTAAGCCGGAGCCCCAAAGGTGGCCCCTCAGATTGAATGATAGCCAGAGCCTTTGCTACCTCAGATGTTTTCCCCATAATAGTACCATCATCCAAATACCACGCGTGGAAGGGGAGGGTGCAACTGTCTCGTGTACGTTGTGTGAGGGGGTGCAAGACAAGGGCGAACAATAGAGGTCCCAAAGGATCCCCCTGCTGGACCCCCGTGGACGACCCAATACAGTCATTACCCACACAAAGCCTAGCGGTTTGCCCATAAAGAAAATGTATCCAAGGAAATATAGATGGGCATTGAATCCAAACCTCCCGCAGAAGAGCTGTGCGATCCACTAGGTTGAAGGCATTGGAGAAGTCAACAGTAAGCATGGCGAAGGCTCCATCATCGTGAAAGGCGTTAAGGAACCTGTTCGCGCTATGGAGGAACTTGTATTAGCCGGTGAAAGAACCAGATTTACGAGAATTTTAAAAAGTAAACTTAGAGACTATGGAGATGCCCCTTCGGATAATCAAAATTCACAAAATCTTGCACCGGCAAGTGGCGATCTTTTTATCAGTGTCATGCATCGATTACATGCTTCTTCTGGAGAAACCCTTGTTGGGAAATACGGAGATAGAAGAAGTTTAGTGCAGAATTCGCCATTACAAATGGCTTTTTGTGCAGGATTTCAAAAAAATCACTATTAACAATGGCTTTTTGTGCAGAATTTCAAAAATTTGCCATTAACAATGGCTTTTTGTGCAGGATTTCAAAAAAATCGCCATTAACAATGGATTTTGTACCTGGGCCAATGATTGGGGTCTTACGCATTCCCTGATTTAGGCTGAAAAGGCCACAAACCACACCAAAATCGCCATTCACAATGGCTTTTACACTATTTTTGAAATATTTTTGAGAGTGGCATTAGTTGTGATTAACTTTATAAAGATGGCAGCATTTTGGTAAAAAACTCGAGAAGAAAAGATGGTCATGGTTGGTAAAAAAATTTATACGAAGATATAAAATCATTAAGGAAAATCTAACGTTGTGACACATAAGAAAAACTCTATAGATATAACAAGCTTCAAAGCTAAACTTCCTATTATCTATAGCGAGATAGTTATTGGATACGATAAACCCCAAAAGTTAAAAGCTTATACCGTTTGTCACATCAAGCTTTACAACATTATATTTCCTCTAATGTGTGCACACTTGGGTCGAGTATGAAAATCCATTGGGATAGGTGCGCTTTGGTCTTTTCACACCACACACACCACACCAGGCACGGCATGGATCGCAACGTTGTCGCGGGAGCGGCATATTTTCTACCAGCGTGGAGGCTCAAAGTGGGTGGACGTGGCACATTAAGAGTGGTCGTGGGATGTAGTTGTTGGGTGCAACGGTTAAAATTTATTGATTTATTTTTTTTACTTTCTAAATTTATATAACACTTCCTATATAAATTACCCCATTTCCATCATTTTTTTACAAACTCTCTCAAATCCTCTCAACTTTCTTTGCAATATACCACAAAAATTTCAAAAAATGTCTACGGTTCCCTGGAGTGAAGAAGAAGATATCGCGTTGTGCGAATCGTGGGTCGAATCGCTTAGCCATTACACGCCACGTAATTGCTCGAGTGGTCCGTTTTGGGAAGAAATTTTCCAACACTTTTGCATTCATCTGGGTGACACCACCCGAACCGTGGGGGCGCTTTCTTCTCGTTTTAGGACTATCCGGTTGGATAGTGAACGATTCGAGACGGTACACAACGCGGTGGAAAATGCAGATGGTGACCTTGCGGAAGACGACATCATCCAAGTCGCCCTCATCAACTGGAGGCACGCCTACAACAGTGACTTCAAACACGTTTCGCCGTGACAGATGATTAGGATTTTTATTTAGTTATCTTTAAGTTTAACGTTTAATTTTAATTATGTAATGTTTTTTTAGTTTATGTCGTGTGTGTTTTTAGTTATGTAATGTTTTTAATTTTTAAATTATGTAATGTTTTATTATTAATGTTATTTGGTTAATTAGTATTAATGTTTTTTTTTTAATTTAATAGATATTATATAATTTTGGATAATAAAATAATAACAAAAAGTGTGTGTCACGTGTCGAATAATGTCACACTTCCACGCCCCGTCCCACTCTTCCTGTTTTTGCACCACACCACTTTTCTGACACGTGTTGACGTGTCATTTACATGTCGCATAACGCCTCATTTTCATGCCTCTCCACACTGTATAGTCTAAGCTCCCGAAACTTGTTTGGTCTCACAAATCCATCAACGGTGCAAAACTCCATTGGCGCCTTCTTCTTTGATTGGTGAAGCCTCGCGGGTTCCACTCACATCACCATCGATTGACAAAACAAAAGCTAATTCACGCTATTCATCTCATTGCACTATGGTGTTTACTAATTATTTATGGCATTCAAGAAATTACTGCCTTTACTGGCAAAACGATTTGCCCTTACAAGCAATGTTGCAGAAATTGGTCTAGGCGGCCGATTAATCGGCGCCTAGGCGCTAGTCGGTGGGTTACTGCCTAAATTCAAGCTAGTCGGTCAAAAAATCGGTTATGGTCAAAATTGGTCAAAATCGGACTAATCGGACCCATGATTTTTTACCCAAAAAAACATGTTTTTCTACCAAAAAACATGCTTTTGACCCAAAAAACCCATTTTTTGAAACCTGGCCCATGGTTTAAAGACCAAATTTTAGTTATAAACCTATTTTAACATTTAAGTTTAGGTATTTTAACATTTAACCCCCTCTATCTTTCACTAGTTTACATATGGTTCCTAAACTTTTAAATTTATTAATAAAAAGTATAAAGTTATCTCCTAAACTTGTAAATTTATTAATAAAAAATATAAACTATAAAGTTATCTATATATATATCCCGATTAATTTTTAGGCGGTACCTCACCAACCGACTAGCGCCTAGCGCCTTCTACAACATTGCTTACAAGATCGTGGCAAAAACAAAGATACTGAGATTCCTTTGGATTATATATAAAGGAAGTTATATAAGTTTTTTTTTTGTATTTAATATATTTTATTCCAATCACCAGGGCAAATTACACAAGGATAGCAGGTAGACGAGCAACAAACTACGCCGTCATCCCTTTCTGAATAGAAAACCTTAATCTACTAAAAACAAAGTCTCGCCCCTGAGGGGCCGAAATGTTTGGTGTAATTTCAACTTTATTATTTGACATATTATTCTGGTGCTTATGTCACACCCCGATTTCCTCGTGTATCACCGGTGGGCCCGGTGGGGGATTACTGTGACGTAGTTGGCAACAATATAGTCAAACCACACAATATTTAAATGCACAGCGAAAATATAAAGATATATTATATTTCAACCATCGATTGTAATATCCAAGTATCACGAATAGTCGAAATAAATCCATAGGGGATCAAAATAAAAATAGAAATATTGTTCAACAGATATTGGCATCCCAAGCTTGCGAGACTCTAACGATGCTAAGGAGTGGCCAGCCTATTACGTGTAGATCCTGCATTTAATCTTTTGGGGAAAATACGTCAGTTTACACTGGTAAATACATTCAACCGAGACTTTTGTAAAATGTTTAATAAAATTGATTTGAATGCACAAGGCACAAACTCTTTATAACTTGGGATAATTTATCAATTAAATCTTGTAAAAGAAGTACATGTTCACTATGCGTTCGGTCGCCCGGGTCGTGCCGGGTTTAAGATTAATTGACACGCCACATAGCATAAAGCCGTGGCGGGAAAACCAATGGTTATACCTTTATAAATATAGACACATTGTTGGGTGTACGCCTACACCCGTGTGTCGAGGTCGTGGCCATTTCGTAAAATGATGCCAAGGATATCCGGGACATGGTCATTAAGCTCCCAAAGGCGTAAAGCCAACAAAACCAATTTTTAAACGGGTCACATTGATAATACCCAACTACCATTGAGTTGGGGTCAATTGCCCGACCAAGCGGTATTTTAAAATACCGTAACCCAAGCCCGTATAACGGAAAATAAGTTAAAAGTATTTACCTGAGCAAGTATTAACCTCAACAAACAAATGCAAGTATCTTTTACTGGTCTCCTATTCTGGAACGAAGGTTTATAACAACCTATTAGAATTCTAACGGGTCCTTAATTTAGCCTTAGCTTAGACCGGTCAGTTTCAAAGGATAATTACGGTTTAATCGCGTGAAAGGCGAAAACCGGGAATGGAATGTGGTTTGGACCCAACAAGTTTGAAGACTTGTTTCATACGGGGAATATAACCACACTCTGGAATTTGAGGTAAAAACGACAAAGTTTGACCCGTTTCGGCTAGTTTATGTAAACTAGTTACATAAACCGAACCGTGCGCGCAAAAGGCGTAACGGGTAACCGTAAGAGTCCTACACAAGTTTCCTAAGTTAATATACTCTAAAGAGGTTGTGGTATCAGTAGGATACCTTCCATAATGCCCGTAATGAGTTTAAATCCAATATACGCCCCGTAGGGGTATTTCGGTCTTTTTAAAGATTATAAAAGAGACTTCCGAGTTCTACAGGGAATCTGAGTTTTCCGAACAGTTTATAAAGTCCAAAATACTCTATTTATTACTTGAAATCAGTAGCAACTGGAATCGGGTCAAAATACATTGTAGAACTCAAGTTATGTCCGAAAAGGGTATATTCGGTATTTACCGAATCGATGCCATAACCGCAGGTTATGAGCAGGTTAAAAATAATTAAAAATCTTTAAAAATCCCAAAATATTATTTTACATCAGTGTGTAAAAGGTTTGGTGTCGAAATTTGGGTTTAGATAGGCTTTATGCTAATTGCGCTGATTAATTACTAAAGTTTCCGTAATTGCGCTAATTAGCATAACTCCTATTCTGGACCTCGGATTGACGTGAAATTTTAGGGACATGCTTAGAAATCAGTAACTTAGGTTATTGTCCTTTCACATATCCAAAATTCTCGTTTTAAAGTAAAAAGGGCGTTATGGTCAACTTTTAAGCATTTAACGGAAATGTGCAAAAGACTCGGACAAACGATGAACCGGTCACATAGGGTTATACCATCATATAACCTGGTCCTAAGAGAGTCCTAAGGCATATCTAAATCATACCATAACGGGTCAGAACTGAAGTCAAAGCAAAAGTCAAAGTTTTGCGACTTTCGGTTCCGAACCGGGTCGAAACAGTAAATGGTCGGATCAAACAAGCTTAGACCATTTATAATACTTATTATCATGTTGTATGAGTGTTAAAACATGTTACACGCCATCTACATTACTGATTATGCATTAAATCGAAAATTAGCATTCTATTGACTTTTTCTAAGCAAGTTTGACTCAACATTTGGACTAGTTAGAGTGGGAATCAGAGGGTGCCCTTTTAAGGATTTAAAGCCCACATAATTACCAACATATAACTACCTTTGATTCGGCTAATCACTGGACCAATAGTGACTAATTGTTAAGTCAACCGTTAATTACGACGGTTTGACTTTTAAGCTATAACTAAGCAAAAACTTAACTAAGAAAGGTTAAGGGTGCTTACCAAAGTCCTATGCACGACTAGGGATGGCTTGGTTCTGCTTTGGAGCTCCAGAAGTCTTCACAAATGCAGATTGAAGGTGTGAAGACAATGTTGCACATGAAGGCCTTTATATAGTGTTCATAAGGCACTAGATTGTTGACAACCAAGTCTACACCTGATCATTGATCATCAACAAGTGTCCCTAAGGGCCCTAAAGCATGTAGGGGGCGCCTATGCTGCAACATTAATGGATCTAAGTCGGTTAGAGTGGAAAAGGCAGGCATGGAGCAAAAAAAAATTCGACCAGATAGGCCTAGGCGTGACGCGGAGGACCCCCCCCCCCCCCCCCCCCGGGCCTCGCGTCGCGCGACCCCCTCTCTGACTCAAATCCAAATTTTTGATTTTTGCGATTTGATCCTTGGCTCTTCAAACTCTGATTGGCCATCATTTTCTTGCACAATGAGCCATCCAAATTGATGTTTAGGGGCTTCAAGACATATACCCATTTTGTTAAGTCCCCGGTTAACTTTATTGTTACCCGAAAAGTCCTAACTTTCAACGTTGACGCTTTAATCCCTCGCATACGAATTTGATCACAACTTGCTCATACGATAACGAAATTTTATGAAATTTTTGTCAAGTATTCTAGTGAGCATAGTTAACCGTTACAAAGCTCCGGGTTTGTCAAAAGGTCACTCAGAGGTATAACTTAAACATGTTGACACATTTGACCCCTATAGTTTGTAATTTCTCACTTTCTTCCACATTTCGATCCGTATGATCCATGATTCATCCATTTGAAGGTATGAGCATCATTTAGGGTTACTGTACAGTATATTTATCCTTCGTTGACATTTTGAACCCTCGGATTCACATACTTTCCATGCTTGTCAACTTTAGTCCTTATTTAGTATCTATAACCACGTGTAAACTTATGACACGTGTCAATACATTATAGGACACAAAATTTCGAGGTGTTACAGCTTATATAAGTTAGATTGGAATGCCTAGTGTAATTTCGACTTTATTATTTGACATATTATTGTGGTGCTTATAATGTATGGCGTCTTCGTTTGGCTTGGTGATTAATAAAGATTTTATTCATGTTAACAAAAACTTAACATATATGTTAAATATTTATATTATATATGTATTAATAATTATCAACTTTTTTATGCTTTAATGATTGTATCATATGCTTTTGTTAATAATTTTTTTTCTTTTAACCCCAATATTTTTCATATTTTACAAATTTATCACAAAACAATTTTATTTTTAACTTTTGACACCTTTTCACTTTCAGCTTTGCTCTCTTATACTTTACATTATTTACAAATTTTCCATTTAACGTTTCGGTCTAAATTTTGTGAGTTAACGTATTGCAACATTTGTGTGTGTTGTTCAGTGTTTTTACGTCTTTTTTTTTCCCGTTTAATAGCCCGATCGCAACGCGCGGGTCCTAAGTCGACTTAGTGATTCTTTTCTATGTTTTACGTTTCGATTTAACCTATGTCCATTAAAACATCGCAACAGACGTGCGTGACTCAACATTTTTACGTCCATTTTTATTTCAATTTAACAATCACGCCGCAAAAAACGAATCCTACATGCTAGCATGCGATAAAAAAACTCGTATATTTTATAAATTATTTAGAGTTAAATGTCGTTTTAGTCCCTGTGGTTTGGGCCATTTTGTCACACCCCAACCGATGGCGGAATCATCGGGGCGCGGCACTGAGCGAAACAGATTGTTCAGAAGTTTCCATAACAACTATCATACAATTCAGTTATATAACACGTCCCATACCGTGTCCCAAATAATAACAAGTTATCATAGAAATCAACTAAACAATATGGGAACTGTTCCGACAACTCAAATTCTTAATTATTACAGACCGAATTAAATATTGTTTTAAGTCTTCTAGACGGCTAACTGTAGATCTTACTGACTACAGGTGCCAGTACAAGATCTACAGATAATTATGGCCCTGGAGCAGGTATGTGGACACTGTCCTAAGGTCACAGGCTCCTAGAAGCTTATTATTGCCTCGCTTCCCTAGCACGCTAGTAGCTTAAACACCTGTCACATACGTTAAAATAAAAATCAATACATATAATGTAAAGGTGAGTACACAAGTTTGATATAGCATATAAAGTTCGAAAAGTTTACGCATAACCAAGCGCGTACACAAGGGCAAACGATGCATGTAAATTATCAACATGGGACCATCGATACCAACGACTTCGAGTTGACTGTCCGAGACAGTTCGCAATACATGATTACCACTGTAATCCATGCAAGTAATTGTCCTTAGCAACCCCCGTGTGAACGGGCGCTGAGTCCAAACTATAGTACTACGTTGCTAAAGCAGGCAGATAGCACTCCACGTGTAAACATAATAAACAGCAATCATTTAGACAAGTAATACATGCAAGTAGGTTAGCGTTCAAATAGTTTGTGTTGTTTGTGAATTTGATAGATTACGTATGTAACACCCAAAAGTGCGGAAAGCAAAAAGGGATCGAGTATACTCACAGTGGTTGATCGTGGATTGAGAGGAGCACTGAGAATAGGTTAGCCTGAATAGTTCGATAACAATACAATGAGTAATGCGGAAAAAGTGAACAGTGGAAACTGGATCGGATAGACCATTCGATCGGACGGCTGTTCGATCGAGTGGGCTGTTCGATTGGGTTAAAGTCCGTTCGAACATCCCGTTCGATCGGCCGGCTGGCTCGATCGGCTGGTTCCTTCAAGTGGATTGTTTCTTCCTTTGATGTGAAGGATGTGTTTGTGTATGATGGTTTGTATTACCTTTCAAGTTGGCCGATCGAACGGTCTGTTCGATCGGTTGGTCCAACCGATCGGTTAGCAGCTGAGGTTTGGCAAAGTGTCACTCGATCGGGTGGCATGCTCGATCGGGTGACATTCCAATGTTTCGAAAAGGTTAAGTGTTGAAGTATAGTATCTCATGATTCGAGCAGTAATGTTCACAATCGAGTGGCTCGATCGATCGAACAGAACTCAGTCAATACTACACCTTGTGAGTTTATGGGCCCAGGTGCTAGTCGATCGGTTAGCCTAACCGATCGGCTGGCGTAGTCGTTCGACTAGCTGTTCGATTGAATAGTCTAGTCGTTCGGCCAGCTGTTCGACTTGGTTAACCTATCGTTTAACACTTGGTTATTCCCGTTACTTGGTGTGATTTGGAGATAGTTTGACTACGAGTTGAACCACAAAACTGAAGTCCCCACTTAGCCCACTGACTCGAGCAGGAATCACCCAAACTCGGTCAGAGACGGTTTGGAACCTAAGTTTAACGTTTAACCCGAAATCGGTATATCTCTCGGTAGAACCCGAATCTTGAACCATGTGTTTGTTTAGATTGATTTATAAATCGGTTCAAGTCTCGTTTTCACCGTTTTGAGTGTAAAAGAGTTGAAAGATAGATGGAAACCCGTCTTTCAATCCTTTTCCACCGTGAAATGTTAAGATCTTTGGTAGATTTTAGGTTGTTCATGTGGAAATCGGTTAGATCTAAGTTATTCATGGTGGAATGATGCCAAACTTAGTGTTCTTGAAGAACACCATGATGACATCACCCAAGAACACCTAGATCTTGGTGATTTCACGGTTGGAATTCAGATTTTGAAAGATAGAAAGATGGAGAATCGATTAAGGATCAAAAACGTACAAAGATTGGAGTAAAATACTTACAGGTTCGAGAGAAATCTGAGAAATGGCGAGAATAGAAGGCTGGTCGGTCAGAGCTTTTCCAAAAGTGGAAAGCTTGACAAGGACAGCCCTATTTATAGGCTTCCAAAAGTGGAAAGGGTTGGCTGATCGAACAGCATCCCTGATCGAGCGGCTGCCCGATCGAACAGCCTGTTCGATCGGCTAGCCTGTTCGATCAGGTTGCCCTGTTCGATCGGCTTGCCTGGTTCTTGAGTGTTTCGCGACGATTTTTGATATTTCGAGTTCGATAATTGAGGAGTAGAGTAGGATAGAGTTCCTATTCAAATTACTTTCAGTCCCAACTACTATATCTAACGTACAAGCATCCTTACAACCTATTTTCAAAGTCGGTTTCGATTGAGTTTGATTATCCTTCGATTCTCGATTGATTTGATTGATTCACCACACCTTTTAACATAAAAGTAACATGCACAAGTAACACGTAAGGCACACACACACGTATAAAAGCATTAAAATTATCCACACTTGAGTTCGATGATTGATTTGATTAGCTTGATTATTGATTGACTAGCTTTATTGCATTGTTACTTCCTATCATTCACAGTCGGTCGTTGATTCACAGTTCGATTATCGGTCGATTAGTTTGATTATACAACACTTACTCCAAATAATATGAAAATCAAAATGAAACTAAAATGAAATTAATCTTTATTGATCTTTAATTCCAATAACAGTCAACTCTTGACTTTGACGTTGACTTTTGGGAAAACACGGGGTGTTACAGTCTCCCCTCCTTTAGGGAATTTCGTCCCGAAATTAGGCCGAGAACCGTACATCGCCGTGTGATTTTACCAATTTGATGCTTCAGATCTATCTGAACAATTGCGGGTACTTGGCCTTCATGTCACTTTCGAGTTCCCAAGTGAACTCCGCGCCTCGTTTGCCTTCCCATCGTACTTTTACAATAGGAATGCGAGAGCGTCTGAGTTGCTTGGTCTGTCGGTCCATGATTTCGACAGGCTTTTCCACGAAGTGTAGCGTCTCATTGACCTGAAGATCGTCGAGTGGTATTATTGCGTCGTGGTCGGCTACGCATTTTCGAAGGTTTGAAATATGGAAAGTCGGGTGGACATTGCTGAGTTCCTCCGGTAATTCGAGTTTGTAGGCAACTTTACCGATCCTTTCCAGAATCTTAAAAGGTCCAACAAATCGAGGCGCAAGTTTCCCTCTTTTGCCGAATCGGACTACTCCCTTCCAAGGTGATACCTTTAGGAGTACGTAGTCGCCAACTGCAAATTCGCGGGGCTTGCGTCGTTTATCGGCGTACATCTTTTGTCTGTCCCGGGCCTTCACCAAGTTTTCCCTTATCTGGTGGATCTTGTCAGTCGTTTCTTGCAGAATCTCGGGCCCAGTCAATTGTGAATGACCGACCTCGTGCCATACAATAGGCGAGCGACATCTCCTACCATACAAGGCTTCGAAAGGTGCCATTTCGATGCTGGAGTGATAGCTATTATTGTACGAAAATTCGACCAACGGTAGGTGTTTGCTCCAACTACCACCAAAATCGATGACACACGCACGGAGCATGTCTTCAATAGTACGAATCGTTCTTTCAGTCTGCCCGTCGGTTTGCGGGTGGAATGCGGTACTCAAATTCAGCGTCGTACCAAGAGCTGCTTGAAAAGTTTCCCACAATCTCGATGTAAACCGAGCATCGCGATCAGAAATGATGTCTCGAGGCGTACCATGATTCTTAATGATCTCGTCGGTGTAGATTTGGGCTAACTTGGCCACCTTATAGTCTTCTCGTATTGGCAGAAAGTGGGCTGATTTGGTTAGACGGTCGACTATAACCCAAATACTGTCGTGACCTGATGGCGTGGTCGGAAGCTTAGTTATGAAATCCATAGCTATGCTTTCCCACTTCCATACGGGTATCGGCGGTTGTTCGAGTAAGCCTGAAGGTCTTTGGTGTTCAGCCTTGACTCTTGCACAAGTTAAACAGCTACCAACATATAGAGCAATATCCCTTTTCATCCCAGGCCACCAGTACTTGTAGCGAAGGTCCTGGTACATTTTGTCCGCACCGGGATGAATGGAATATCGGGATTTGTGGGCTTCGTTCATGATGATCTTTCGCAAATCTGTCCTCCTCGGAACCCAGATTCGGTCCAGATAATAGAATATCCCGTTGGCTTTGCTCACGAGCTGAGTCCCATCGTGATAGATTCGTTCTTTCTTCAACGTACGCTCGTTAAAGCAAGCGTGTTGTGCTTCGCGGATGAGAGCTTCGAGGTTATACTGAGCCTGGATGTTTCGAACACTTATCACGTAATTCTTTCTGCTGAGGGCGTCTGCAACTACATTCGCCTTGCCTGGGTGATAACGGATCTCACAGTCGTAATCGTTGAGAAGTTCTACCCATCGGCGTTGACGCATATTGAGTTCTCTCTGGTTAAAGATATGTTGTAGGCTCTTGTGATCGGTGAAGATCGTACACCTTGTACCATACAGGTAGTGTCGCCAAATTTTTAAGGCAAAGACAACTGCGCCTAGCTCGAGGTCATGGGTTGTATAGTTCTTCTCGTGGATTTTGAGCTGTCGAGATGCGTAAGCTATAACCTTGTCTCGTTGCATGAGAACACAGCCAAGTCCAAGGTTTGAAGCATCACAATAGACAACGAAGTCATCGCTTCCGTCCGGCAGTGTAAGAACTGGTGCATGGCACAGCATGTGTTTGAGGGTTTGGAAAGCAGTCTCCTGCGCGGTTCCCCACACAAAAGGCTTGTCTTTATGAGTAAGGGAGGTAAGCGGTACAGCAATCTTTGAGAACCCTTCGATGAATCGCCGGTAGTAACCGGCTAATCCGAGAAAAGAGCGAACTTCTGACGGATTCTTTGGCGTAACCCATCCCTTGACTGCCTCAATCTTTGCAGGATCAACGTGTATACCCCGACTATTCACAATGTGACCCAGAAATTGAACTTCCTCCAACCAGAACTCACACTTGGAGAACTTGGCGTAGAGTTGGTTTCCCTGAAGCAACTCGAGAACCAATCGCAAATGCTGCGCATGTTCGGCCCTCGATCTGGAATAGATCAGGACATCGTCGATAAATACAATGACGAAACGGTCTAAGAACGGTTTACACACGCGATTCATCAGATCCATAAAGACCGCGGGTGCGTTGGTCAAACCAAAAGGCATGACAACAAATTCGTAGTGGCCGTATCGGGTTCGAAAAGCGGTTTTGGGTATGTCTTCCTCTTGAATCCGCAGCTGATGGTAGCCTGAACGTAGATCAATCTTGGAGAAACACTGAGCACCTTGTAGTTGGTCAAACAGATCATCGATTCTTGGTAAGGGGTATCGGTTCTTGATGGTCAGCTTGTTCAATTCCCGGTAATCGATGCACATTCGGAACGACCCGTCCTTCTTTTTGACGAAAAGGACTGGTGCGCCCCATGGAGAAGTGCTCGGGCGAATGAAGCCTTTTTCAAGTAACTCTTGGAGTTGGTTTGAGAGTTCTCGCATCTCAGATGGAGCGAGTCGATACGGAGCTTTGGCCACTGGGTTGGCTCCTGGAATAAGGTCGATTCGAAAGTCGATATCACGACTAGGAGGTAATCCAGGAAGATCATCAGGGAACACCTGAGGAAATTCTCGGACAACGGGGACATCCTTGACTTCAACTTTCCTTTTCTTGTCCGTCTCTGCTACAACAATGTTGGCCAAGAAGGCTCGATATTCCTTGCGGAGATATTTGCGAGCTTGAAGACATGACATGAGCTTGAGATCTTTTGCAGTAGTTTCACCATAAACACATAGAATATCACCACTAGCTAGCACAAAACGAATCATCTTATCGGAACACACAACTTCAGCATGGTTTTCACGAAGAAAGTCCATGCCTACTATGACATCGAAACTTCCGAGCTGCATTGGAATGAGATTAATCGGAAATATATGATTGTTGAGCTCGAGAGTACAATCACGGAGCACAGAATTGACGGCAATGGTTCTTCCGGTAGCGACTTCTACTTCGAAGGGTGACGAAAGATAAGAGCGCTTACGTCTAAGAAGCTTCTCAAATTCAAATGACACAAAGCAGTTATCGGCTCCAGTATCAAACAAACATGATGCATATATACCATTCACGAGGAACGTACCATTGACCACGTTGTTGTCAGCTTGAGCCTGGCGTGCGTTGATGTTGAAAGTTCTGGCGTGAGCGGCTTGTTGTTGATGCTGCTGTTGTTGTTGCTGGGGTTGTTGAGCTTCTTGTTTCACCACTCTGTTCGGGCACCGGTTTGCGAAGTGGTTAGGGTCACCACATGCAAAGCAGGTCCGAACATTGTTTGCCGGGGCCTGTGCAGCTTGAGGAGCTTGAGGAGCAGGTAGCAGGGCTTGGTTAACAGCGGCTTGAGCTTGCGTTTGACGAGGACCATAGCGGCAATTCGCAGTGAAATGCCCGTAAACGTTGCAGTGGGCACAGTAACGGCAGGCCACACCCACCGGGTGATGATAAGAACATGTAGCACAGAGTGGGTGGGGGCCGGTGTACGCACGCTTAGCCGGCGGCGCATTGATCACTGGCGCAGTGCGCTGTGGTTGTTGCTGTTGTGGCGGTACTGACTGAAGAGGAGCAGCATTGGTTGCGGCGGCGCAACTCTTGTTCTTCTTTCTTCTTCTCGAGGACTTGGAGGCTTGAGTAGCAGGGTTGTCGGTTGATGCGGTAGTAACTTGATGCAACGACTTGGATGGCTTATCCCAGACACCAGCCTTAACTCGCTTGTCATTAATCTCGGCAGCGAGTAGGTAGGTTTCCTCGATTGATGCGGGTTTGGCGGCGAACACAAAATCTGCAACACAATCCGGAAGAGCACGGATGTATTTCTTGATGGTCATCTCGGGAGTCTTGACCTGGTCTGGACAGATAATGCTCAGTTGTTTGAAACGGGCGGTGAGACCAGCGTTGTCGCCCTCCTTCTGCTTGATGGTCCAGAACTCATCCTCCAACTTTTGGCGTTCGTGGGGAGGACAGAACTCGTCCAGCATGATAGCCTTCAGTTCCTCCCACGTCAGCTCGTAGGCAGCGTCGTTCCCGCGCTTATTCCTTTCGGCTGTCCACCAGTCCAATGCCCGCGACTGGAAGACACCGGTAGCATTGAGAGTTCGAAGATGATCCGGGCATCCGCTTTGACGAAGGGTAACTTCCACAGAGTCAAAC
This sequence comes from Helianthus annuus, assembly GCF_002127325.2. Taxonomy (NCBI): domain Eukaryota; kingdom Viridiplantae; phylum Streptophyta; class Magnoliopsida; order Asterales; family Asteraceae; genus Helianthus; species Helianthus annuus. The sequence continues at coordinate 167,282,906 of NC_035447.2, read as the reverse complement.
CAGTGAAATAAGCCTGTAGGGCCCTCTTCACCGGTGAACTCCTTCGGTCCACATGCCTTAAATTGCTTGAAACTGAACGGAGCTTTGCTGGATTCAGTGAGGGTTCGGGATTCTTCCGACGACTTGCTGGTGTTTTCGTACACCTCGCTGACAGCTTTCGCTACAGACCTTGAGATGAGCTTGGCGAGACGTCGGTCTCTCTTTTCCTGACGGGAAAGGTTTTGGCGAGTTCTTGATGATGACGACATGGTCTGCAATAGACATCGCCATAGGGCTCATCACAACGAATTCGAATCTCACTCGTCTTAGTTTACTAAAGCTTAGAATCACGTCGCATCTTACGTCACGTAGCACATATAATCACATAAGCACATAATCATAGAGGCACATAAGCACAGAAGCAATTAGAGCACATAAGCAATTAAGCAAATAGAGCACTTAATTCCCTAAACACGTACGCATTTTTATCACAGAGGCTGTCAGAAAACAGAAACCTATAACCACTAGTCGAGTGTCGTTCGTTTTGCATATCGGATAGCATCACATGGTATCGTCTAACTTAGTCGTATAGCGTAGCATAGCATACTGGTTTCGTTTAGATCACATCAACAGGGGTTTGAATCGAGATAGGATAGCAACAAAAGTCACGCAGATTGATAACAAATGGAGCAATCAACGAATCTTACAACACGTAAACAGGTAAATCATATAAAATCAACGAAGCAACACTCAAAATCGGAAAATGGATTGTCTGCGGCTACTAGACTTTGATTAACCATGGCAATTTAACTATTCACAGTTGGCTTGTCGTCACTTTCGACTCTAGGGGACATGTTTCTGCCTCGATTCTTGGGCATTATGCATGCGCATTCTAGGCCATACTCGTGAGTTCAGGTCGTTGGAGTCCGTCAATTGTCTTGGCGAGATAAGATAAAGTTGGAATAACTGCCAAGGTTAGGGTTCCCCCCCTAGCTCAGCAATTTCTTCCTTGTTTTAAGAAAATTTAGAGGAAAGTTTTCATCAAATTACGGGTTTCAGCCCTAATTTGGTATAATTCTCCCCCGTTTGTTGATAGAAATTTGCACAAAGTAATTGGCAAAAATTTGTAATTTAGGCAGGAGTTCGCGGGTTTCACTCCTAATCCCGTCCAAACTACAAAATTTGGCTCGGAGTTCGGATGTAATGATAGAATAGAAGGAAACAACATAAAATAAGCACATAAACTTGGTCTCTTGGTTTCTAGCTATAGTCTAGGTCTCTAAGACAGCGATCCGGACTAGATCGTGTCTAACCTAATTCCCTATAGTTATGGCTCTGATACCAATCTGTCACACCCCAACCGATGGCGGAATCATCGGGGCGCGGCACTGAGCGAAACAGATTGTTCAGAAGTTTCCATAACAACTATCATACAATTCAGTTATATAACACGTCCCATACCGTGTCCCAAATAATAACAAGTTATCATAGAAATCAACTAAACAATATGGGAACTGTTCCGACAACTCAAATTCTTAATTATTACAGACCGAATTAAATATTGTTTTAAGTCTTCTAGACGGCTAACTGTAGATCTTACTGACTACAGGTGCCAGTACAAGATCTACAGATAATTATGGCCCTGGAGCAGGTATGTGGACACTGTCCTAAGGTCACAGGCTCCTAGAAGCTTATTATTGCCTCGCTTCCCTAGCACGCTAGTAGCTTAAACACCTGTCACATACGTTAAAATAAAAATCAATACATATAATGTAAAGGTGAGTACACAAGTTTGATATAGCATATAAAGTTCGAAAAGTTTACGCATAACCAAGCACGTACACAAGGGCAAACGATGCATGTAAATTATCAACATGGGACCATCGATACCAACGACTTCGAGTTGACTGTCCGAGACAGTTCGCAATACATGATTACCACTGTAATCCATGCAAGTAATTGTCCTTAGCAACCCCCGTGTGAACGGGCGCTGAGTCCAAACTATAGTACTACGTTGCTAAAGCAGGCAGATAGCACTCCACGTGTAAACATAATAAACAACAATCATTTAGACAAGTAATACATGCAAGTAGGTTAGCGTTCAAATAGTTTGTGTTGTTTGTGAATTTGATAGATTACGTATGTAACACCCAAAAGTGCGGAAAGCAAAAAGGGATCGAGTATACTCACAGTGGTTGATCGTGGATTGAGAGGAGCACTGAGAATAGGTTAGCCTGAATAGTTCGATAACAATACAATGAGTAATGCGGAAAAAGTGAACATTGGAAACTGGATCGGATAGACCATTCGATCGGACGGCTGTTCGATCGAGTGGGCTGTTCGATTGGGTTAAAGTCCGTTCGAACATCCCGTTCGATCGGCCGGCTGGCTCGATCGGCTGGTTCCTTCAAGTGGATTGTTTCTTCCTTTGATGTGAAGGATGTGTTTGTGTATGATGGTTTGTATTACCTTTCAAGTTGGCCGATCGAACGGTCTGTTCGATCGGTTGGTCCAACCGATCGGTTAGCAGCTGAGGTTTGGCAAAGTGTCACTCGATCGGGTGGCATGCTCGATCGGGTGACATTCCAATGTTTCGAAAAGGTTAAGTGTTGAAGTATAGTATCTCATGATTCGAGCAGTAATGTTCACAATCGAGTGGCTCGATCGATCGAACAGAACTCAGTCAATACTACACCTTGTGAGTTTATGGGCCCAGGTGCTAGTCGATCGGTTAGCCTAACCGATCGGCTGGCGTAGTCGTTCGACTAGCTGTTCGATTGAATAGTCTAGTCGTTCGGCCAGCTGTTCGACTTGGTTAACCTATCGTTTAACACTTGGTTATTCCCGTTACTTGGTGTGATTTGGAGATAGTTTGACTACGAGTTGAACCACAAAACTGAAGTCCCCACTTAGCCCACTGACTCGAGCAGGAATCACCCAAACTCGGTCAGAGACGGTTTGGAACCTAAGTTTAACGTTTAACCCGAAATCGGTATATCTCTCGGTAGAACCCGAATCTTGAACCATGTGTTTGTTTAGATTGATTTATAAATCGGTTCAAGTCTCGTTTTCACCGTTTTGAGTGTAAAAGAGTTGAAAGATAGATGGAAACCCGTCTTTCAATCCTTTTCCACCGTGAAATGTTAATATCTTTGGTAGATTTTAGGTTGTTCATGTGGAAATCGGTTAGATCTAAGTTATTCATGGTGGAATGATGCCAAACTTAGTGTTCTTGAAGAACACCATGATGACATCACCCAAGAACACCTAGATCTTGGTGATTTCACGGTTGGAATTCAGATTTTGAAAGATAGAAAGATGGAGAATCGATTAAGGATCAAAAACGTACAAAGATTGGAGTAAAATACTTACAGGTTCGAGAGAAATCTGAGAAATGGCGAGAATAGAAGGCTGGTCGGTCAGAGCTTTTCCAAAAGTGGAAAGCTTGACAAGGACAGCCCTATTTATAGGCTTCCAAAAGTGGAAAGGGTTGGCTGATCGAACAGCATCCCTGATCGAGCGGCTGCCCGATCGAACAGCCTGTTCGATCGGCTAGCCTGTTCGATCAGGTTGCCCTGTTCGATCGGCTTGCCTGGTTCTTGAGTGTTTCGCGACGATTTTTGATATTTCGAGTTCGATAATTGAGGAGTAGAGTAGGATAGAGTTCCTATTCAAATTACTTTCAGTCCCAACTACTATATCTAACGTACAAGCATCCTTACAACCTATTTTCAAAGTCGGTTTCGATTGAGTTTGATTATCCTTCGATTCTCGATTGATTTGATTGATTCACCACACCTTTTAACATAAAAGTAACATGCACAAGTAACACGTAAGGCACACACACACGTATAAAAGCATTAAAATTATCCACACTTGAGTTCGATGATTGATTTGATTAGCTTGATTATTGATTGACTAGCTTTATTGCATTGTTACTTCCTATCATTCACAGTCGGTCGTTGATTCACAGTTCGATTATCGGTCGATTAGTTTGATTATACAACACTTACTCCAAATAATATGAAAATCAAAATGAAACTAAAATGAAATTAATCTTTATTGATCTTTAATTCCAATAACAGTCAACTCTTGACTTTGACGTTGACTTTTGGGAAAACACGGGGTGTTACACATTTTCCCAGTTTAGTCCAAAAATTTCATTTTTCGCCTATGGGTCCAAAAAGGTTTCACCATTGTCATTTTAGTCTACTGAGTTAATTTCATCCATTATTTATGTTAACGAGAAGGGCAATTCGGTCATTTTATATGGACCCTTCCCGTTAACAGAAATAATGGATGAAGTTAACCCAGTGGACTAAAATGTCAACGGTGAAACCTTTTTATACTCACAGACGAAAAATGAAAATTTGGACTAAACTGACGAAATGGCCCAAACCACGTGAACTAAAATCGCATTTAACTCAATTATTTATTACTAAATCTTTGACTTTACAAGGTAACCTCGCTATCTCCCCCACGTGTCATGAATCTCCTGAAAAATGGATCCCATCTGAAACTCAAAACACAAACAATGGTCCTCCTCCTCCCTCTCCTACTACTTTGCTTCCGCAATTGAATCTCTTCAATCCATCTTCTTTATTACATTCCCCTTCAATCCCCCTTTTCCCTCTTTCGTCCCCCTCTTACTTGCTTCACCCACCCACTTTTGGCCCCAATTTCAACAAAATGCAAGACTACACATCCACTTTGTTCAAAATTATGTTTTGTGGATTGAGAATCAAGTGGTGTAAGTTAAACACAATGGCTTGGTTCTAATTTCTAATTTGCTAAATGAAGTAACTGTTTGGGTTAACGATTTTTTGTTAAAAAGTTTTACATTGCATACCAAGTGTTTGATGAAATGATTGATTGAGAAAGAGATTGGTGAAATGGGTCCTGGGACTGATGTGTGGCCTCAATGTAGCTCCTTGGATAATGGGTGTTTGAAGGAATGTGTGGAAGAGGATGATGAGCCTGAGGATTCGGATAATGTGAGTCAACCCAAGGCGGCTAAGCCGCCCAGGAATTACCAGCCTATGCGCCATTGTATTAGCCAGGCGATGCTGGCTGGCGCCTCCGATTCGGTTAGTATGTTTGAGGAACATGTTTTGTAATTTGATCGGTTTCGCATGATCCTGTTTTGACTTACAATGGCTTCATAGAATAGGATGTTAATTAGTGATCAAATGATGATAGTAATAGGTGAGATATTAGTGTCTTGTTTTTTTGAGTAAGATTTCGCAAAATTAAGTGTCGCACATTTCGGTTTTTATGAATGAACTCAAGATCTTTGTCATTTGGTCAGTTTTCCATGTTTTTATTGAATGAATTTAAGTGATAGATAGTTTAATACTACACTTCTTAGAATAGCATGATGAAGATCGCACAATAAATTGTGTTTAATATACAAGCGTATAATATAACCGATGTAGATTCGAAGCACTACAAACTGCTAGTGTGTACATTCGTTCATTTATGTTCGTGAACGTTCGCTTATTTACATTTGTTTATGTTCGTTTAATTTTTAGTAAATGCATAAATAGTTATATTTATATAAATATTAGGTTTTCTAACTACTTATATAAATATAACTCATTAGTATATCTATGAACCCTAATTTAGATGTGTTTTCGGATGAACTGTAATATGTTAGACTTGTTGTTCAATCATGCTAATTTATGTTTGTTTCTGTTTATTCAAACACATTCACTTAAATTTTTTTGTTTATGTTCGTTTGTGTTCGTTAATGTTCGTGAACTGTTCGTTTAGGCTTTAAACGAACGAACATAAACGAACACGAACATGCTCGATTTCTTAATGAACGAACACTAACAAAAAAATGTGTCTGATTATATGTTCGTGTTCATGTTCGGTTAAAGTTAAATGAACGAACACGAACATGCCTGTGTTCGTGTTCGTTCGGTTCGTTTACAGGCCTATTTATAGATATGATTATGAAGACCAAACATAAGGCAGATGATTATGTGATTATAGATATGGTAATTCTATCTTTTGGAATTTTTTAATTGTTCTTTTTGTTGTTTGTAAAGAGACCAACAAATGAAGGCAGTGGCGTGAAACCACCAAATAACGAGAGATGTGCGTATGTGCCCATTTTTCGGTCCGGAAGTTGTTCGGAAATGGGTCCAAAACCGTATATGGAGGACGAATATATTTGTGTAGACGATCTTCGAGAACATTTAGATGCGCAACGAGATTACCCTTTTCTTGGAGCTTTTTATGGGGTAACTTATATTGACCCAATATGACTGATTTTCAACTAAAGTAGTCTTGATAATGTATCGTATTCATCTATTATTGCAGGTGTTTGATGGGCATGGTGGCATTGATGCCGCATCGTTTACTAAACGAAACATTCTCGAGTTCATTCTTGAGGACTCTAGTTTTCCAAAGGGGGTGAAGAAAGCCGTAAAAAATGCTTTTGCTAAAGTTGATCATGCACTAGCGGACACTAGATCTCTCGATAATTCTTCTGGAACTACAGCATTGACTGCCCTCATATTAGGAAGGTTAGCTACTTCATGCTCCCTAACATGCCTTCAACAATATTCCATATTTGACGTACGCGTAGGGTTGCAAACGAACCGAACGAACGGTTTGTTCCTGTTCGTTTGTTAAGGAAATATATGTGTTCACGAACTGTTCATGAACACTTACCGAACGAGATTTCATGTTCGTGGTCGTTCATTAAGGAAATGAGCGTGTTCGTGTTCGTTTGTTGACTTTAAGTAACAAGCGCAAACGACGTTCATGAACACAAACGAACACTAACTAGTGTTCATGAACACAAATGAAAACAAATGAACACAGGCAAGAGTTCATGAACAGAACACATAATACACTGATACTTATTAAACATTTTATTGAATTAAATGCCATTTTAGTCCTTGTGGTTTGGGCCATTTTGCCAGTTTAGTCCAAAGGTTTCATTTTTCGTCTGTGGGTCCAAAAAGCTTTCACCGTTGCCATTTTAGTCCACTAGGTTAACTTCATCCATTTTTTCTGTTAACGAGAAGGGCAATTCGGTCATTTTATATGTAATTCTGTTAACTAGAAGGGCAATTCGGTCATTTTATATGTAATTCTGTTAACTAGAAGGGCAATTCGGTCATTTTATATGTAATTTTGTTAACTAGAAGGGCAATTCGGCCATATAAAATGACCAAATTACCCTTCTCGTTAACAAAAAAAAAAACGGATGAAGTTAACCCGGTGGACTAAAATGGCAACGGTGAAACCTTTTTGGACCCACAGGCGAAAAATGAAACCTTTGGACTAAACTAGCAAAATGACCCAAACCACATGGACTAAAATGGCATTTAACTCTATTTTATTTGTCGAAATTTTGAAGCATTCAAATAAAATATAAAAATTTAAAACACTAATGAACTATCGAACATAAACGAACACGTTACCGAACGTTCACGAGCATAAATGAACAAACACGCCATTTGTTCATGTTCGTTCATTTAACTTACGAACGAAATTTCTTGTTCCTGTTCGTTCATCTATTGAACGAACGAACTTCCCGCCAAACAGTTCATGACCGGTTTGCTAAACATTCGGTTCATTTGCGGCCCTACATACGCGGGTCACTGTATTTCAGGGATTTGTATGGTATGCATAATGATTACGGTTATCGACAGGAATATGTTGATTGCAAATGCTGGAGATTCGAGAGCTGTGCTAGGCAAACGAGGAAGAGCGATCGAGCTTTCAACGGACCACAAACCAAGCTGCACATCCGAGAAAATGAGAATCGAAAAGCTTGGAGGTGTGATTTACGACGGGTATCTCAACGGTCAACTGTCGGTAGCACGTGCACTTGGAGACTGGCACATGAAGGGCCCGAAAGGTTCAGATGGCCCCTTGAGTGCCGAGCCAGAGCTGGAAGAGGTAACGTTATGTGAAGAAGACGAGTTTTTAATAATCGGGTGTGACGGTCTATGGGACGTGATGAGCAGCCAATACGCGGTGACAATAGTAAGAAAGGGACTTATGATGCATAACGATCCGGAAAAGTGCTCTAGACAACTTGTTATGGAGGCTTCAAAGCGGAATAGTTGCGATAATCTCACTGTCGTTGTCATCTGTTTCTCATCCGACCCACCACCGAAGATTGAAATACCGAGAATGAACAGACGCAGGAGCATATCCGCTGAAGGACTCGATGTTCTAAAGGGTGTTTTGGGTGATGCTTGAAAATCAGTTCATGTTTTGGTCATTATAACAAAAATGCCCACACTTTTTTAACTTCCAAATTTTGTTGAGTTTCTATCTCAAGTTTGTACAAAACCACTAGTTTCATTTTTTTTATACATTTACAATTCATTTTTGTCTTTGTTTTTCTGTTATAATGTTGTTACAAGATAATAAGACTTGTCATTTGAGGTTTTTTAATATTAGAAAGAGTTAATTACATAATTAGTCCCTGTGGTTTGCACAAAGTAACATACTTAGGTACTAATAGTTTAAAATCACATTGTAGGGTATTAACTTTTCATTTTTTAACGTTTGGAGGTATTAATGTTATTTGTAGGTTTAAAATCACATTCTATTAGTACCTAAGTATGTTATTTTGTGCAAACCACAGGGACTAACTATGTTAATACCCTATAAGTTAATACCTCCAAACGTTACAAAATGAAAAGTTAATACCCTAGAAAGTGATTTTAAACTATTAGTACCTAAGTATGTTATTTTGTACAAACCACAGGGACTAACTATGTAATTAACTCTATTAGAAAAAAAGAAAAAGTTTTTGCAATTGTAGCATTTCATGTCATCTTTTCCACTTGTAAAAATGGGTGAACATGCAAATTGTTTCACATACAAAGGACATGGCTATGTATGTGAATTAGCACTCTATTCAGCTAGCTCTTTTATATTTGCATTTGGTTGAAATTTTAACATCTTACCCCTCATACAAACTACGAATTACTATTGTTCGCTTTACCCAAGATGAGCTCACGACTTGGTTTTTTTTTTTTTTTTTTTTTTTTCTGTTACCCGATTGAAAACTACTAGGAGTCCACCCATCGGCGACTGCTACGTGTTGGTGGTATTTAAGGTAAGGTCGGGAATTCTTATGAACCACCATATCTCTACTGGCCACGACTGATGTAAATTTGTCTTAGGTGTTACCGTCAACCCCCCCCCCTTTTTATGGACTAATCATCTTCGGTAAGGTTTGCCCTAAGTTAAGGATGTGGGATTCCCCTAAGTTGTCTTACAAAACACTTATGAGACTCATCATCCTCAATAACGTTTACCCAACCAACCTGAGCAACACATGAGTGGTTTCGATACCATTCGTAACTCCCATGTCCCAAACAATATTGTCTCCTTTAACCACGAGTGAAAACTTCTTAGGAGGTAAGACATCATGGATTACTCTCACTCAATCACGCTTAACTGTGGATTTCTCCTCTCATCCACAACCCATGAACTTGAAACCCGTTTGTGGTAATCTCTCATGTCCACTATGATATGCATATGGTGGTAATGAGACTCACTGTAAAACTATATATGAACTACTATTTGTTTCTCATTTTAAACAATGTTAATTTACATATAACTTTATACATTTGATTAAACAATGTTAATTTACATATAACTTTATACATTCGGTTAACTTTAAAAATGTACAATTCAGTAGCAAACTCTAGTATGAGGCCTAATTGATGTATACTCTTGTGTTGTTGAAAAGTTGTTGAGATTTGAGAAGATCTAATAAATTTAGCTGAAGGATTAAAGCTGAATGGTTAGAAAGCTGAGGGACTGAAGTTGTGCATTCTGTGGTCTGGAAACTAAGGGGTTTAAGATGTATATCTTGAAAATTCAGGGACTGAAGTTGACAATTTAGGGTTTTGAGTCATGCTCTATATTATTGTCATAGATCTGTGTTCATATAAATCTGAGTATCAACCTAATCAAAGCATTGATTTCAACACTGATATCCCCTCGTACAACAGATAATTGTTTTACCAAAAGTGTCGAAGCACATTTTCAACACCCATAAATGTTGTTCGGTGTGAAGTGTACGACGCACCAGAGTAATTATGCTTACTAAAAAATTGAACTAGAATAATTATTATTGCGCTACAGTTTCTAAATAGCATAATTATTATATTACACTAAAACAAAATTTGAGTAGCATAATAATTATTACGCCACTTTAAACAGTAGCGTAATAATTATTATTCTAGTTCAATTTTTAGTAGCATAATTACTCTAGTGTTTCACACGTTAAATTTTATTTGTACATGTCCATATATATATATAACACGCAATAATCTTCTATGGTTTGACTTACACTCTTAATTATCATAACTACATAAACAAACATGTAAAGAAACTTGTCATCTTTAAAAACAACCTTAAACAAGACCATCAATCATCAACATGTTATATAAAGCACCAATAAACCATAAAAACCGACACACTTATGTACTTACACAAGATCGAAATCAAGAACATCATCAACCGTAGGTATCGGTGAACTTGTTCTTGATCCACTTGAAGCTGTTCCTTAAAGAAGACTTGAGTTTGCCTTCCATGGTATACATGTTATATGAAGCCACTCTTTTCCTTCTCTTTGCTTCGGGATTTTCTCGTTCTCCTGGCCCGTTGAAGCTGAACGATTTATCGCGATCCTCAAACGCGAACCGGGCCTCGACATATGGTGTCGAGTAATTTGGAAATGATTTACTTTTCTCCATGATCAAATAAACACTTCAAGAGGTAGATAGTAGATACCTTAACTTAAAGCTACATGTGTGTGGTTGGATTGTTGGTGTGTGACTTTATATATAGTCCCACTAAATTGTGGCATTGCTTTAACATTGAAACTGAAATAAATGATTTTCATATTTTTTAAATTCATGTGCACGTATTTAATTAAGTGTGTGGTGGGGGATGATATAATTAGTATTGGCAATTTAATAAGATTATTTTGGTATGATGATTTTAATTTTTTTTAAGTTTGACAATTGTAGTATAATAATAACATCAACTTTGAAATATTCATAAAAGCTGATTAATTAAAGTTATCATGGAAAAACAAAATTAAATGAACTGGATGCATCATTTGTTAGGAAAAAACAAATTGATTTAGGTGGATAAATAAATATTTAAATAATAGATAGGATAATGACTTACTAACTAAAAGTAGTTATATACTATTTGAATAATTATAAACCTAAAGAATAAGTAAACTATTTGAATAATTGTAAACATTTAACAGCTTATATAAATCTCATACATAAAATATTTAGTAAAGGAAATAAAACTTATAATAAAAAGTTTATAGAATTTATAATAGAAAAAAGAAAATAATCTTAAATGTTATATGTGATTCGGTTCTTAAAGGTTGACAATCGAACTAGCGGTCCACAAAAACTCCCTTCCTCTCTCCCATGTGAAGTTCGAATAACAGTTTGGGCTTAACACACGTTTTCAATACATGTGAAGTTCGACTATAACACTTGACGCTTAACACACGTTTTCGACACATCATCTACTCTTCTCTCTTGCAACCTCTCACCCCTCTCATGTAAAGTGAAATACGAATCATGCATTTTAGATGTATTTTACATTTATAAATTGTCACACAATATGGTTAAGAGAGTCAATATATTAAGTACGTATTTCACAAATCAGTATGAATTTCTCATCCCACTTCTTATATTTTGAATTTTCATATCTTAATCAATGTATTATTATTTTGCATCACTATAGATCTATCTCATAGATCTCACATGTAGTAGTAGTAGTTAAAATAATGTCATTTACATCATATCACAAGATATGTTTGTGTCCTACTTAGATAGTACCACCATATCCTAGATTCTAAGCAACTCTCAAATCAAAATGAAGGAACAAGATAAACAACCATACAAATATATTAATATTAAAAGTCTAAAACACATAATCATTAGGTTTACTAAGTTAATTAAATGAGAGTTGGCCAACAAATTTTCACAATTAACATATAACAAAAGATTTAATATCAAATATATGATAGAAAAAATTCCATGATCCCATCATATAAGATTTCGGTTTATAGAATATAAATAAACCTAACCCTAATATATATGATGAATGTTGGAAAAAAGCATTAACTATATAGACACTATAGAAATTAAACAAGTGAAGGGGCCACGGTGTATGGCATGGGCCATGAAGTGACTTTGTTTTTGAGAACGACGGACCAAAGATAATGGTCCAATGCTATTATGATTTGGATTCCATTATTGATATTACCTTTTTTATATTTATTTGACTTTTTAATAAAGAGAGATTCTTGGATAAGTTCACAACTAAAACCATAAATTCAGGTAACTATATTAGGCTATAGGGTGTGGTTATGACTTTCATGGTTACCATAACCATTCATATCAGCATCATGTCACCCACTTCTAATCTATCATCTAAAACCACTACTTTAAGGTGTGATCATGATCCAAACTACTATTCTCTTATTTTAATTTATTTTTATGGAAAGGAAAAGAAAATATTGTAAAAGGAAATGAGGCCTATGGTTTAATCCATGTGAACCATGGTGGATGAGGCAAGGGGGTGGTGTAGCAATTCACTAATGGTCCTACGTGGTGATTGATGACTCAACCCATGCCATCCCTCCCACCCCCACCCCCACCCCCACCCCCACCCCCACACCCACACCCACACCCTTTAGCCTTAAAAAATTGGTATTTAGGAATTGGGTATATCCTGACACTTAAGGCGTTAAAGGTGACATAATATGTTAACCAGATGTTAAGAGATTAATTTTTTTTCCCTTTTTAAGCTAAAAACCACTTAAGTTAGAGTTGGGTGAAGTTAATGAGATTAAGCTATTTACTTGAGGTGAGGTGAAATGAAATAGGAAAAAATAAGTGATGTGGCATCTAGGTGAAGTTGAGAAGAGTTAAAGTATACCCTAAGGCCTTAAAAGCGTACTTGATGATCCGGATACATAATAACTAGTCCGATTGAGTTTGAGTCTATTTGAATCGCTTCCATTTAAACTAAGCGGTTATTGGTCAGATCGGTTAAACCAACAAACTGGTCGAATAAGATTTCATCAACATTGCAAATCTAATTGAAAATCTACTTTCATATTTTGCTTTAAAATGAGTTGTGTATATTAAATTTTTAAGTTATTTTGAATGGCATTCGGTTTTAAAAATTGTTCAAACTAGTGAACCGATGAAACGAATGATTTGATAGCCTTTCCGGTTATTTGAACATTGATTAAGAGTGAGTGGTAGCATGCCAATTTTGTCGATGGTGGAGCAGGATTGGACATCATTTGTGTCTCCTATATATATATATTCTTAACTTTAAGTATTGTTTTTTTAAAGAAACAATATATTTTAATAATCCCAACTATTAATCGTTGACCGGCAGGGGTTCTAACTTTAAAAATAACCAGTGGTCTCACTTTTTCACATATTGTAAACCAATGAATCTTTACTAACAGAAAAGAAAAATTGGACAAAAAGAAATTAAGGTTATAGTAAAGGTCCATTGGTTTACAATATGTGAAAATGTGGGACCACCACTGGTTATTTTTTAAGTTGGGATCGTTATCGGCCAACGGCTAATAGTTTGGATTATTAAAATCCATTATTTCTTTTTTAAATATTATCTTTCTTTTCTATATTATATCGATTTATACGGGAAAAAATGGCAATTATGTAACATACATATGGTTCAATCCGGGGGGGGGGGGGGGGGGGGGGGGATTCAAAGGTAGTAACCCCAATCAAATCCCTTCTTGTCAAAATTTTTAGAAACTACCTTTAAGCCACAAAACACTGGCGGTGCCCTATCCTTGCTTTAAACATGTACCCCACTCTTTTACTCTAATCACACACAACTTTCAAGAAATGAACCCCACCTCAAACAATCAAACCCCGTCTTGTCTTCCCTTCCCTTTCTCGGGTTCTCCTTAACGAGAAACAACCCGTCAACCTTACCCTTATGGGTGGCAATAGTGTTGTGACACAACAATCTACCACCCGAGAGAGTACCCATGAGGGTGCCCCGTGCCCCCCTCATAAATACTCCCGAGTAACATTTAGCCAACATGTATACTCATATTCTAGAATTGTACTTTGTTCTGAACGTGAGGTTTTTGAGTTTTGGGAAACTTACAATTGATTAGGGGACCAATAGTGGTTGAACACCCAGGGCAGTTTGTGGTTATTTAAAATGGTTGGTTGAGAAATAAATGATTGGTTTAGTGAGCCCACCATCATCAACAACCAACCCATGCTAATGGTGGTTTCATTTCATAGATTAATATATATAGTTAATTTTCACTTAAATTTTTTATCATCTAATTTTGGAACAATGGATTTTAATATTCTTTATCATCTTTTAGTTTTGGAACAATGGATTTTAATAATCATAACTATTTATCATTGGTTGACAACGATTTCAACTTCAAAAATTCACAGTGATGATCTCACATTTTAACCTATTGTAAACCATTGGACATTTTTTAACTGAGGTCAAATTCAGTTAGTTTTTTAATGATGTGGACGCTGATGTGGCACAAATCTTTTTTATTTAATAAGGTGGTTGTTTATGTGGCACACTCTCATCACCACCTCCACCTTAACTCCACCAACATCAGCCACCACAACCACCTCAACTCCACCACAACCACCATTAGCCCCCACCACCCACCTCCACCATCAGCCGCCACCACCTCCATTTCAACTCGACTGCCATCAGATCCCTCGTCTCCCTCCTGATCGACCTTCAGTTTTGGTATCTAGACATTTTAAAACCTCACCAGGTGTGCAAATCGGCTCTATCTTTGAGTTGCATGAGGGTGATTATCCTAAACCGCCTCTGATGGTGAAATTTACAGAGAGATAAAAGGAGGTGATTAGTAAGATTTTGGTGTGCGGATTTTGAGAAGAATTTGTTTGATTGAAAGGATTTTGGGGGAGAATTGAGGATGGGCAAATGAGAATTGAGGATTTTGAAAAGAATTGGTGGTGGAGGTGGTTAGTGGCGGCTGTTGGTGGTGGTGGAGGGGTTAAGGTGGAGGTGGGTGGTGGTAGATGTCGAGTTGAGGTGGCGGTGGTGATGGAGGTGGGGTGGTGGCGGCTGGTGGTGGTGGAGTTAAGATGGAAATGGAGGTGAGGTGGTGATGAGAGTGCCACA
Organism: Helianthus annuus; assembly: GCF_002127325.2. Lineage (NCBI taxonomy): Eukaryota > Viridiplantae > Streptophyta > Magnoliopsida > Asterales > Asteraceae > Helianthus > Helianthus annuus. The sequence continues at coordinate 167,267,720 of NC_035447.2, read as the reverse complement.
TAAGCAGCCACCTCATCAAATAAAAAAAAATTGTGTCACGTCACCAAAAAACTAATTGGGTTAGACGTTAATTTGAAAATGCCCAACGGTTTATAATAGGTTAAAAGGTAAGACCATCAATGAAAAATTTTAAAGTTGGGACCGTTGAATGTCAATGGTGAATAACTTAAATTATTAAAATCCAGGATTCCTTTGGTTTTGTTATCTTATATAAAGATATAATTTATCCTAGTTCGTCAAAATATATTTTTTGGTAAACTATCTTTTTTTCACTGGGATAGCAATAAACATACGCCAACGTGGTGTTCGTAAGGAGAGATGGTTGGCATCTCCGATTCTCCCCTAACATTCGAGCTTATATGTTATTACACATCTGGTTAAGGCTACTGACTTATGTGGATCTATAGCTAAGTTTTTAACCGTTAAAAAAGCTAAAAAATACACCAATGTGTGTTATCGGCCTTAATAAATAAATAAATAAATATGATGGATGTATGTTCAACGTATGACACTTATCATTCTATGGCCATCTTTGGCACTTTTTACTTTATTCTCTCTTGAAAGAAACCGACTGAATCCTCTTACAAATCCTTGGATTCGGTTTTTTGGCCAAGAAAGCAAAGATGTGTCTTAACTCTTAACTCAAAAAGTATTTCCTTAGATACATGTACTACTTCCTTTTGGAAAAGTAGTGTGATACCCATTCCTCTAACCAACACATCCTCCTCTCTGTGAATGTTCCAGCCACATGTTTTATAACAAAAGATGGGTTGCTTTATATAAAGGGAAGAGTGTTTTATTACACAATAAAAAGTATCCATATTATAATGTAGATCAAGATTATCCAAGTAGGCATGGTATTGCTTTTATATATTCAATTATTTATCTACTTGTATACATAAAACTCGTGGGCTGCTGTGGGTAGCAATCTTTTACAATGTTAATGAGAGAATGAGATTAAAAACACACACAAAAAAAAATTACTAAGAACATCTCCTAAAAGTGTTGGAGTCTGAAGGGGTATGGTTCCAAAAAGCCGCGCAGCTCTTCTTCCAAGTCGCGCGCAGACCATACTCCAAAGTCAGCAAGATCTTTAATCTTAACCTCGCGCGGGTTACTTCTCCAAATACGGACCTCGCGCGAGGTCTAAACAAGAAACAACAGTAAGATCAGCACTTAACATTTTGATAAGAGCCTCCAGTACCTCTAACCCTGCGCAAGCTAGTTCTGTGCTCAGCTAGGGGAAGCATAAAGGTTGGAGCGCAAGACCAAGTTTAGAATGTACAAAAGGTACAAGTGGCAGATAAAAGGAGCCAATCCACATCCTCCAGGCTCTGCTCAATCGTGCTCCACGATCGTCTGACATACAGGAGACAAAAAGTACCTAAGGACGCCTACGTGGCACCAATCAAAGGGTAGAGACACCTGCCCCACGATCTCCACTTGCCTGCTGATGGCAGAAGGACAGCAAGGCCGGCAACGACGACATGTGGCTCCAATCAAGGTGCGCCAGCGCCGAAGAACTTCTAGAAGCCACTAACGGTCGACACCAGTGAGACAAAGAGCATATCCGCTATGTTGTCGTCCTCTGGCCCAAAGCCCATCGGCCCATATCCTCTTACACCTCTCCGGATATAAATAGAGACCTCACTTCACAGGTTAAACATTCCATTCCCTCTACTCACTCTTAATACTTAATTATCTTCCCCAAAGCAGTCGCTTATTCTCACGTCGGAGCCCGGTTAAGAGGGAAACCCCCATATTCCCCTCTTAACGAGTAACGGTGTTCTGTTTTGCAGGATTAGTCGCTCAAGACGAAGCTCAAAGAGTCATTAGAAGATTAACCTCTTATGGCAGAAACATAAACCCAACTGATTAGTCCTATAATTAGTTCCGTGTTTCTTCATTGGCGCCCACCGATTTTCTACAATCACTTTCATCTTCCTTTTTCTGAGTTTTTCATCGTTTTTTCTTCCTTCATCATGGCTGGTCAATGAATCATTCCCGAATTTGGTTTCGGAGCAAACTCTAATGCAGTGTTAGGCGAGGGTAATCAAAACGTCCAACCCCAACACATTGAAGAGATTGGGGAAATCGAAGTAACCAACACTGGGGGACCGCGCGGGAGCATCACCCGCATCACTCAGACGGTGACCCCAGGAAACAATGGAGAGGGACCTTCAAACCCGGCTCCACCTCAGAACGTTTCGGCACTATTAGGGCTACCAGAGGGCGAAACTCTAGCCTCGTGGTACGCCAAAAATATTGCCACCATTAACGCGGCGTATCAATCTCTAATCGCACAGCAAGCAGTCTTAACGGCAGAACCATCTTTGGTTACGCCCCAGGGACAGAGTCTGGGGGCGCGCCAGATACCCCCACAGCAAAACATCCAAGGCAGAGCTAATAGACCTCCCCCTACCAGACGACTAAGCCTGCATGACACGCGCGATACGCGGGGAGAGACAGAAAGCTACTATGACTACCCATCACACCTTCAAAGAGGTCCTGTTCATAGCCGGCTCACGCCGCGCAACATGAACAATGAATGGGAGGATACTGACCCAGACGATCCAACTTGGGAAGACGACGAGGGCTCGTCAGTCTTCAATCGCTTGCAGAAAAACCATGAATACTACAAACCAAGACAACACGTCGGGTACACTGAAGAGGCGAAAAGAGACTTTCGCCTCGCCTATCGACCAGCTGAAGCTGCAGAACATTCAAAGTTCATTCCAAAAATTGCGCTGGCGCCGCTTTCAAGAGAAAAGTTACCCCCGACAGTCGGAAAGTTTAACGGATTGTCTGATCCCGATGATCACGTCAGAACTTTCACAAGCGTAAGTTGCATGGGAGAATGGAATATGCCTATGTGGTGCCATCTGTTTATTGAAACTCTTACAGGGGCTGCTCGCGCCTGGTTCGACAGCCTTCCTACGAGAAAGATCAAGTCATGGGTAGATTTCAAGACGCAATTCTTGAGCTACTTCAGTCAACAGAGACGTTACCAGCGTGACACAGCCGAGGTAGAAGACATCTGGCGCAGAGATAACGAGGGTTTGGAAGATTTCATCACTCGCTTTAACAAGGAGTGTTTGGAAATCGGTGGCGTAAGTGAACAACTCATGCGCTGCCATTTCAAGAAAGTCATTCGCTGTGATAGTCTCATCAGAACTATCACTGGGAAAGACGGAATGCCCAAAGAATGGGATAAACTCATGGAAGCCGCAAAGATAGTCGCGCAAACTGAAGAGTCACTCGCCGGAAACAAGAATTATTATTCTGAAGACCGATTTTCCAAGGGAAACTCGCGCGATCACAACAAGCGCAACAAGTACAAGGGTAATGATTGGAAATCCGGAAGATCAAGGGGCCATGAAGAGAGGCCGCACTATAGAGAAGATGCGCGCGACACAATTGATAGAATTAGTTATCGAAAAGCAGTCAGGGATGATAACCGAGAAAAGCACTGGACTCCGCTCATAAAAACACCCAAAGAGGTGTTGATGACGGAGAATCATGATTTCAAGGCTCCAGGGCCTATGACGAACAAGAAGGGGCAGGACCCCAACCTGTACTGCGATTTCCACAAAGATACAGGGCACCTGACAGATGATTGCTACAGTCTACGTCAAGAGATTGAGAAAGCGCTAAAAAGCGGGAAGCTAAGCCACCTGGTGAAAAATGTGCGAAAAGAAACTCGACAGATTCAACGCCATGATGAGGGAAATCACAAGAAAGTCCGACGCCTAAAAACCCATATGGTCAACGGACCTAGATACAGCGCAAAAGAGAAAGGCAAGCGCCCTTACGAACCCTTATGGCAAGAGCAAGAGGTCATTTTCCCGGTAGTGCGCGGCGGCCCTCGCGCCACTCGACCCGTCGTCATTACTGGTATTATCGGCCATTATGAAACGGAGTATGTCTTCATTGACCCAAGAAGTACAGGTGATATCATCTATGAGCAGTGTTTTAATCAGTTTGACGAAGATGACAAAGCGAGACTTGAGCCAGTTGATTATCCATTGTCTGGATTTTGCAACGAAATGGTTTTCCCGCTAGGCCAAATCAGCTTCCCCGTCACGCTCTCTGACGGGAAGCATTCAAGAACAACAGATGTAAACTTCATGGTGATGCCTGTCAAATCGAGGCATGACGTGTTGATTGGGAGAGAAACCCAGGGCGAGCTAAACATGGTAACTTCCACCCCCCACTCAGCGATAGGGTTTCCAACCAAGACGGGGGTGGCGATCATCTATGCCAAAAAAGAAGTAATGTCAACGGAAGAGATGCACCCAGCAAAAGCGGTGAAGGTTTCAACAACCGAGCCAGAGAAATGGGTGTTAAACTGCAAGTACCCAGAGCAAACGGTAACGATAGGCCACGCCATTTCACCAGATATCAGAACACATTTGAAGCAACTACTATTCAAGAATATGGATATCTTCTCCTGGACCCCGGCAGACATGACCGGTGTCTCGCGCGACATTACCGAGCATTGCTTAAACACCTACCCCTCTGTTGAGCCGAAGGTCCAAAGAAGGCGCAGCTTAGGGGCAGACAAAACCAAAGCAATGAATGAGCAAGTATGTGAACTACTCATACCTGGAATCTTGCGAGAAGTACGTTATCAAAGTTGGGCCGCGAACCCAGTAATGGTGGAAAAATCTAGCGGAGGATGGCGAATGTGCGTTGATTATACTGATCTCAACAAGGCATGCCCTAAAGATTGCTATTCTTTGCCGGAGATTGACAAAAAGATAGACTCCCTCGCGCCATACAGATGAAAATGCTTCTTGGATTGCTACAAGGGGTATCATCAGGTTCAAATAAAGCTTGAAGACGAAGACAAGACAGCTTTCAGGACCGATCTGGGGATTTTTTGTTATACAAAGATGCTATTCGGTCTCAAAAACGTTGGCGCCACGTACCAGCGCCTGATGGACAAGACCTTCGCGAGGGATATTGGGAAACATATTGAAGTTTACATCGACGACCTGGTGATAAAAAGTCCTGAAGAGGACCAAATGTTGAAGGACATCAATAAAACTTTCAACTCATTGAGAAGCGTGAACATGAAGTTGAATCCAGCCAAATGTTCCTTTGGTATGGAGGAAGGAAAATTCTTGGGCTTCATAGTCACAAATGGCGGATTTAAAGTGAATCCAGAAAAGGTCCAAGCAATAGAACGGATGCCATCACCAAGAACAATCAAAGAAATGCAAAGGCTGGCCGGCCGCTTAGCCGCGCTTAACCGCTTCCTGTCTAATCACGCCGCGAAGTCATACCCTTTCATCAGTACTCTGCGCAACTGTGTGAAGAAACAAGAGTTCAGGTGGACGCCTGAAGCAGAGAGTGCTTTTCAGCAGATGAAGGAGTGTTTGATCGAACTCCCAACCCTGACGGCACCGTTCGAAAAGGAACCGCTCATCTTGTACTTGTCATCTTCTGACAGGGCAGTGGGTTCGGTATTGCTTGTAGAAAGGAATGGAGTCCAGACTCCAATCTACTATGTCATTAGAATGCTCACAGATCCAGAAACGAGATATTCAACGATGGAGAAACTGGTACTGGCGCTGCTACATGCCTCCAGAAGGTTGCGCCGATACTTCACCAGCCACGTCATCACCGTACTCACCCATTTCCATATTGGGACGATGTTACAGAAACCGGAGACATCCAGGCGACTAGCAAAATGGGCGATCGAACTGGGGGGGCCACAACATCCTGTATAGGCCGCGCCGAGCCATTAAGGGTCAAGTCATTGCAGACTTTATCACAGAAGTCCGAGCGGAAAAGATCAAAGATTGCGAGATCGTCGAAACTCCCGTGAAAGATACATCTGATAGGTTATGGTTGATATACACTGATGGGGCCTCAAATGAGGACGGCGCAGGAGCAGGATTGCGCCTCGTGAGCCCCGAAAAACATGAATTTACGTACGCCATCAGATTGGATTTTAAGAATACCAACAACGAAGCAGAGTACGAGGCATTTCTGGCAGGCTTACGTCTCGCCATAAAAATGGGAGCTAAAAATCTGCAAGCGCACGTTGATTCACTTTTGATCGCCAGTCAAGTCAACGGAATCTATGATGCAAAAGGCGACGTTATGGCCTTATATTTGGATCAGGCAAAAGAACTGCTTCAGAAATTCAAGTCATACAAGGTAGTACACATCAATCGTTCCGAAAACAAACAGGCAGACGCCTTAAGCAAGCTTGCCTCAACTTCCTTTCAACATCTCGTAAAAGAAGTAAGGATCGAAGTACTCAAAAACCCATCAGTCCTGATGCGCCAGGTAAATGTCATCGAAATAAGGCAGCCATCCTGGATGACCCCTATTATCCAGTATTTGCAGGAAGGGACACTCCCGGAGAACAAAGCAGAGGCAAGAAAGATTCAAAACAAGGCCCTGCATTACGAGATGAATGATGGTATTCTATACCGAAAGTCCTTCTTGGGACCCTTATTGCGCTGTGTGGACCCCCAAGACGCGACCTATTGAATCAGAGAAATCCATGAAGGGATCTGTGGCATCCATGCAGGACCACGCATGGTTGTCGCGAAGATTATGAACGCCGGATATTATTGGCTAAGGATGCATGTCGATGCCCTGAAGGAGTTGCGCAAATGCGACTCTTGTCAGTGGCATTCTCCAAAGACCCTGCGCCCAAAAAATGATCTTATCCCAGTGTCCACTGCTTGGCCTTTTCAACAGTGGGGGATTGACATGGTGGGACCTTTCCCAGACGCTCCGGGAGCCGTGAAATTTATAATCGTGGCTGTTGACTATTTCACCAAGTGGGTGGAGGCCAAGGCCCTCGCTTCAACCACCGCAATGATGGTGCGCAAGTTTATCTGGGAGCACATCATCTGCAGATTTGGTCTTCCACTCAAAATCGTCACAGACAACGGTACCAATTTTGCTTCTGAGGATCTCCAAAATTGGATGAAGGAAATGAAGATCGAGCATACCTTTTCGTCCGTTGCGCATCCTCAAGGCAACGGTCAAGTGGAAAGCGTCAACAAAAGTATCGTCGAGGGGATAAAAGCCCGACTGGGCACAAAGAGAAGGGGCTGGGTAGATGAGCTCCCAAGCATCATGTGGGCTCATCGAACCATGTCAAAGACAAGCACCGGCGAGACTCCTTTCAGCCTAGTATACGGCTCGGAAGCAGTTATCCCGGCAGAAGTTGGACTCCCCTCACCGCGCTTGACAGCAGTCAACACGGTTTATAATGAGGCAGAGCGCCGTCTTGATTTGGATCTCCTGGAAGAAAGACGCGAGATTGCGCGTATCAAAGAGGCGAAATACAAGACACAACTGGAAAGGTACTACAATGCGAGAGTCCGCATTTGTACCTTCACTCCAGGAGAGTACGTTTTCCTAGATAACGAAGCTTCGAACGCCGAACGCCCTGGAAAACTAGCACCCAAATGGGAAGGCCCATACTTGGTTCACGAAGTGCTAGGCAAGGGGGCATACAAATTGTGAACATTGGACGGACACATTGTCCCACGCACATGGAACGCGCAACAATTGTGCAAGTGCTATATGTAACTACTCTAGGCCATGCGCCATTTCTCTCATGTTGGCCACGCGCCTACTTAATTTCCTATGTTGGCTAAACGCCCTTTATGTTATGCATCCGCAATGTATGATTGGCCTAAGCGCCTGTTTCCCAATTAATGAAAGCATACGACATGTTTTCTTTTTATCATGTTGCTTCTCGAGTTACAAATGCATGTTAAACTTTTGATTAGAACGAAAACACTTCAGTGAATTATGAGCTCTTGAGTTTATGCCTACAAGGTTCTCCGCGAACATAGCGCGAGACCGGACAATTACACTCACACAAGAGCCACACTTACATTTATTTGCGCTAACTTAACCAAAGTTTCTAACAACAGTGCAATAATTGTAACAGGACAGAATAAACATAAAACATCATATTCAAATAAGCGCAAACACGCAACGGTTCCATTTGATCTAAGTGAAGCGCAACCGCGCGACACGATACATTCAAAAACTAAACAAAAATTACAAGGCACAAAGCCTTCAACACCCGTCTATTCAAAGCCGTCACCACCATCACCGCCGTCATGCTTATCGCCTTCACCATTATCGCCATCATCACCCGCAGTTTCCTCTTCATCAAAAAATTCAACGGTCTCTGGTGGGTCAAGGATAGCCTTTAGCCGGTGACACCAATCATCATGCTTTAGGCATTCAGTAACCAAATCCATCACAGGTATGGATAGGTGGTCATAACCATGTTCAGCACGAGTCAGCTCAGCCTCAGCTTGATCAGTCACCGAGCAGTGACTAGTGTCGAATTCTTATCTAAACATCTCTGAAGCATGTTGCGCACACTCCAAATAACCACTCTGGTGACCAACCGCGCGTGAAGCATCTATCAAAGTAGCAACAGCTTTATCTAGCTCCCCAACATTCAAGATGGAGTTGGCCATCTACAACAAACGCAACACATAAGACAACGGGTTTTAGTAAATTAAGCCAAAGTCAATAGAAATCATACCAGAGCTATTCCTCGGCCGCGTAGCCACTCAGCTTCAGAGACCAAAGTATCAACGATACCTTGAGCCTCGGAGTAGTTGTTCTGCGCCACATTGAGAGCAGTTGTACTAATGTCTCGCGCCTCCTCGGCCTTCTGCTTGGCTTCCTCGGCAGTAGCGGCTTTGGACTTCTCAGCTTCAAGATCAATCTCCAAGGACTCACTCTTCTCAATCTGCTCGTGCAGACGACGCTTCAATTCAGCGATCTCAACATCCTTGGCAGCTAGATCTCTATCCTGGCCAGAAATTTGCGCTTTAAGCTCAGCCTATAAAAGACAAGAGTTAGAGAATTTTTTACAAACTAAAACATGAACAAGAAGGGACAGTAACATACCTCAGCCTCCTCCTTCGCAGCTTCCGCGTCTCCAACCTTCTTCTTCAAATCCGTAACTTGACCCCCAAGTTCGGTGATCTTAGCGCGAGCCGCTGATCGGAGTGTCGCGCTCCGGTCAAAGATAAAATTTATAAGCCCGAATTACCCTTAACTATGAGTTAGTGGTAGTACGGGGTCGAACCACGAAGAGTATGTGATTTGCGAATGGACTTGATTGATTTTAAAGGTTTGTCACAATTATGAAGCTTACTAGATTGTTTTTATGAATTTTGTTTGTTAAGAAAATGGGTCGGAATGAACCGACAATTTGGTTTTAATTACTAGCTAACAAGAACTTAAACAAATGCACGGAATTGTAATTGATGGTTTAAAACAAGATACGTAAACACAAATCACACCCGGGTTTCGGATTAATAAGTATCTAGAGTTATTTAGCATGAACGGTTTGATTATTTTATGAACACCAATGATTTCTTGAGTTTGTAAATTGAAAACCTAATTGTAGACATCAACAATCATCTAACATACGCAAATGGTGCAAGAAAACCTTCACAATATGAATTAAAGACAATTGTATGTTTTATAAATCAAGAACAATGAACAAACCCTAGCACGAATCAAAACTCATAGTAGTAATCATCTCTCAATGTCATTGATGCAAGAAAATCTTAACAATTTCGAGTTCAAAACAATACTAACAATCAATCCGCACAATTTCAATCAAAAGATTACAAAATGTTTATATCAAACCAAAGCATGAAAAAGCAAACCCTAGAAAACTCACAACCTTTCACCCGGGGATGATCTTGAAGAAATTAGCCACTCATGGTTGATGATTAATCTTCAAAACTTGATGGAATATGATAAGGGATCAAAATGGAACCTTCAAAATCCCTCAAAATCGCCTATGGAAGTCTAGAATGGAGTATGTGTAACTGTCCTCACGAAAATGGGTTCAAAATTCATCAAAAGAAAAGTTTCCCCAATTTCACGCTGGGACCAGCGTCTGGGACGCTGGTCTGGGCGTCTAGGACGCCGGTCTCTGAAGTCTTTGTCCGGTTTGCGCCGTTTAGCTCTGTTTTTCGCTCCCGTTCTTCCTAACTTCATTCCCAAGATCCGTTAAGCTTTCAAAATACACCTTAAACATGTCAAGGCCTGCAAAATACAAACCATCTCAAAGTAGTGTATTCTAAAACTCAATTTTGCATAAATCGGTAAGATTAAACACGTTAAGCTTTGGAAATTTACCAACCCATCAGCCGCATACATACGCTCGTTATCCTTCGCGCAAATGGCCCTCCAGTCGGCACGTTCCTTTGAAAGGAGTTCTTTAGCGGCGCGGAGTTTGCCTTTAAGGCCTTCACGGCCCCACTCCTCAGCCTTTTTGTCTGTTTCAAACTTCGCCTTCTCCTCATCAAAGGCGGCCTTCGATTTCTCGAAATTCTTCACATTCTTCAGCAACCGCTCACGGTATTTCTCCCACTCTCCCCTTTCCCTAACCATGGTCCGCCACTCACGGACGATCTGATGGTTAGCAGCACGAGTGTTGGCTTCACCAACAACATAAGCATGATAGAGCGCGTTGTGGGTTCGCTCCCTTTGACGATTAACCTCACCAGGAGGTATAGAATTAAGAAGCCAATCACGGCAGGGCACGAACTCCAGGAAAGTATCCTTCTGTTTCAAACTCCATGGCGGTTGGTGCAGCGCGTCTCCCCGACTCTCCTCAGTATAAGACTTGTAATAAACATCCCCTAAAGTATCCATAGGACCTATAGGAGAGTAAGGCATCGCACCTTGCCTTCCCGCGCTAGCTTAGCCAGCAGCAAAACCAGCGCTTGCACCACCAACAGCAGCAGCCTGCTCCTTAGTCGCTGGACCAGTTTCCCCAGCAAAAATTACCTACGCAGTTTGAACAGGGGCGTCGGTCGACGAGGGCTCAACAGGTTTTTCCACCTCCACGCCTTTTCCCTTCTCAAGGATGGGCTGGTCAAGCCCAGTAATAGGAGTTGGCCCCGGACCCTGCGCCTTCTCAGCTGGGAGGGTGGCGGCAATCTCGGGCTCCTTGGGCCCAGTAGGAGGTTTCTCAACAGCCATTTTTCTCTCAACCTCTCTTTCCTTAACAGGCTTCTCGGCAGCCTTCTGTTTCTCCTTCTCAGATTGAGGAGGCGTGAAAGGTTTGATGGTAACCTTGGTAACCCTGGGCCTTTTCAGCGTCGGCTCTGAGGGCTCTGTGATAGTGACACCCTTCTTCTCAAGGGTTTTCTTTTCAGCCTCTGCAGAGGTAAAATGTTAGAAAGGAGAATAAAAAGTGCAAGAAAACAAAATACTAACCAGGAGAGAATTTGTAAAGCGAGCGCAAGTTGCTCTTCTTTCCAATCAAAGGAGCACCACCAGGCTTCGACAACACGGAGGCCCCAAGCGCAGCCTCCCTGCTCCTTTTCCTTATCAGCTTCACTGCAGGCTCTTCCTCCACTTCTTCTTCATCCCCTTCTTGTAGGTCCGGCTAGGAGGATCTAGTCGCCTAATCCTTGTATACTAACGAACCCGGTTGTGCGGAATCCAACCGAAAAGGCAAACCGAGATAGAACAAACAAATACAAGACACACGATATTCACCGATTAACACCTCTGTATTAATACGTATGAAAGGTTCGGTTACAAGCTCGATGTTTACAAATGTGTTTTGCAAACTCTCTCTAACTTTTGTGTGTGTGTGCTCTCACAAATATGCTCTCTGTGTTCTCTCTATGTGTTCTCTACCTTTCTTATCCACAGACAGTCTATTTATAGTCACAGACACAACGAATCAGATCTTGGCTTGGCGAATCACAAGGTTTGGCGAATCAGGAAGGCAAGTGACGAAACAGCGACGAAACAGGGGCTTGGTCGACGAAACTGATGTGTTTCGTCGACTGCCCTCATGATTCGTCGACTTTGGGCTTTGGCCCAGTCTTGTTGAAGTCCATCATGCGTTCTGATTGGCCCATGTGAAATTCCATGCATTCTTTACGTTAAATTCATGGCATCCATTTCTAAATGCATTTGGTCAAAGTGTATGACATCATCATGACATCATCATGATGATGTCATGATGATGTGGCGTCGGGAACCGGCTCGCGGCGCTCTGGTCTTCGCGTGTCGAACTCTGGGACGCACGGTGGAGGAATGTCGTGACGTCGGGCTTGAGCCGGACCTAACCGTGTCGGAACCAAGTTGAACCGAACCGAGTCGCGACCACATAATATGTATCAACAAACTCCCCCTTGGACGCTACTCGTGAGGTTCATCTTCCATGTCTTCTATGTCGGAGGATCTTCCAAGTCTTCACGTCTTGAAAGCAGAAAGAGTATCAACAAACTACCCGTTTCATGTAGGAAGTGTGTTGACAAACTCCCCCTTAACATAAGCTCCCCCTTGAGTTATGCTCGTGAATGACTTGTTCTTCAGTGCTTGAGATCCTTGTGGTGTTGATGATGGTCAGCGGCAACTCGATCATCTTCATCACTTGAGTCCCTTCACGTCGTGTCTTCATTCCGAAGCTTGTCATCGACCATGTTCTCCTTGCCTTTAGAATCTGCACATGCAAGAAATCTAAATGCGTAATGAGAACAACTGCTTGGAATATAGTTAGCATAAACAAATGACACACGTATGACCATGTTCCAATCAAACATCGTCCGACAGTTTGAAAGTTTAACAAATTTATCAATTTTAGTTTCTAACTTTCAAAAACTTGCAAATTTCGACCGTTTATGAAGATTTAGTCAATTCGGTTTTCGTTCAGATTTCAGGCAACGAAGACTCGAGATACAACATCGTACGATCGAAAATAAAATAGAAATAAAATCTTTTTGGCTTTTATAAAGTTTATATTAAAACACACCTAAAATCTTTTTGGTAATTTTTTTTTTTGAATATTTCAAATGTAAAGACTGAAAGCAGTAAATAAATATATACAGACATTCTTTTTGCGAGTTTCGAGGGTAAGAGAATCATATCAGTGTACGGTCATGCCAAAACGCTCTTGTTGTTCAGTTAGTTAACATTAAGATAAGCATCCTATAACAATTATCGGTATTGTTATCCACTTAAGCTCAACTTATCAGATGTAATCATGGCGAGGGGATACGTTAAGGTATGATTTATACTTATCGACCGGTGTTCATCCACATCACGACACATTCCCGTATCAAGGTATGCACGAGGGTTCATCTTACCGGTAAGTATACCGATTATCATCTGTTTGACCGTATATGATGTGAGATTCTCACTTATTTTGATTTGAAAACAAGCCCTATGTGATAGAATCACTTATTGATGGGGAACTTGATTTTCATATGCATGAGGGCACAGGAGCAAGTCAGTGAACAGGTCAGTACTTTCGTACAGCAGAGAGACGAACTTGACTCCCGGATAAATGTGATATATTATCACTTATTTGTATGGACATGTGATTGTTTATCACTTATTGAGGTCGTATGCAGTATGTACACGTATGTATGGTATCATGGAAGATCTAGACTTGCGTCCCCGTTATTTTTCGGTAAAAGATACAACCATGATACCCAGATGATAAGCAGCATAAAGACCGAATATCTCAGAACCTCGGCAATCTATCAAACGAAATTTCAGTACTAAGACCATATGCCAATGAATGGTTCCCACCTGATCTTCAGTCGGTTTAAGATTTATATCACCCTGCACACTTTAAAATGATTGTGAGCCTACCGATACATCTTATATAGAGCTGCTTATCGTTTTTCATTTAAGGTTTAAAGAGGTTTGGATAGACCACCGATGTACTATCATTTTCTCTTTTTCTCGCCAGGAAACTCATTTTTGCTTTTCTATTGTTTTTGTGTTTTTGAAATTTTTCGATGTTTTTGGATTTTCAGATTTTTGGATTTACTCCCCCTAAAATCAATAAACTAAGATAAATTTAAAACACAAAGATATTTACAAAAATGATTTTCCGATGTTGGTTTTACTCTTGCCTGACCTTAATGCCGTTTACCAATAATAAAAAAACAAATCTTGATTTGTCAAATGCTTTGGTAAAAAGGTCGGCACGTTGGTCATCGGTGTGGACCTTAACAACATCGATTAGCCTTTTATCAAAGCAGTCACGTATGAAGTGATATTTGATATCGATGTGTTTGGTCTTTGAGTGCTGCACAGGATTTCTAGTGATCTGTAATGCAGCAGAATTATCAACGTAAATAGGAGTAGTTAGGAATTCAAAACCGTAGTCGCGTAATTGTTGTTGGATCCAAAGAACTTGGGAGCAACAACTTGAGGCAGCAATGTATTCAGCTTCGCATGTTGATGTAGCGACGCATGTCTGCTTCTTGCACTGCCATGTGACTAGGCGATTTCCCAAAAACTGACATCCAGCCGTTGTGGATTTGCCGTCGATTTTGCATCCGCCAAAATCAGAATCACTGAAAGCGATCAAGTCAAAGTTATTATCCCTAGGGTACCATAGACCGGTGTCAGGGCAACCCTTCAAATAACGAAAAATCCTTTTTACAGCTGCAAGATGTGAGGCCTTCGGGTTTACTTGATATTTGGTAAGCAGGCACGTTGGGTACATTATGTCTGGTCTTGATGCTGTGAGGTACATAAGAGATCCGATCATTGCGCGGTAATATGAGGGGTTAACAGCTTCACCCTTCAAGTCTGGAGTAATTCCGTGATTTTGTGGCAATGGGGTACCGATGGGCGTTGCATCAGACATCTGGAACCGGCTCAAGATGTCACCAACATATTTAGTCTGATGGATGAATATCCCAGACTCCGTTTGTTGCACTTGTAGGCCCAAAAAGAAGGTCATTTCCCCCATAGCACTCATCTCGAATTTATCCTGCATAATGCGCTCGAAATTCCTACACAAGACATCATTAGTAGAACCAAAAATAATATCATCAACATATACCTGTACCAGAAGAAGATCTCCATCTTGTTCTTTGATGAAAAGAGTACAGTCGATAAGACCCCTTCGAAAACCATTCTCCAGTAGATAATTTGATAAGGTTGCGTACCAAGCTCGCGGTGCTTGATGAAGACCATAGAGAGCTTTGTTGAGCAACCAAACCCGATCGGGATGGATAGGATCTTCAAAACCTGGAGGCTGTTCGACGTACACCTCTTCTTCAACCACACCATGTAAGAATGCACTTTTCACGTCCATCTGGTAAACCTTGAATCCTTTGAATGATGCATAGGCTAGAAAAATCCGAATTGCTTCAAGACGTGCAACTGGTGCATACACTTCGTTGTAGTCGATCCCTTCTATCTGACGAAAACCTTGAACGACTAAACGTGCTTTGTTCCGGATAACAACTCCGCGGTCGTCCTTTTTGCATTTAAACACCCAACGGGTACCAATCTTCTTGTAGCCAGCAGGTTTCTCTACGAGTTTCCAGACACCAAGCTTCTGGAATTGTTTCAATTCTTCCTGCATTGCTTCCACCCAAGAGTTATCTTTCATGGCTTCTTTCCAAGTTCTTGGCTCTTCCTGTGAGACATAACACGCGAAAGACCAATCGTTTTGTTGCCCGGATTCTCTGATAGCTGCATACAAGCCTGCATTGTTGTTGTTCCGCAACATGTTTCTCGTCTGAATGCCACTTTGCACATTTCCGATGATGTTTTGTTGAGGATGGGTATTATGAATCCTTGTTTCAGGATTATCTCGAACTGGAATATTTATACCCAGGTTGTTGAGATTGAGATCAACAACCAAATCAATGCCCGGAATTGACGAAGAGGATGATGCAGTAGCTTCAGCTGTTCTAGGGGCATCCACTGGAGGAGTACCCTCTAAAGTACCATGAACTGCTGTTGTAGCGACTTCTTGATCTGCATCTAGAAATTCATCATCCTCTGAAGATTCGTTCAATTCGGTAGCATCGTGGAAATCCTCATTGTCGAGAGCATTATTGTTCACCGAAGATGGTTCTTGATTGACAAGAATTGGACGAACCACCGGTGAAACTGTTGCATTGTCACTCTCGAAAAACATCCTTGCCGCAACACTTTCTTCAACGGCTTCAACATTGATCGAATTGAAAAAGTCATCATACTCAAACATCCAAGGTTGACCAGGACATTTGACAGGCAAAGTGTGTCTTTGTACTCTGACCTCGGACCATTCCTCGACCCTTTTAGTCTGTAAATTCCAGACTCTTAAGTTTGGGGTGGCATACCCAAGAAAGTATCCCTCAATTGCTTTTGCCCCAAACATTCCATTAGGATCAATTATTGTGCACGGAGCTCCAAACGGTTCAAGATAGGATAAATCTGGTTTCCGTTTGTGAAGAAGCTCATAACAGGTCTTGTTGTGCCTTTTGACTGTAAGGACTCGGTTCAATGTATAACATGCAGAGGCCACAGCTTCACTCCAGAATGGAATGGGCAACTGCGACTCTACCAACATAGTCTTAGCAGTCTCGATCAATGTGCGGTTCTTACGTTCAGCGACGCCATTCTGTTGAGGAGTATAAGCTGCACTGAATTCGTGAAGAATACCTTTTGAAGTGCAAAACTCCTCCATGGCATGATTTTTAAATTCAGTACCATTGTCGCTACGTATCCGCCTAACCTTCAACTTATACAAATTCTCAATCTGAATGATCAAGTTTTTGATAATACCAAAGGTTTCACTCTTGTGTGCCATGAACGCCACCCAAGAAAATCTTGAATAATCATCAGTTATCACGAGGCAGTATTGATCATTCCGAATACTTTTGTGCTTGACAGGTTCGAACAAATCCATGTGCAAACGTTCAAGAGGAACTGCCACCGTGTTGATCTTCTTTGTAGGGTGTTTCTTCTTCGTTTGTTTTCCTTTCTGGCACGAAACACAGACGTCTTGAAGATGGAAATTTTTGAGAGGAACACCATTCACCAATTCATTTGATACCAAATGATTCATTTTGCGTAAGTGAATGTGACCCATTCGTCTGTGCCAAGAGATTGAGTCTTTTTCTGTGGCTTTTGAAACGAAACACGTTGCTTGTGCAGACGTAGTAATAGCTTGGCTCATATCAAGGACGTACAAATCATTTATCCTTGGAGCAGACAAGAGAATCCATTCTTTTGGAATTTTGAAGCCGGGCTTCAGCACATAACATCCATTAGCATCAAAGTGTACTGAGAACTGCTTGTCACAGATTTGAGAAACACTAAGAAGATTGTGATCAAGTTGTTGCACGAAGTTGATCTTATCAAAGCTGACAATCCCGTTGGATATCATTCCTTCACCCGTAATATATCTGCCCTTATCTCCAGCAAAAGCAACATAACCTCCTCTAATAGATTTGACGTCGTAGAGAAGCTTCATGTCGCCTGTCATGTGCCTGGATGCCCCACTATCAACAATCCAATGACTACTGATAGTTCCTCCTGGAACACCCTGCACATGAACTCAATCGATTAGTTGGAGATGGGGACCCAAGCCATTGTGGTCTTGGGTCTTCCATTTTCATCAACAACAATAACTTCTTTTCTTTGATGATTCGTAAATTGTGATGGTCCCCCTGATTCAGTAACCGTTTTTGGTTTCCAGGTCTGTTTTGTTTTACCAGTGTTATTCTTTAAAATTTTAACTTCATGGTTGTCTGAAGTTTTTGAATTTTCTGGTTTGACAGAAACAGATGTTTTGTTAACCACATCGGTTTTAATGGCTTTTTTTCTATTTTCTTGACCTGTTGGCGTTTCTGTTTCCTTTCCCTTTCTTTCACAAGGCGGGGATCTTGTTTTACAGAAACAGATCGCTTACGGTCAGTTTGGTCACGGGGAACATCAACTTTGCCTTTTTGTTTATGAAGATATGGACAGTTTCGAATTACATGTCCAATTGTACCACATTCAAAACATGAACTTCGTTCAACAAACCCCGAAGTATCATGTGATCGTCTTGCCGATGATGATGAACTTTGTGATCCAGAGGTACTAGGTTTTGAACTGCTTGGTTCATTTCTTTTCTGAACAATTGCTTTCTTAACAAAATCTAAGTTAGATTTGTTTTCAAACGTTTCGATTTTGTCCGTTCCCGTCGATTTCACAAAGTTTACATTTTTATTCTTCTTTTGATTCGGCTTCTTTTGTGCTTGAGCCGGTGATTTTCCTTTTGGCTTGGTGTGATTTTGTTGTTTTTGCACCGTTGGTAATTTCTTATTGCCAAACTGTTTTCGAACTTCGGCCTTTGGAATAGGAGGACATTGTGTTACTGTAACACGTGATCCTGTCTTTCCCAAAAACTTACTTGTTGAATTTTCAAAGACTTTACTGATTAATGATTGATTAACATTCTTAATCGGAAAATCTTTGTCTGAATAAATTTTATCATCACCAACCAGAGTGTACAGCAAATTCACACTCTCCGACTCTTTTTCAGAAGAAGACTCGATCGCAACAGTCTTAGCGGTTTTTGCAGGAGGATCACATAGAATGTAATTCTCAAGAGGTACGTCCTCATCTTTGATTACCGCATCAGACTTTGCTGGGATAGCATCATCAGATTCATCATCAGAAGAATCAGCATCCTCAATGATGACTGGAGGATCTTGATTCAGTTCAGCAGAAGACACACATGTATCTGCTGACACATCTGAATCTGAGGATACTTCTTTCTTGTATCCAAGTCCTGTTGCAAATTCCTTAACATCTAGAGGGACAGATGGTTCAAAGAAAGTTCTATCCTCCTCGTCAGGCATTGCATCATAATTGTGTCTCACTGGTGGTGGACATTTCTTGTAACCTATGCATGTGACATCCCGTTTTTCTTTCTGAACGTCAATGATGTGATCCAACACATAGCTAGAGCTCAAATAACTGTCTAGCTTAAGTTGGATTGCCTCACTTTCTGTTTTGACACAAGCCATCTCCTTTTGCATTATCTCAAGGCGAGATATATACAAATTAATGTCAGTTTGTTTTCTAGAAACCATTTTTGTCAGTTCGGTTTTATCTTTCTTTAATTTTTCGATTACCGACTTAAATTCCTTTTCATGGTTTTCGTAAAACATGTTGGCTTCAGTGCATTTGGAAAGATCCACAGTCAACTTCTGGTTGTGGATGAATGTCACATCATACTTTTCTTGCAAAGCCTCGTGTTTGCTTTGCAAGTCACACCACTTATCCTTCAAAGAAACATGTTTATCTTGCAAGTCAAACAAACTAGCTTGTAAAGCATCATGTTTGCCTTGCAACTCAGACATGTTTGCTTCCAACTCAGCACATTTAACACTTAAACTATCACAATTATCACAGATAATAGCAGTGGGTTCATCGACACATACCTGACTTGATGAACTGTCGACATTAGCCATAAAGGCTGAATGGAGAGAAGACGAAGAATAAGCAGCTTGATCCACCAATATAGATCTTCTTTGAGTTCCTGCTGCAGCTTCCTCCAAAAGCTCATCAATATCAGCATCAACTAACGCCCTTGATGTCTCACCCACATGATCATCGCCTGAACTTGAGGATTCTTCATCTGAACTTCTGCTATAACCAGAAGAGTCTTCATCCTCAGAAGATTCACCACCATTGGCGGAAGATTCTCCACCACTGGTGTGAACTAAATCCTTAACCACTTCAGCAAAACATGTTGTTCCATCTGGAGTATCACCACTCAGCTGAATTGACCAGTCACAACCTTCATCCACTTGAACCACTAGTGCCCGGTTGGCATTTGATGTTCCAGCTTGGCTCTGGTTGTTGACAGGTATCAATGTACGCTCATTGTTCCTGTTCTGGTTCTGCTGGTTGCCTTGGTTTCTGAAGGGATTCTGGTTCCCATGCTGTGCTGGCTTTGTACATTCCCTTTTAAAGTGACCCCGTTCACCACAATTGAAGCACTTTACTGCCTGCTTATCGAACCCATACTTGGTGTCTTTCTTGCTCTCCAAGCTGGTTCTGCCAGTTCTTTCCATGAAATCCTTTGCCCTTCTTACAGCACTAGCAAAAGCCCACTTGATGTCCATCAAGTCCATCTCTTCCTTGTCAATCTGCTGATAGTCTTCTTGTGTCAGATTAATGTTGCCAATCTGACCTTCCACTAACCCACAGTACGCGCTCACTAAAGTGTTAAGCAGCTCCATGTGTTCCCTTGCTACTTCCACACTGACCTTTGAAAAGCTTGAAGTGTCGAGTCGTACTGTATTTGGCTTTGATTGCTGCCCAGCAGATGATGTATTTCCATAACACGCTTGTTGTTGAGCAGGAGGAGGTGGTGGTAGTGGATTTCCATACATGTCTGTGGTGGGAGCCGACTTAACAGGAACTTGTATTGGATTGCCATACATATCCGTGCTTGTGACAAACGCCGTTTGAAGTGTAGCATGTGAACCAGGTCTTGCAGACGAAGAACTGGAAGTTCCATAATACATCTCAGGATTGCATGGCACAATGGATTTTGCAGAAGAAGTACTCGGAGTTCCATAATACATTTCAGGATTTTGTGGCACTGGAACTCTTTTTGCCTTTAAGGTTTCCTCCTGATCCTTGTTCTCTAAAAGCTGCACGAAGTCGTTGATGTTTGTAGTGGTCAAAACCCCGTTATACTTCAAAATCTCCAAGAAACTATTCCACTGGGGAGGCAACGCATCAGCAAACTTCTTCACCACCTCTGCTGTAGTTGTTACTACTCCAAAGTTGCCCAACTCTGTAAGCAAGTGATAAAACTGGCTTGTCATATCTCCCAACGACTCCTTATCCATAAACGTGAAGCCATCGAATTCTTTCTTGAGAAGATCATGACGCAATTGACGTGTTGCTTCATTACCTACCCCTCTGGTCTTCAACGCGTCCCACAGTTTCTTCGTTGTCTTGAAACTGACAAACTGGTGGTAGATATCCTTGCTTAACGCTTGAGTGAGAATGGCGTATGCTTTCTTTTCCAGATCATACGTTTTCTTTTGATCTTCAGGGAGATCGGCAAACGTAGCAGTAGATGAAGCAGCAACCTCTATAGCTTGATCAAAATCTGTAGTGAAACGTATCCACAGTTCGGTATTTTGACCAAGAACGTATGTACGAAATCTATCAACCCAACCCGGATACTCGTTTAAGTGCATCAACTTTGGAGGTCGATTCAAACTTCCGGTTTCGCTTTCGCTTAATAGAATACTTTGAATGCTCGGAGTTTGATTCGATACGAATGCCCATTGACCGGTTGATATGGCATTTGCTTGCGAAGATGTCGACACCGGAGATTCGGCCCATGAGGGAGATAAACTTGTATTTGTGTACTTTCCACTATCTGGAGCCGGAGTTCCCCACCAACTCGGGTTCATTTTGATGTGATAAAATGAACACCTGAAAAATACACTCAAATCAAACAGTTAAATCACACTTACAAATCTTCTGTCTAGAACCACAAAGTGTTTCGACGGAACAATATTAGAATTTTAAAACTTGATGAAACAGTAATCAACAAGCCCTTTGGCGAAACAAAATATTTGGCGAAATTGATTGACGAAACAATATTAGAATATTAAACTGTTTGGCGAAATTGGTCTAAAAGCTTCTTGGGCTTAAATTGACGAAACGATTTCTGGGCCCACCACACTTTCGGTTTTGCAAGGCCCACCACCTTTTTGACGAAAGCAAAGTCCAACCCAGGTTGACGAAACAGAATATTAATATTTGGGCTGGACCTTGATGAAACAGGGGAAGGCTTTTTGGGCTTGACGAATTAGGAAATGAGCCCAACAATTCAAGGCCCAAAGAATATGCTTTTGTTTCGTAAAAAACAATCCCACTAATCAGTTTCGCCAAACATCACAGAAAGTTTTGTTTTGTTCTTTATAGTTGACAAAATGGATTTAATTAATATTCTTATTCTTGTTATATGCCTGACGAATCAAAACAAGTTGGGCTTTGACGAAAAGAAGCCCAAAAACACTTTTAACGAAATGAAATGTATTATCAAGTTTACGAAACAAAATCCAAACAAAGGAATTATGTTTCGTCGATAATGTTTGACGAGAGAGAACTTCTGTTTCGTTGAAAGCCTGTTTCGTCAAAAAGATGTCAGTGGGTTGGTAGAGCTATCACACTTTGACCTTATCCTTCTGACACAACAGACCACTTTCGGCTAAGACATGATGTTTTCACCAACTGAGTATGGATCTAATATTTTAATCAGTTTACAACTTCCAACACACAAACAAATTCCAAACAATTTTTGAAGGATCAAAAAGTGTTACTTTTGAAGAACACTATGAAGATTTCAAGAACACCACCCAGAAAAATAAGTTTTTCGGTGAACAGAAACTCTCCGAACACAATATTTTGCTAGAATGTTTAACAAAAACCCATAACTAACATGTAAACATGAAAAATACAAGGTTTTTTAGCCAAACACAAAGCAAAATAACAAGATTTAACCAGATTTTAAGTTGTTTTCCAGAAAAATATGAACTTTAACACCCGAAAACAAACCAAGAACACACTCGGTTTTAACAAGGAGAAGAGCCAAGGCTCTGATACCACTTGTAGGTCCGGCTAGGAGGATCTAGTCGCCTAATCCTTGTATACTAACCAACCCGGTTGTGCGGAATCCAACCGGAAAGGCAAACCGAGATAGAACAAGCAAATACAAGACACACGATATTCACCGATTAACACCTCTGTATTAATACGTATGAAAGGTTCGGTTACAAGCTCGATGTTTACAAATGTGTTTTGCAAACTCTCTCTAACTTTTGTGTGTGTGTGCTATCACAAATATGCTCTCTGTGTTCTCTCTATGTGTTCTCTCCCTTTATTATCCACAGACAGTCTATTTATAGTCACAGACACAACGAATCAGATCTTGGCTTGGCGAATCACAAGGTTTGGCGAATCAGGAAGGCAAGTGACGAAACAGCGACGAAACAGGGGCTTGGTCGACGAAACTGATGTGTTTCGTCGACTGCCCTCATGATTCGTCGACTTTGGGCTTTGGCCCAGTCTTGTTGAAGTCCATCATGCGTTCTGATTGGCCCATGTGAAATTCCATGCATTCTTTACGTTAAATTCATGGCATCCATTTCTAAATGCATTTGGTCAAAGTGTATGACATCATCATGACATCATCATGATGATGTCATGATGATGTGGCGTCGGGAACCGGCTCGCGGCGCTCTGGTCTTCGCCTGTCGAACTCTGGGACGCACGGTGGAGGAATGTCGTGACGTCGGGCTTGAGCCGGACCTAACCGTGTCGGAACCAAGTTGAACCGAACCGAGTCGCGACCACATAATATGTATCAACACTTCTTCATACGCAGCAAAGGACGGGGTGGTCCCAGCATCCGGGTTGCGAGAACCCGCGCTCCCCGAGCTCTTTGAACCACCTGCTCTAGATTTCCTCTCGCCTATACGTGATAAACCTTCAAATGAATCACTGATAATAACGTAATCCTCCAGGTTACTTTGACGAAGGCGGAGAGTACCTTTGTCAGCAGCAGTAGCGGTCGTGCAACTACTCCTAGCTCCCTTGCTGGTCACCTTAGGATCCAAGGTGATAACCTTCTTCTTTTTCACAGGCTTTTTCTTCTTATCTTCAGGGTCTATCCCCAAGTCGCGCAACACACATGTAAAGATTTGAGACCACGAGCTTAGCTCTCCATTTGACGATCCCACAGACTCCTCGCTGGAAAGATAGACAATCTCTTTCCCAGCAGAAGTCACGGAGCGCAAGGGTCGAGGGTTAGGTATATGCGCACCTTCAGTTGCGGTAGGCGGATCGACGAATGCATCAGCAACTGGGTACATGAAATTACCCTTAATCTGGTCATACCAGTATTCTTCTCCAGCCTGGAGCGGGCGCACGCCCATGGAACCACTAAAAGTGGAGAAGGCAGCTTGATACAAATGCGCCTCTACACGTCGAATTGTATAAACAAACACAAAGCTACGAAGTAGGAAATCAAGGAAACTAAGGAAATTACTAACCTCTATCGTCAATCATCAAAATGGGAACTTCCTCGCTGTCAGGCAACCATTGATCACTCATGCGCGCGACAACGAGGACATTCTCTCCAAATACTCGGTTAGGGGTTGGAGTAAGATATTGATACCACTTTTCATGCTTGGGAATTGGCAGATCTTCTTTCAGTATCGGCTCAGACCAAGCGCGGAAGGTCATAGCAATCGGGATCACCTTTTCGCGAATATAGAAAAATTTCGGTTTCCAATCATGGAAACTCTTGGGAGGATTCAGCAGTATCTTCTTCGCAGCTCCCCGACCTGCAAAGGAGAAGAGGCCCATATTCCTGATAAGCTGGTAAAAAGCACGAAACCTCTCCACAGTAGGTTCAACACCATGGGATCGACACAAGAACTCGAAGTGTCGAACCCTAACCATCCCAGGTGGGCTCATCTGGGAAATATGAAATCCATAAAACTGCAAAATATGAGCCATAAAGTTTGTCGCCGGCAACCGGAAATTCCCCTGGTGGAAGAAATCTTCAAACAAAGTAATGTAACCCGGCAGCGCATCGGCGGCCATCTGGTTTTGCCCAGGGTATCTAGTATCCCATTCCGGTGGAAACCGGAAACTCCGTACGATCTGTTCAAACAACCCTAGGTTCCACCGGAGAACGGGGACAGGGGCTTCTTCTCCGGGATTTTCTTCTTGGCGTTCTTCAGCCATGGATAGTCGTTGATATTTTGAATATCCAAGAAAAAACTTGAAGACCTGCTACGAACTGCTTGAAGATTTGAAGACTAAATGAAGACGAATAGAGAGAAAAAGGATAAGAACAATATCAGACGAGAGAGTTAGTCCAATCTCATCGGATATATATACCCAATGCGATGGGTAAACGTACCGAATTCACCGCACATGTGGCCAATGAGAAGATGCCACATAAGGCGTGAAACCCGGAGTGACGATTACCACGCGCGCGTGGGCCTCACTCTCCTGACGGAAAGTGGAATTGTCAGAACCAACATGACGACAGCCGTGCCAGGGGTCAACTCAAACGTCACCATCAGAGACGATCTCACCAAACCGTCAGAATTCAAATTTCGAGGATTTTCCCGCCCAAAGTTACTACAAACTTCATGCAGAAGCTATCTAAGGCCGCGCCGATGCACCAATTACCTAATAACCCTGCGCGCCCGCGCCCAAAGGAATTTAACCACCTTGAGCCATATCTGGTAGTTGCGCCGCAGTAACCAACAAGTAATAACACGCGCGCTGCCTACCAAAATCAAACAAGCATTTCTTCACTAAGCACTTCTTTTTAAGTCCAGAGCTCCAACCATTCACTACGCGCATGGTGCAGCACTGGACTGGGGGACTTGAAGGGGTTTGGTCCCAAAAAGCTGCGCAGATCTTCTTCCAAGTCGCGCGTAGACCATACTCCTAAGTCAGCAAGATCTTTAATCTTAACCTCGCGCGGGTTACTTCTCCAAAGATGGACCTCGCGCGAGGTCTAAACAAGAAACAACAGTAAGATCAGCACTTAACATTTTGATAAGAGCCTCCAGTACCTCTAACCCTACGCAAGCTAGTTTCGTGCTCAGCTAGGGTCGCATAAAGGTTGGAGCGCAAGACCAAGTTTAGAAGGTACAAAAGGTACAAGTGGCAGATAAAAGGAGCCAATCCACATCCTCCAGGCTCTGCTCAATCGTGCTCCACGATCGTCTGACGTACAGGAGACAAAAAGTACCTAAGGACGCCTACGTGGCACCAATCAAAGAGCAGACCTCACTTCACAGGTTAAACATTCCATTCCCTCTACTCTCTCTTAATACTTAATTATCTTCCCCAAAGCAGTCGCTTATTCTCACGCCAGAGCCCGGTTAAGAGGGAAACCCCCATATTCCCCTCTTAACGAGTAACGGTTTTCTGTTTTGCAGGATTAGTCGCTCAAGACGAAGCTCAGAGAGTCATTAGAAGATTAACCTCTTATGGCAGAAACATAAACCCAACTGATTAGTCCTATAATTAGTTTCGTGTTTCTTCAGAGTCCATCTTGACTAGAACTTTGGGTGTTCTACCATCCATGTACTTGCGTATATACATGTATAAGTCTTTGAAAGATGAAATGGTTTTATTGTTCTGAAAGATATATGTTGCATTATTATTTTCTTGGTTACACTAGTTTGTACTTTGTAGTAATCCAGAGTAAAATTTTCGTATCGGGTCAAGTCGCGTATCACATAATAAAAGCCAATATCATAATAAAAGTACAATGTCAATAAAAAAACATATTATAAAAAGATAAATTTATTTAAAATATAGATATATAAAAACACATTTTATAGTTGCTCCTACGTTCAAGAACCTCTAAGCAGTAAACAAGCCAAAAACAACTAAAATTAATACTCGTGTAGGCTATAACTCTATAAGGTATTATACTTTCACCAATATCAATAACCAAGTCTAGTTAGTCTACAATCCAAGAAAATAACAATCACGTAAACAAATTACACATTTAATTAACTAATTTCAACTTTAATCAAGTATTCAAGATTCAAGTATAAAAACACATAACATTGTTGGATCAGAAACGAAACAACTATTCACGTATAATTTCAACTTTAAACATTAAAGAATAAATAACTAAACTTGACTCGTGTTTGGTTTAATTGATTTGTCTGATGTTGATTTGTTGTCTGTTGAACAATGAGTTTTGGAATGTTGATGATAAATTAATAATGATGGTTGAACTCGTCCCTATTCCCTCAACCCTCGTGGCCTCTTCGTGACTGTCCAGTTCCTCCTATTCTTCCTTCCTCGAATTCTTGTAGTATGCATTTAGCGACATTTTTTTCCAGTTTTTTGTTTAATTTAGGTTAAAGAATTCAAATTCTAGACATGGGCTACAATGGTTATTGGGTTAAAAGGTCTATAAATTAAACACGGTCCTTTATTTCTATAATGATTTAAAGTCCATTATTAAAAATTAATTAAGTGGGCTTATTTTTAAACTAAAAATTTGTTTGGTATGTAAAAGGTTTATAAAAAAACAATGGTGTCGCTCGTAAAAAGCAATGTTGTCGCTCGAACTTTTACTGTCACACATGATACGTAAAAGTCAGTGGTATTAGGCGACACTGTTTTTTGTATGATGGCTCCGTCAATTATTGCAAATTGACATATTGAGTTGGTTGGCTAGCATTGGTAAATACTCAGTGTGGATACACCGAGAGGGAAACACCCACTTCATTTATCATATTATTCATATATCTACCAAAGCAACTTGATTGTTGGACCGTTCTATGACCCGAAAAGTCAGTCAAGGTAGTTCATCTTCACGTACGAAGGCGGAATCAACGTAAATGAAGTTATAACAGCTTATCCTTTCAATTCCTTATCTTTCTATTGCTTTCTGATAAAAATAAAGCAGAAATAAAATCTTTTTGGATTTTAAAATGATCTAAACTAAGAAATGAAATAACAGAAAACTTAAATTGCAGAAAATAAACTATTTACAGGTTTGTTTTTGGTGAGCGTGTCAGGGAATCATATCAGCTTTTCAGACAGATTACAAGTACCGTTAAGCTACATTACATACTCAGACTTAAACAATTCACCTCGATTGTCGATATACTGATCCATCTTAAATTTTCACACAAACTTCAATCTATTCAAGATATCATTTAAGTGTTTTAAGAACTTAGATCAATTCATGTGTCCCACCTCTTGAATATACTCCCGTATCCAGAATCCCAATATTCAGCCTTATAGGCAATAATACTACAATGATGTCTGTACATAAATTAGGGGTTAAATGCAAGAACTAAGGGATCTCAGGTCAGAACTTCCGTTCAGCAGAGAGATATCAGCTTCGACTTAGCAGTGTGTCCCCTTTAGAGGATCTTTTCAGCTACAACAACTGATTATCAATTTTATTGTCTAACCAGCTGAGGGCTTTATGCTATATTTCAAGCATCTTTGGATAAAGTATTAGCCAAGGACTAGGTCAGAACCACCGTTCAGCAGAAGTCCCGGAATAATACCCCATACATCATAGAGTATAACCACCTAGTATATCAGAATACGAGACCTTTCAAACGAGATTTCAGGGGTTACCTATATATCCAAGTAGTGTTCCCCACGAATTTCACCAGTTTGAAATTTTAGGTTTATATCCCGAATAAATCTACTAAATGTACGAAAACCTATCGACACATCGTTAGTGAGACTGTTTAACTCATTTTGTCTTTCCAAATCTTTAGCATACTGTAATTGTCTAGCTGATGTACTATCATTTTCCCTATGTACACAAGCTTTTTTTCAATTTTATCATGTTTTTGTATTTTTGCATTTTTTACTGTTTTTGTATTTTTCTCAAAATAAACTATGTACAACTATCTATCTCCCCCTAAATACCAAAACATGTAAAAAACCGACAAACCATCGCAGATTGTTTCTCATCTTCATCCGCAACAGTACTCTCATCAACGCTCACAACCCCTTCCGACACCGAAAGCAATTTCATACCATTAAGTTTTAACAAATATTGAAACCGATTTTTATCAAAAGCTTTGGTATGCAAATCAGCTTTTTGTTCGTCAGTGTGGATTTTCTCAATTCGTATCAACTTTTTCTCGAAGCAATCGCGAATAAAGTGATGACGAATCTCTATATGTTTAGTTTTAGCGTGATGTACTGGATTTTTAGTTATATTAATTGCAGCCTCATTATCAACAAACAGAGGTGTGTTAAGAAACTGCAAACCGTAGTCGCGCATCTGTTGCTGTATCCACAGGATCTGAGAGCAGCAACTGCTAGCAGAAACATACTCTGCTTCACATGTAGATAGCGCCACAGATGTTTGTTTCTTACACTGCCAAGTAACCAATCTCGGACCAAAGAACTGGCATCCTGCAGTTGTTGATTTCGCGTTGATTTTGCAGCATCCGAAATCCGAATCGGAAAACCCTTCGAGTGTAAAATCGCCTTTTCTAGGATACCATAACCCCAATGTGGGTGTGCCTTTCAAGTAACGTAATATCCTCTTCACAATAATCATGTGCGATTCTCTCGGGTTAGACTGAAATCTTGCTGTGAGGCACGTTGGGTACATGATGTCAGGACGTGAAGCAGTTAAGTACATCAAAGAACCTATCATGGATCGATAAAGTGTCTCATCAACCCTGTCTCCGGTGAGATCTGGGTGAATCCCATGATTAGTCGCAAGTGGGGTAGCAGCTGGAGTAGAACTTGACATTCCAAATTTCTCTAGAATATCATGCACATACTTCGTTTGATGAATGAAAATTCCTTCAGGAAGTTGTTCAACTTGTAATCCCAGAAAGAATTTCATCTCCCCCATTGAAGACATTTCAAATTTCTGCTTCATCACCTGTTCGAAATCTTTGCACAATTTCTCATTCGTCGACCCAAATATTATATCGTCTACATAAATTTGTACTATCAGAAGATGACCATCAACGACTTTAGTGAAGAGAGTGGCATCCACTTTTCCACGTATGAACTGGTTAGCGAGTAGGTGTTGAGACAGAGTCTCGTACCAGGCTCTCGGCGCCTGATGTAGACCATACAACGCTTTGTCCAGCAGATAAACTTTGTTCTTGTGGATTGGGTCAGTAAAGCCCGGCGGCTGACCAACATAAACCTCCTCTTTGACCTTCCCATAAAGAAACGCTGACTTAACATCTAGCTGAAATACTTTGAAATTCTTCCAAGACGCAAATGCTAGGAAAATTCTGATAGCCTCTAGTCGTGCGACAGGAGCATAGACTTCAGTAAAATCAATCCCCTCCTGTTGACTAAAGCCCTGAACAACGAGTCGAGCTTTGTTCCTTACAACCACTCCTCTATCGTCCCTCTTACATTTGAAAACCCATTTTGTATTGATTTTCCTTTGACCATCCGGCAAATCAACTAACTTCCACACTCCCAATTTCTCAAACTGTCCTAACTCTTCTTGCATCGCGATGACCCAAGAGTCTTCAGTAAGCGCCTCTTTGTAAGTCCTCGGTTCGACCTGCGAAATAAAGCAACTTAATGAAAATTCAGTTTGTAAAGGTGCTACTATAGAATAAAAACATGTTAAGCCCTGGTTAATTTGACGTCTCGTTCGAACGCCTGATTGCAATTCTCCTATTATCAACTCCTCTGGATGATAAGAAAGAGTTCGCGGCATCACTTCGCTTGGAACTTCTACATTTCCTTCCAGATTAGTAACATTCTACTCTGCATCTTGTTCACCAACTTGGTTTGTTTGACTTGACAACTGGATCTGCTCCCCCTCAAGATCTGAATCACCATGGTCAAAAACTGGCCTATTTTCAGCTTCTTGATCATCATTCACCTCCGACTGATTACCAGGAGCAACTTCATCATCATGTTCACCAGCGTTACTAGGACCTGCTTCATCATCATTTGAAGTCTCCCGAGGTCTTCTAGAATACTCTGCTGGAAACCTGAGCGACGATTCATACTCTCGTAAAATATCCAGCTCATCAAAGAAATCTTCCTCTTCCTCTGATTCTTCTCTCATGTCAAACGATTCCCAAAGTTTGTCATAATGATAACGCCATGAATCACCAGGATTCTGTGGCGGCATAGTATAACCCTGACATTCAACATTCACTGCTTCAATAATACGCTTTTCACTTGGAACAAAGACACGCCATGTAGGACCTGAATATCCAACAAATATTCCTTCAAAGCTCTTCGAACCAAATTTGCCATTAGGCTCTATCACCGTACAGGGTGACCCAAACGGTTCTAGATACTTCAAATTCGGCTTGCGTTTATTGATTAGCTCAAAACACGTCTTGTTGAACTTCTTCACAGTAAGAACTCTGTTGAGAGTATAGCATGCAGCAGAAACAGCTTCAGCCCAGAAATTAATTGGTAATTTAGAATCTGCAAGCATCGTTCTGGCTGTCTCGATTAGCGTCCGGTTTTTGCGTTCTGCAACTCCATTTTGCTGAGGAGTGTACGGAGCACTAAACTCATGCAGTATACCTCTTTCATCACAGTATTCCTCCATCTTACTGTTTTTGAACTCAGTACCATTGTCACTTCGAATTCTACAAATCGGTCTCTGGTACAGATTCTCAATTTTCTTAAACAATACCATCAAACTAACAAAGGTTTCGTCTTTTGTTTTCAAAAACATGACCCACGAAAATCTGGAGTAGTCATCAGTCACGACCAGACAATAGGAATCTCCTGTTATACTTTTGACATTCACTGGACCAAATAAATCCATATGAAGTCGTTCCAATGGTCTTGAAACTGAATTGACTTGCTTTGTAGGGTGTGACTTTTTCTTCTGTTTGCCTTTGACACAACTTATGCACTCCCCTTCCAGATGAAAACCTTTAATATTCACTCCAGTGACCAAGTCGTTATGCACTAAGTGATTCATTTTCCTTAGGTGAATATGCCCCATCTTTCGGTGCCATAACCTTGACTCTTTTTATGTTGCTCTGGACACAAAACAATGAGCCTGACCCGTGGTTGTAGTAGCAACGCTCATGTCCAACACGTACAGATCGTTAACTCTTGGTGCCCTCATGATGATCCACTCTTCAGGTATCACAAATCCCGGTTTCAAGATCAAACATTCTTTGTCGGTGAAATGAGTAGTATACATCCTGTCACAGATCTGGGAGATACTCAGCAGGTTGTTCTCCAGCTCAGCGATGTAGTTAACTCTCTCAAACGTGATAATGCCATTTGACAATGTTCCTTCACCTATGATCCTGCCTCCTTGATTACCCGCAAAACCCACATATCCACCATTAATGTTATTCACATCATACAACAATGCGGTCTTTCCTGTCATATGCCTTGACGCTCCACTATCCATTATCCACCTGGATACAAGTTTTGGAAGATCCTGCACATAACAAATCATCATTTAAACAACTTCAAGAAAGATGCCGATTCATGCTTCGCGATCCAGGAAGCTCCGGCAATTCAAACTGTTTAGTCAAACATGGTGTCCACCCAGGCCTCATCAGCCTTAGGTGTAACCGTGACTTTAGCAATTTGAATTTTGAAATTCTTAGACTTAAGAGGTGGAAATTGTGCATCATAATCAACCGTAATTGATTCTTCAGCCTTTTTCACCTCAGAAGTTGAAACTTTCTTCTCAACTTTAGGTTCAATTTTAGGTTTCCACACCTGTTGAGCTACTGCAACCCTCTTACAAAATTTATCATTTTGATTTACCAACTTCTTTACAGGTTCAGTTTTTATTGTCAAGTTGTCAATTTGAACATTTTTCTTCCCAACAACTTTCTTCTCAACATACATCGGTGTTTTACCCTTCACATCAACTTTCTTTTGTTGAACCTTCACAGCTTCAGTCTTAGGCTTCACATATGTACACTTTCGTGCAATATGACCAACCTGTTCACATCTAAAACAAGTACGAGTATCAGCTACCCGACTCGTGCCTTCAGACTGAGCCTGTGAAGCTCTCTTCTCGAAAAATTCTTTGTTTGATTTTATAAAATTTCCTTTTCTTCATCAGCAAGTGAACTTGAACTGTTCACAAACTTTTTCTTTTCGACAAACCTCTTGTTTGAAATATTTCTTTTCTGATATGGTTTACCCCCTGATAACCACCCGACCAGTTGTTTCTGTTGTTATAGTAAAAACGTGGTGGATAAACAGTTTTCTTGTTGTAAACCCTCTCTTTCTTTCGACTCAGATCGCTCACTGCTGACAACTCAACTTCGACCAGTTTGAAAACATTTGTCAATTTGTTCAAATTAACATTCTCTAATGGAAACTCAGAATCCGAAAACAACTTATCCGATCCCAACATCTTGTACATGACAAAATCAGATTCATCATGTAAGTTGTTTTTGGACTTTTGCTTCGGAATGTATTTATCTAGAAAACACCCATCCTCCTCAGAAGTGTCACAATCCGGTTTAAGCACTTTGTCTACCACACTTTTCACCACATCACTTTGGACACCCTCGTCATTGGAAGACGTGAACATGACATCAATGTTCTCAGGAAGTGTAACATCACTTTCTTCCTCAATTTCCACCAAACTAGACTGCTTTTTCGTGTAGTTGTCTAAAATTGGCGGTGGAACTTTGTGAAACCCTACACCCATTCCATCAGAAAACACATCCTCACCAGCTTTGTTTTTCCCTATAGGTTTGGGAACAATATGCTGCAAAACAAAGCTAGCTGAGCTATAACTGTTTAATTTTAACTGAATTCTTTCATTTTCAATTTCAATTTCTTGAACTTTAAGTTTTAGTTTAGCAATTTCATCCAGTTGTTTGTTAATTGATTCTTCTTTTAATCTCAAAACAGCTCTTAGATGTTCATTTTCTTTAGATGTTTTTCCATTTCGATCATCACTATCTTTGACAACGCTTTTTAATTTTTCAAATTTTTCAGAAATTTGTCGGTGCTCAAGAAATACTTTGTCATTTTCAGCTTTAATTTTCTTACATTCAGTCGTTAATTCATTTACTTGTTCAGTTGAAGCTTTTAATTTTGTGTCACGTTCAAGAATCTGATCCTCAAGCTTTCCAACTTTAGTTGTTAGATTCTTGATTTTCTCACTATTTAGGTACGTGACAGTGCCACAAAAATTGCATTGTTTGGTGCAACTTTTGCAATCAGCATTACCCTCAACTTTGTTACCTGACACATTCGTTGACTTGTTTTGACTGACCTGATTCTTTGACTCAGTAACAGAAACAGGATCTACCTCAAGTGCTTTTGCAGCTAGCACTTTGTCAGCCATATTTCCCAGGTTCTCAGCTGTCAACTCCTGTGTAGTATCAATCAGACCGGTATCAACTTGCTTTACTTTCTCAAATTCTTCTTTTTCTTTCATCTCTTTCTCTTTTCTCTCTTTCTCTTCTTTCTCCTTTCTCTCTTTCTCTTCTTCAATCATCTTTGATGTTGGTGTTCCCCACCACTTGTGCTGCCAATATTCATCATCTTCTTTGTACTCCTGGATGATGGCTTCGATATCTATCTTTTTGTCATCAACCGCGATGTTACCATATCTATCAAGATAGCATTCTCTGTCTGGATCCCATCTGTTTGCTCTTCTAGCTTCCAGAAAGACACTAGAAAGTCTGATGATTTTGGCTTCAGCAACCATCTTCCGATACTTATACTTCTGTTCCTCCGTACGATCATCCTTCCATGGAATAGGTTCATCATGACTTGCCATGAATGCGTAACCCACCGCATCATCTTCTGGTAGAACTTCTTTACTCCAATCGTACCCCTCATCGTCATAAATCACAGCTAATGCCCTCGATTTGTCTCTATTCTCTTCCTGCTGCTTCAATCTGGGCGGCTCGGATTTATTTTGATGGTAGATTGCCTTTTTGTAATAATCGTCACGAAACGGATTCTCTGACTCATCAACGTACGATTTCTACATTCACGCTTGAAGTGACCCTTCTGCTTACATTTGAAGCACGTCACTTTGGATTTATTGAACCCCAACTTTGTAGACGGACCACCGATCGTTTTTCTCCCAGTAATCTCCATAAAGCGTTGTGCACGTCGAACTGCACTTGCCATTGCCCAACGGATGTCGATCAGCTCCATTTCTTCAGGGTCTATCTGATCGTAATCTTCTTTCGTCAGATTTGTGTTCCCTATCTTTCCGGCTACCAAACCTTCATAGGACTCCAACACAGATGCCAGAAAAACCATTTGTTGCTTGGCCGACTCTTCATCAAAATTCTGTGCGTTCTTCAGATCTATAGCGATGTTGCACGAAAACTTTGCATCAGAACGTTTGTCAGAAGATGAAGATCCACCGTGATAACC
Source organism: Helianthus annuus (assembly GCF_002127325.2). NCBI lineage: Eukaryota > Viridiplantae > Streptophyta > Magnoliopsida > Asterales > Asteraceae > Helianthus > Helianthus annuus. The sequence goes on along the minus strand of NC_035447.2, from coordinate 167,233,043 downwards.
ACTGTGGCTTCCAATGTTTGAACTGCTTTGACTTTCTTTGTTTGCTGAAGAAACATTCTCAGCAGAAAATGCAGTTTTCGGAGAAGTAGCTTTCGGCATCAAGCTTTTCGGATAATAAAGATCCAAGTTTTGCTGATAGGATGAGTGATTGACTTTGTAAGTTTTCTTCAATTCAAGCTCATGACTTTCAAGTTTCTCAATCACCAAATCTAGAGTCAACTTTTCAGGAGAAATAGTGTTCTTCAACATTAATACGTAATATCTCCAATCCACTTCATCTGGTAAGGAATCAAACAGTTTATCAACAAGTTCTTCCGGAGAATACTTAATATCATGTCGTGCCAGTTCCAACTTCAGATGGCCGAACCTTTCAATCATTTTACTAACCGATTCATTTTTAAGACAACCAAACATGTCAAATTCTTTCCTAAGCAACTTTGTTTTGTTCTTTACAATCTCTTTGCTTCCAAGACACTTCCTTTCGAGTTTTTCCCATAAGTCTTTAGCATTGGTATAATCTATCAATGAGATAATATCCTCCCGAACTGATTGAAACAACAAAGCTACACACTTTTGTTCAGCTACAAAGAGATCAATTTCTTCAGAATTTCTTAAAGCTTCACCATTTTTCTTTCCCTCAGCATAACCGTTTTTCATACTCTTCCAACTGGGGAAAGCGAATGCCATTAGCCAATCTTCGAACTTTGTTGCCCACCTGCTGTAGTCTTCTATAGCCATCAACTTAGGAGGTTTGTTAAACGTTCCAAATGCACTTTCGGACTCCCAAGCTTCTTTCTTTTTCTCTTTTTGTTGATTCTCGTTCGTATTGTTCGATGTCGAATCGTTGTTTCCTGAACTTCCCGTGAATGCGTACATATCGCTAAATGGATTCAAGAACATATCATCCATCGTGAACGTACCTGCAAAATCAGACAACACTTAGAAAAGTTTTGATTTTAAAAAATAACAGAACCACAAAAGCGATCCTGTTTGTACAGCTTGACAGAAAAGCGGATCAATAAATGTCCAAATACGCAGTCCAGACAACAATGTCCTTTCGAGCGGACCACAAAGTGTAAGTTCGAGCGAACTACAATTTGTTTGAATTAGCGATCCGAGTATGATCGTTCGAGCGGTTCACAATTTGATCGTTCGAGCGGTCCAAATAGTATCCGTTCGAGCGGTTCAGACCAATTCTTTCGAGCGGTCCAGAAAATTTGATTGTTCGAGCGGTCCGGATATGATCGTTCGAGCGGTTCAAGTAGTGTCCGTTCGAGCGATCCTAACAGAAATATTGTCCGAAAAAGCGATCCACACAGGTATTTCAGGCGATCCTAAAGTTTAATTTCGAGCGATCCTAAATGTTCGAATACGCGACCCACTGTTTTTAGCCGGTTTTTACCATTTTTAGTCCGTATTTTCACCTGATTCTTTCTAGGGTTTGTTAATAGTGTGTTTTACACGTTATACTCGAATTTCAGACAATTTTGACCGTTGGAACCACTAGAAACTGAAAAAGTATGAGAGAAAGTGAGTAGAAAAGAGAGATTTCTGCAGATCTATGCTGTCGTAGTATGAACTCCTCGTCCTGAGCTCTGATATCACTTGTTGGACCGTTCTATGACCCGAAAAGTCAGTCAAGTTAGTTCATCTTCACGTACGAAGGCGGAATCAACGTAAATGAAGTTACAACAGCTTATCCTTTCAATTCCTTATCTTTCTATTGTTTTCTGATAAAAATTTGGCAGAGTTTCAGCACCGTAGCACACACATACACCGTTACAAATGATGAACCGCTCACCCCTATATATAGAGTTCCTGGGTCGCTTATGTGACATGCCATATAAGCGATCCAGATCCCTTGACACATAAGCGATCCATATAAGTGACAAATAAGCGGTCCACATCAATACAATGACATATAAGCGATCCTAACTCTATTTTACACAATATTTACACTTTGACCCCCTATAGACCAATCTTGACTTTGGACTTTTTGTAGACGCAGTCAACAGACATTCCGTGTATCAACATTGATCTACCTATGTACTACAAAGGTTATAAATTACTAAACACGCTATGGTTTTTGGTTTGTGGAATTTTTCAAATGGATCATTGGAGGAGGTTTATAATGTTTTGAAATTGATGTATACGTATTTCATTTCCATCATCAAAACTTCTTAAACATAGTCAATAAAAAGATGGGTTGCTTTATATAAAGGGAAGTGTTTTATAACACAGTAAAAAGTATCCATATTATAATGTAGATCAAGATTATCCAAGTAAGCATGGATCATCCTCTTTCTTAGGATTAGGACACTCGTTTTTTAAATGCCCATTTTCACCACAATTCCAGCACCTCATATTTTTCCCAGCTTTAGACGGGCTTTTTCCCACGACTCCCATAGTCCCACTACTTCTGTTATTACCTCTTCCCCTGCTAACACTGAACATACCAGAAGTAGATCCTCCACTAGAGTTCCCCTCGGCGATTGTCTTCATCCAAAACACTATCCCGGATCCGATCAAACTTCAAATTACCAGTTTCAACAGTTTCAGTGACCGTTGTCACAAACTCTGACCAACTATCATGTAAGGAATATAACAAAATCACAGCATGAGTGTCATCATCGAACTTCATGCCCACAGTTGCTAACCTAGACAAAATCGAATTGACTTTGTTAATGTGATCAGCAACTGGACTGCCTCGTTCATTCCATATTAAACAGTTCCCTCATCAAGAACACCCCATTACCGGTAGACGGCTTCTCATACATATTTGACAGAGCTGTTAACATACTACAAGCTGTTGTTTCTTTCATAATATTAAAAGCAACGGTCGTCGTCAAAGTCAATGTAATTTTACCTCGTGCTTTTTTGTCCTTTGAGTTCCAAATTGCTTCAGCAACTTTCTCCATTCCAATAGGTTTTTCTTCCAATACCAAATCCAAATGGCATTCACCAAGCAACGCCTCTATTTGCATTCTCTACCATGCAAAATTAGTACCGTTGAACTTCTCGATCCGGAACTTCCCGTCTTCAGCTATAGCAAACGAGAAAACAAGAAAAAACCACAAGAAACCAATCAATCGAAACCCGAGCAACCTTCAATAAACCAGAAACCCGAAGTATCCGAACCAGCGACTTTTCCTGCAAACCCAAGCGTAAAACCAACGAATAACCAGGGTTCAAGAACCGAAACCCTAATCGTCAAACACCCCAAATCCACCAGATCTGCAACAGCAAACCCTACGGTGCAAACCCTAGACCTTACGAGCCGTAACCAGAGAATAGGTACGGGCCGTAAACAACTCAGCAGCGACGGTAGCAACAACATATCAAGATCTCTCATCCAGCTCTCTCTCTCTCTCTCTCTCTCTCTCTCTCTCTCTCCTGCTATAACCGTGTGTTTAACTGAACCTATGGCTCTGATACCACTTGTTAGGGTATCAGATCAGAGTAGGCTCGATCGGAAGCGGAACAAACACACACACATATATACTAGCAGAAAATAAGGAACACGAGAATTTACGTGGTTCGGTTAAGGTGACCTATGTCCACGGGTTGCAACTAGGGTTTCACTTTTATTAGATGCTCATAACTGTTTTCAGAGTGACACAGACTACAATTACATCATAGGTATTTATAGAAAAGGATTAGGGTTTCCTACTTGGTCAACAAGTTAACTATATGGGCCTAATAACTAGGGCCGACTAACCCTGATTAGGGCTAAATACCCTAAAGCCTACAAACCTAACACTACATACCAAAAACGCACCAAACCACCGTGTTTTTTCGGCCGCCACCAAATCCCCACACCCCATTCGTTCATTTCGCCGGAAGAAACCCAACCGCTTCCCGCATCTGCTCTGTGAAAATCACACTCTGCTATGTGAAAATCGACCGTTTGAAACCTAAAAAAGGAGATGATGGTCATCAGATGACTAATGTGTTTGAGCTCGCCGGCGTTTTGTGATTAATCATGGTTATAAATCGGTTTTGTGATAAATTGTGGTAGTGATTTGACTGAAATCGACCAATAAAACGCCACAACGGAACTCCAGCGAGACGTTCGACTGAAAATCGACATTCGTCCACAATGACAGTTAGTTAAGTAATAAGATAGCTCTCTATTGTTATTGTTTAAATTGAACACCTAATCTTCGTTTGGAGGGCAACTATTTTAACTGTTTTGTGGATTTCTTGCTGTTGCTACAACAAATATGAGACCAAGTATAGTGAGGAGGCTGGTCAGGCAAAAGGCTTCAAGAGTCTCGTTTTGCCTGACGCAGGTTACGAGTCCCCCTACGTATGTAATACGTAGGGTGGGATCACTTCTGTTATCAATTGCTTTGAATTCAAGGTCGAGAATGTCTCTACCCAGATTCTATGCATGCATTGTGATAGTTGTATTGAATGTGAAGAATATAACATACAAAGTGTATATTCTAGAGAGAGAGTTAGAGATTTCGGAATGTTTTGTCAAGTGACCAGAAGTGGTCATTTATTGAGATGATAATCCTCAAATGGGAAACCTTTGACTAAGTGATCCAAGTATGTAGATAGGGGGTTGCCCGTTTTGGAGGGTTAAAGGCTTTAACCTGCGGATAAAAGAGTGCCTCGTCCCACATGCTTCTCTTTTGCAGCTGAGCGAGGATGTCACACGTAAAGTGTGATGGGACGTGACCCTGTCCCATACTTTTTGTTGTTCACCACAGCTGGGTCGTCAATTGAACCCTTTTAACCTTTTAACCTTTCAAGCTACATTACACTTAAGTTAGTTTCTTAAGCTCCGAGCTACCACGTCATCACTTGCACAACAAAGTAATTGAAGGAATAGGTGATTTATTCCACACCTATTTTTAATTCTTTGAGGTTTATCTTTGTTGTTGTGGTGGTAGGCAATGGTGGTTTAAATAAAAGAGGTGGATGAAAAAAATGAAATGGTGGTGGTGATGATTCCGTGTTATGCGAAGAAGAAGAGAAAGAAAGAGGATGGTAGATGGTGGGTCATGTGTATTGAATGGAAAAACATGTGGGTGGTGGCGGTGAAGTCAATCGGGTCGAAGCTTAATCAGGTCGGATGGACGAGTTGCGTACATGACACAACTTCCTTTTCCAAATTTATATTTAAATTTAAATAAAATATCAATCCAACCAAATTCTATTCGTTTATTTAAGGGTCTACATATTCACACACCCTTATATACGCCTCGTATAAGTCTATACGTCGCGTATAACCTTTTTCAATTTCCAAGGGAATTTCTGTATATGTCATATTTTGTCTTAGAGTTAAATGCCATTTTAGTCCCTGTGGTTTGGGCTATTTTGACAGTTTAGTCCAAATGTTTCATTTTTCGTATGTGGGTCCAAAAAGGTTTCACCGTTGCCATTTTAGTCCACTGTGTTAACTTCATCCATTTTTTCTGTTAACGAGAAGAACAATTCGGTCATTTTAAATGTAATTTTGTTAACTAGAAGGACAATTCGGCCATATAAAATGACCGAATTGTCTTTCTCGTTTAAAGAAAAAATGGATGAAGTTAACCTAGTGGATTAAAATGGCAATGGTGAAACCTTTTTTTGGACCCACAGACGAAAAATGAAACATTTGGACTAAACTGGCAAAATGAGCCAAACCACAGTGACTAAAATGACACTCAACTCTTTGTCTTATATGCCCCGTATAGGCCTATACGGGGCGTATAGATGAAAAAGACCATTTTACCCCTGATTTGGGGCTATACGCATGGGTAAATTGGTCTTTTTTGCCTCTCTTATATACCTAATATAGGGCTGTGTGAGGTGTATGATGTTTGGATGAAAATAGCAAAAAATCACGAAAGTGAAGGATTATATTGTACAAAAAAGATGTTTTGAATGAAAATGACTAACATGTCCAAACGTTAGAGACGATTTTGGCAATTTACTCCCTCTTATTATTATTTATTGTTTTATTCAAAGTTTCAAGTATTAAATAGTGTTAATACTTAATACAAGAAAAAAAAATTCAACTCATCAAATTAGTCTCGGGTTCAAACCTGATCGGGGTGAAGGTTTACGGATTTAATCCGGTTCTGATGCATCAGGGGCACGGTCTCATGGTGATGAAGAAGTATAGCCTCAAACAAAGTGGGTTTACACCTGATTTTTTGCTGTTCAAAAAGAAAATTAGTGCCTTTCAAAAAAAAAAATTTATATAATAACTTAACGCGCCACTCAAACTGGCGGGAAACACTGATATATTTTCAAAAGAACCTCGAAACCCTAATTCAAAATTTCAAATCCCCTCACGCTTCCCAACGCTATATAACAACCAATGGCGGTAATCTTCTTGTGATCATCATCTTCTTCACATCTCAACTACTCTCCGCAACAAACAAACAATCACAATCATGTATGTGATAAAAAGAGACGGACGGCAAGAGGCGGTGCATTTCGACAAAATAACCGCTCGATTGAAGAAACTCAGTTACGGACTCAGCATCGAACACTGTGATCCGGTGCTTGTGTCGCAGAAGGTGTGTGCTGGCGTATACAAAGGTGTTACTACTAGCCAGCTTGATGAACTCGCCGCGGAAACCGCCGCTGCGATGACTGCTAATCATCCTGATTATGCTTCTGTAAGCTGTTTAAACCGAGGTTATCTGATAATTTGTTTTGTGATGATGAAAATGATAGATCGATCGGTTTTATTCACAATCTGTGACTTCTGTGCTTCAGCTTGTGTTTCAGTTTCAATTTATAGTAATATATGTTAGATTTGCACCAATTGGCGATAGTTTTTTTGGTTCTGTAGATGAATTTAACTGCTGCGATGAGGAAAATGATAGATCGATCAGTTTTATCGATGATCTGTCACTTTTGTGCTTCAGTTTGTGTTTTGGTTTTTATTGATAGCAATTTGTTAGAATTGCACCAATAGACGGTAGTTTTTATGTTTTATTGATGAATTAAACTTCTGTGATGACTGCTAATCATCATGATTATGCTTCTGTAAGTTTTTAAACCTAGTTATTTGATAATTTGTTTTGTGATGATGAAATTGATAGATCGATTGGTTTTATTTACAATCTATGACTTCTGTGCTTCAGCTTGTGTTTCAGTTTCAATTTATAGTAATATATGTTAGATTTGCACGAATTGACGGTAGACTTTTTGGTTCTGTCGATGAATTTAACTGCTGCGATGAGGAAAATGATAGATCGATCGGTGTTATCGATGATCTGTCACTTTTGTGCTTCAGTGTGTGTTTTGGTTTTCATTGATAGTAATTTGTTAGAATTGCAACTTTGCACCAATATATGGTAGTTTTTAAGTTTAATTGGTGAATAAAACTTCTGCGATGACTGCTAATCATCATGATTATGCTTTTGTAAGTTTTTAAACCTAGTTATTTGATAATTTGTTTTGTGATGATGAAATTGATAGATCGATTGTTTTTTGTTATTTATAATTGAAGTTGTTTTGTACTGGTTATTTGTGATCTGTTACTTTTGTGCTTTAGTCTGTATTTCAGTTTGATTGATAGTGATTAGTTAAATTTGCATTAATTGATGGAAGTTTTTAGGTTTTGTTGAAGAAATTAACTAATATAATTGATTAATTGTTTGATGGATTTGTTAGTTTTTCAGTTGAATTACTTGGAAGTTTTTAGTGTTTGTTTATGAAAGTAAACTACTATTAATTATTTATTGTTTTCTGGATTTGTTGATCAAAATTCAAATTAACTATTATATTCGATTGTGTTGTTTTCTGAATTTGTTGTTTTTCCAACCTAATATCTTGGAAATTTTTAGGTTTTGTTGATCAAATTAGCTGCTATATATGATTTAATGTTTCTGGATTTGTGATTTTTCTCTGTTGAATTTCTTGGAAGTTTATAGGTTTTGTTCATGAAATTAACTACTATAAACAATTTATTGGATTTGTTAATTTGTCAACTGAATTGTTTATTGATGTAATTTGCATTTCGTACAGCTGGCTGCAAGGATTGCGGTATCGAATCTGCATAAGAACACGAAGAAATCATTCTCTGAGACGTATATGAATTGCATTATTATACACATAAATAAACTGTTTTTTTTTTTTTTACTTTATTGGTGTGTAAATAAAGAGCTTGATCTTCATATGTCCTTTGTAGTGACCTTTTTAGTCATGTAATGTTATTGGTATCTGCAGAATTAAAGACATGTACTTTCACGTCTGTGAGAGATCTGGGAAGAAGGCTCCCCTTATTGCAGATGACGTTTATGAAATCATCATGAAGGTGCACATATGTTAATAGTTTATTATGTTGCTTCAAATCATAATATCTTTCTAAACTTATTAATTGTTTTATAACTTTTATGGATCAGCATGCTGCTAAGTTGGACAGTGAGATTATATACGATCGGGACTTTGATTATGATTATTTTGGTTTTAAAACCCTTGAGAGGTCATATCTATTGAAGATTGGAGGGAAGGTTGTTGAAAGACCTCAACATATGTTGATGAGGGTTTCGGTTGGGATTCACAAAGATGACATTGATTCGGTAATCAAGACTTATCATTTGATGTCACAGAGGTGGTTCACTCATGCTTCTCCCACCCTATTCAATGCAGGGACACCAACACCTCAAGTATGATTACTGTTACATTCTATACATTTCATTTTTCTTTATTTTTATAGTTTTATAGTTTTATGTGAATATAACATAATGTGGTATTGTATTGTAGTTGAGTAGCTGTTTCCTGTTATGCATGAAAGACGATAGCATTGAGGGCATATACGATACTTTGAAGGAATGTGCTGTTATCAGCAAATCAGCAGGTGGAATTGGTGTCTCTATTCATAATATCCGTTCAACTGGAAGTTACATACGTGGAACAAATGGTACATCCAATGGCATTATCCCAATGCTGCGTGTCTTTAACGATACTGCTCGATATGTTGACCAAGGAGGTGGCAAGAGAAAGGGTATACTACATATGCTTTGTTGGTGTTCTCTTTCAGTTTATATGATTGTGTTACTGTGTGGTAATTTATTTGATGATTCTAGGTGCATTTGCTATTTATTTGGAGCCATGGCATGCTGATGTATACGAGTTTCTTGATTTGAGGAAAAACCATGGAAAGGTAGAAAATGCACCTGCTGTTTATTAGGCTTGTAAATGAACCGAACGAACACGAACAAAGGCCTGTTTGTGGTTGTTTATTTAACTTTAACCGAACACGAACACAAACATTAATCGAACAATTTTTTGTGTTCGTGTTCGTAAATTAAGAAAATGGGCATGTTCGTGTTCGTTTATATTTGTTTGTTTAAAGCCTAAACGAACAGTTCATGAACATAAATGAACATAAAAAAACAAACTTAAATGACCAAACATAAACGAGCATAACGTAGTTTTTTATATACAATATTGATATTAATACGCTAAGTTCTATTGGAAAACACTTTTTTTATAACTGTAAAGCCCAATTATCAATTAGATTTATGTACATAAGTAGTTAGAAAACCTCTTTTATGGCTATATTTATAAAAAAATACAACTCCATTTGTATTTGTTAAAATATAAACGAAGATAAACAAACGTTCATGAATATAAATAAAAGAACAACATGTTTGTTCATGTTCGTTCGTTTATTAAATAAACGAGCATAAAGGAACACCCAGCCGAACAAGTTCATGAATGTTCAGCCTGTTTATAAACCCTGTTTATTATTTTATGCTCATAAAAGTGGTTATATGATTATGAATCATGCAGGAAGAGCAACGGGCTCGGGATTTGTTTTACGCTCTTTGGGTACCTGATCTGTTTATGGAGAGAGTTCGGAGTAATGGCACGTGGTCTCTGTTTTGTCCAAATGAGGCTCCTGGTTTGGCTGATTGTTGGGGTCAAGAGTTTGAGAACCTCTATACCCAATATGAAAAACAAGTAGTTTCTTACTTTCTTTCTTATGCTTCATTATTAAGTTTGATTTTTAAGTTAGTTTAATCAGCTAATAATGATTCTTTTTTAAAAACTCAGGGAAAAGCTAAGAAAGTTGTTCAGGCACAGGATCTTTGGTTCACTATTATGACATCTCAGATAGAAACAGGGACCCCTTACATGCTCTTCAAGGTAATTTGTTAATTGAATAACTGTTACTCGAGTTCATACATTCTAGTTATGCTATTTTTATTTATTTTCTATAAATAAATAAATAAATTATGTTGCTCCTTTGTTAGGACACTTGTAATAGAAAAAGCAATCAACAGAATCTGGGTACCATAAAGTCTTCAAATCTTTGTACTGAGATTATTGAGTACACAAGTCCAACAGAAACTGCTGTATGTAATCTGGCATCCATTGCATTACCGCGATATGTTCGAGAAAAGGTAACTTTTATTAATATATGATGGGCCTAAATGCCTAATATCCTTTTGGTTGTGCTTATTTCGAAGTTATATTTCAGGGAGTTCCAGCAGAATCTCAACCGTCAAAGCTTGTTGGTAGCCAAGGTTCTAGCAATCGATACTTCGATTTTGATAAACTAGCTGAGGTTTGTTTCTTATCCCTTCATTCTTGGAAACTTACTTTCGGTTATGCTTTTAGCAATCTGATCATAAGTATTTTGTTTGGGCAGATCACATCAGTAGTTACTACAAATCTCAACAAAATCATTGATGTTAACTATTATCCAGTTGAAACTGCAAAAAAGTCAAACTTACGGCACAGACCCATCGGTATTGGGGTTCAGGGTCTTGCAGATGCTTTCATACTGCTTGGTATGCCCTTTGATTCACCAGAGGTAATAGTCTTCTTCTCTGACGTTGAATAAAGTATTTATGAGTGTCAGCTATTGTTACAAGAATCATATCATTTGAATAAATTTATTCTAGAGGCGTTACACGTTAGAAATACACTTTGGGCTGGTTCCTTTTCAGTCAACTTTTCGGAGCTCAGCTGTTAGAGATAAGTAAAATGGTTGATTCACATTATTTGCTCTGCAGGCTCAACAGTTGAACAAGGACATATTCGAGACGATATACTACCATGCTCTGAAGGCGTCAACCGAGTTAGCTGAAAAGGAAGGTACTTACGAAACATACAATGGAAGTCCCGTTAGCAAGGTGTGTTGCGTCCCTTTAAATACGTGTGTGCTTTCAATGGTGATGTTAGTACTACACCTTTGAGATTTTAAAAGATAGTGACTAACAATAATAATGACTATTTTAGGGAGTTCTGCAACCGGACATGTGGGGAGTAACACCTTCAGATAGGTGGGACTGGAACGCGCTTCGTTCAACGATAGCCAAAAACGGTGTAAGAAACTCACTGCTTGTAGCCCCTATGCCAACCGCTTCAACAAGTCAAATCCTTGGAAATAACGAGTGCTTTGAGCCATACACCTCCAATATCTACAGTCGTAGAGTTTTAAGGCAAGTGATCCGATAGTTCTTATTTAATAATATTCAGAGGAAAATGCCATTTTTGTCCCTGAGGTTTGGCCAGTTTTGTGACTTTCGTTCAAAGGTTTGTTTTCCCGCATCTGGATTCAAAAGGTTTATGATTCATCCACGGGTCGTTAACTCCATCCATTTTTCTCCATTAAGTCAGGGGTATTTCCGTCTTTTTTGTTAACATAAAGGGCAATTCGGTTTTTTTCACTTTATGTAAAAAGACCGAACTGCTCTTTAAGTTAACAAAAAGACAAAATTACCCCTGACCTAACAGAAAAAAAGAATAGAGTTAACGGCCCAAATGAAAATGACAAGATTTATCCAGATGCAGAAAAACAAACCGTTGGACGAAAATCGCAAAACTGGCCAAACCTCAGGAACGAAAATGACTCTAATATTCACTTATAAAGAGTATTTGCTGTGTATGACCAGTCATCTTCTTTTGCAGTGGTGAATTTGTTGTAGTGAACAAGCATTTGTTGTATGATTTGACCGAGATGGGTCTTTGGTCCCCCACTCTTAAAAATCAGATCATATACGAGGACGGTTCTGTTCAGAAAATTTCTGAAATTCCTCAACATCTGAAAGAGATTTACAAGTATGATTTGTAGTCCCATCCTCTTTATGATCTTTATCTTATAGTTGTACTTTATCTTATATTTACGAGTATGGAATCAGAACTGTGTGGGAGATCAAACAAAAGACGTTGGTTGACATGGCCGTTGACCGTGGATGCTACATAGACCAGAGTCAAAGTCTAAATATACATATGGACCAACCAAACTATAACAAGCTTACGTCTTTACACTTTCACGCTTGGTCAAAGGTATAGTCAAATTTACCGTGTGCATTAATAAGTTTGTTGTTTGTTATTCTGTTAATGTTACTTACATAGTTGGTAAACGATCGCTGTTGTGGGCAACAGGGGCTTAAAACAGGTATGTACTATCTGCGATCGCGTGCTGCAGCGGATGCAATTAAGTTCACTGTTGATACTTCCCTTCTCGACGTATGTATACCATATACCATTCAAATTGTCTTTATGTTTCTTTGTTATATTGAAACAGCTGACGTGATAATTGAAATGCAGAAAAAGCGAAAGATAGCGGAGGATGGAAACGAAGATGACATCACAAAAATGTCGAAGATGGTGTGTTCGTTGTTGAACCGCGAGGAATGTATGGCATGTGGAAGTTAAAGTTATTTTAACTATTTGGCTAGCTAATGTGTTTAATTTGCATACGATAGTAAGTATGTTGGCATATGATATTGTAGAGTTGTAGTGTGTGTTTCGGTTTCCAGATATAGCTGTTTGGGAAGTATTATGTATAGTGGCATGGTGTGACTTGGTTTATAAATATGTTTTAGTCTATCTATAAGTTTTTATCTTATTTATTAGTTGTGCATCATTTTCTTCTAATTAGTAGTTATAATTTGTTATGGTTGGATTTTTTGTTATTATTAAGTATGAATGATTGAACACTAAAAGTGACTTATTTTTGAATTTTAGTAACCAATTGAGTTCAAACTAATCTAAGATTATTACTGTTTAAACATCTTAAAAAATATATTTACAATAGTAGTGACTCATATTTCAAATCAGAAATGCGATTAATTTATGAATCAAAACTTCAGTTTTGAAAACTTTAGCAGACATACAATTTTGATGTTTTGAAACATTACTTTTACTAAAAGCTCGTTTTCAAAACTGAAGTTTTGATTCATAAATTTTTGAAAACTTTAGCAGACAAATCTATTGATTGCTTGTTTCTTGGAAAAGATTGATTTTGTAAATGGATTAGCAACTCACGAGGCAAATCAAAACTTTATGGATTTTTTAAAAATGTAGCTCAAATGTTTTCTATGTTTGTTAGACCACCCGTAGTGGGGTGGTATTTTAAAAAAAAATTGAAAAAAAAAACGTCGCAAAACGCCGGACCCCCATTACATGGGGCGTTATGTGGCGTGTTTTTTGAAAAAAAAATGGGTTTGGCGTTTTAAATATAACGCTTTGTACATGTTTGACCCACCAATCACTTTTCAACTAACCCCCACATGGTCTGACAATCAATTAATGGAGGCCACTATTTAAGTTTTTAATTAAAAAAATAATAATTGGAAGGGGCGTTATTGGGCATTATTCCCACTACGCCACTTTTGCAATAACCCTCAATAATGCCCCATGCTGACTAGACTGCCACGTGTCGCAAAACGCCCCATGGTTGGGGCATTATTGGGGTAAACCACTACACATGGTCTTAAAATATATTTTCAGTATATTCTTGATTTCTTGAAAGTATATGTTGGTGAATTTCATTGAAAATTGTAATTCAATATTTTCTTGATCTGTTTATGATTCTGAAATTTGATGTAAATAACTGTTTTACATGTGTAGGACACAACATATAGCGTCAATTACCAAGAACCGGAAATGCTCCATTTTTTTTGAACGGTAACTAAATCACCGGATAAGCATCATGGGATGCCCTCAATCGAGCAAATGCATCCCCTCCTCCATAACAATTAGAGTTGGATGCATACCCGAGCCACCAAGCCACCACTTCCAGGGAAAACCCATCCGCCCGAAGACCCACTACGGTAAAACCCGGTTCGTATTTTGACCTCGGCAGTCCATACCAGTCCAGATATTTTTGAACAAACATAGAAAACATTTGACCCAACTCGACCCGACCATCAGTTTTGCCAGTCATACAAAATACTATCAAATTTAAACACCTCATGGTATACCTCAATGGGCTTGAGCTCAAAATGTACTAAACTTTACAACTATACATAGTATCCAAAGCACTATCTTTACAGAGATGTTTAGCTCAATATTATTTTTTCATAGAGTAGTTGAGGATTCTACAAAGATCATGCAATGATCTTCACCTTTCATCTCCATGAAAAATTATGTCACTGTGACCTGCATTTTCATTACAAAAATAGTCGAATATTGTATTTGTTAAAGCACTGAACTGAAACTATAAGTTGTTAGCCGCAACAGACCTTGATGATCAATGGCGTTTATTTGCGGTCCTGCCATTTCTACTCCATCATCGTTAAGTAATATTATCCCCATTGAAGTAACTTGAAACGGGAATGCAAGTGTCGGTGACATTGGAGATTTTGCCACCTTTATAAATCGCTGACCTGCATCGACAGCGTCACAATTGCTAAATCATGGTTTTAAAAAATGTTTGAGGCGTGCGCCTCAAGGCGCGCCTCGAGGCGCAACGGCCAAAAAACGAGTCTGAGGCGCGCCTCATGGTGTTTTAAATGTATATGCGCCTCAGAGGGGCTGAGGCGCTAAGAAAGCTGCGCCTCAGGTGCGCCTCAGGGGATTTTGATAGTTGTTTTTGATGTTTTTGACTTTTTGTGTCAATTTCAAGCATTTCATGTCTTTTTTAAGTGAGTTTTTGATGATTTTGATGAATCTGATGATGAAATTAGTTAGTATTATTATTTTTATAATATATATAATTTTTATATTTATTTATTAATACCGCCTCGGCCTTACGCCTCGTGAGGCGAAGGGAAAACGCCTCGAAACTCGTTTCCGTTCTTTTAAACCTTGTGCTAAATAATATATTTTCATTTTTATTTTTATTTTTATTTTAGGGTTTAAGTATCGAACCAACCTGATCTAGATTCAAGAACAAGACGAATGTTAACAGCATGAGCCCAGTGAATCCCCAAAGCAGCAACAAGACGGGAATCAAATTTTTCGGTATCATCCTCTACAGTGCTCTCTGTGGCATGGATTGTATTTATCAACTTAACTTCAGAAGAAATTAAATGTTACTACTATAAAAAACCAATATACTTTCTTATATTTAACAAAAAAGTCCCTCAACCTAATTGTGGTATTTAAAAGTTTCGACTTTCGACGTGTAAAAAACGAAAAAGTCACTAAACTAATTACTGTATATCAAACTCTCCAAGCTTGTCTAAAATACATACTTTTACATATTTTTGACGTCTTGTTAACCCTTAAATTGGTCAAACGTATATAAGAGCATTCACATCCTAACCATCAAATTATGTGAGGAGGGGTTTTTATATTATAAAGGGTATAAAAAGTGGTTGTGAGTAGAGGAGAGAGAAAATATTACTGTTCATCTGTATATTTGGGGGGACACTGTTCACCCGTTATAATTTTTTAATATATTTTGAAAGTGGTTGTGAGTGGAAGTGGGAGAAAAATGTAATGATAATATTATTTAATTGAAAGGAGAGAGAAAAAGTATTTGTTTTTAGTGGAAATATATTGATATAGGAGTTATTTTTTAGTGGAATGTATGTATAATTTGATGGATGTGAATGCTCTAAGTACGTATAACTTTTTTTTTCTACGAAAAGGTTGAGTGTCACTTTATTAAGTTTACCGATTTATAAGTTGATAAGTCATTAAAAAAAAAATATGTGCATTTTAGACAAGTTTAGAGACTTTAAAATACAAACATTAGTTTAGTGATTTTTTCGCTTATTTTTTATAGACGTTAATATACCAAATTTAGATCGACGGAATTTTCATAAATGCCATTTTAGTTCCTGTGGTTTTGGCCATTTTGCCAGTTTAGTCCAAAGGTTTCATTTTTAACCTGTGGGTCCAAAAAGGTTTCACAGTTGCCATTTTAGTCCACTGTGTTAACTTCATCCATTTTTTCTGTTAACGAGAAGGCCAGTTCGGTCATTTTATATGGCTGAATTGCCCTTTTAGTTAACAGAATTACATACAAAATGACCGAATTGGCCTTCTCGTTAACAGAAAAAATGAATGAAGTTAACCAAGTGGACTAAAATGGCAACTGTGAAACCTTTTTGGACCCACATGTTAAAAATGAAACCTTTGGACTAAACTGGCAAAATGACCCAAACCACAGGGACTAAAATGGCATTTAACTCTATAGAAAAGTATATTGGCCTTTTATGGTATTAACCCATAAAGAAATTACAAACACACGATCTCAACAATAACTTCATACCTTGGAAAATATACTGTGAGATTTGATTAGCGCCTCGAGATCTTACTTGATTTGTCATCACCACGGGTATTCGTGAAAATTCGGCAAGTGACCTGAAAATGTGAATATAAAATGTAAGTTAATAAAGCACATACGAGCTTGGTTTAAAAAAGCGCGAGGTGCTCCGAAGCATTTTGGTTCCAAAAGCTTTAAGCGAAGCTTCAAGCGCGAAGCGAGAGCTTCACGTATACGAAGTTCTCAAAATAAAAAAAAATATTGTACACATCAATACGACCTATTCTACTTGTTAATCAATAATAAACACAAAAACATGATTAAACTACACACTTAACACAAAAAAAAAAAACACAGTTAAAACATAAATTAAAGTCGAAACAGACTTAAAACATAAACATAAAAATAGTCTTTAATCAATAATCATCATAATCAAGTAAAGATAGCGGCTGATTATTAGGGTAAAGAAGTAGGGCCTCATTTAAGCCCTATTTAAAGACTATTGGGCCTAAAAAAATGGCCCAAATGTGACCTGATTGGGCTGAAGCGTCGCCTCAAACCATGGTCGCTTCGCGCTTAAAGCTCGCCTCAAAACGCTTCACGTGTTGTGACGCTTCAGACCAAAAAAAGCGTTATTCCAAACGCTTCATCGCTTCACGCTTAAAGCTCGCTTTTTTAAACCCCAGCATACGAGTAGTTTAAAAAAAATAAAAAAATAAATAAATAAATAAAACCAGTCTCACTTGAGGAATGAAATATGCCAGCCCAATGGATGTTGCCTCTGAGGCCCTTGTTCGTATTCCCTGAATATGAGCATTCTATGTAATAAGCAGGGGTGCAAACGAGCCGAGCCAAGCCCGAGCTCGAGCTTGTCTCGAGCCCGGCCCGTTCATTATCTATTAGTTAATATATTAAAGAAAAATAATAGACTCGTTTAGGTTCACAAGCTCGATAAGTGAAGCTCGGGCTCGTTTACTAAACAGACTTATTTTTAGTTTCTGACTCATCTCGTAAACAAGTTTAAAAAAGCTCGGGTCAGCTCGTTTACTAGACAACTTTAAATAAGAGGTAAATATTATTAAATATTAATAAAAACTAATATTACCCTAAGGCTCGACGAGCCTGACAAGCTTCACATGCCAGGCTCGGGCTCGATAAATAAACGAGCTTTATTTTAGGCTCAATCTCGGCTCGGCTCGTTTTGAGCTTTTTATCGAGCCGCTCGGCTCATTTGCATCCCTAGTAATAAGATACGTTGAATTGTTAATAAGTTGAATGTGAAACAAAGATCTTATTATACCCGGAAACAAGAGCGGCCATGCTATCAACGATTAGCAACTTTACTTTGTATTGGAGGACCGAAACTTTGATTTCTTGCAAGCTGGTAAAGCGCGATAATTAGAAAACTGAAATGGCGCTAAGATTGATATTATTATTATTATTATTATTATTATTATTATTATTATTATTATTATTATTATTATTATAATTGTATATTTGTATGTATTTGTAGAAATAACCTCTCAGTAAACTCAGTCAAGGAACCAGGTCTTAGAACTGTGATCCGACCTGCCATCTACACAAAACATGAAAAAAGATAACCTTTAGATATTAAATATTTAATACTTAATTAAAATGCTAGTTCAAATTATGACATCATCCATTAGTCAAATACCTCTTTTGCTATGCCATCCAAGCAAAATACTTCTGGGAAACTATTAATACCAATTTCGATTAACCTGTAAAAATAATATGAAAATATCAATGTTTATACGCAACAGATCAAAACTCTTGAATTATCTATTATATTTAGAAAAGAGTTAATTACTGTTTTCGTCCCTGTAGTTTGTCAAAAATCACTATTTTAGTCCATTAGTTTAAAAATTGTGATTTCAGTCCCTGTGGTTTCACTTTCGTAACCATTTCAATCCATTTATTCTGTTAAGTACAGGGACTGAAATGGTTACGAGGTGGACTGAAATGGTTACGAAAGTGAAACCACAGGGACTGAAATTGCAATTTTTAAATTAATGGACTGAAATAGTGATTTTTGACAAACCACAAGGACGAAAACAGTAATTAACTCTTTAGAAAAAAAAACGGATCAATATAATTGGTACCTTCTTGAACTAAATTTGGATTCTACATCAATGTAAATTACTTGACCATCCAAGCCTCCATAACAAGATGGCAGTGCAGCCAAAAGAGAAAGCTTCAAGCAGAACTACAAATTCCAAAAAAAAAAAAATTAAGTGTTTACGCCTAAAATGTGTCTAATTGATGATATTTCATTAGTGTCCACCAAAATATGATGATTCTAGATCAATGCACCGGATATTAGCATGCATAGAAACAAGGCAAATTGGAAATAAATAATCCCACCTAACTCAATTTGGTCGATAATAATCCCAAGTCAGTTATTGGCCGATAATAATCCGAACTGGTCAATTTTTTTTGTAAAATAGTCCGCCGTTAAAATAGCTTAACGGGGTTAAGTTTTTTTCCGAATTACAAACGGATGTTTTAGGGCTTTTGATCAGAACGAGGATACAAGTCGATTGATGTAAAACTTACCTCGAAATTGTGCTCGAAATGGCTTGATTTTTGTTAATTGGAAGTTTAAACACCCGAATTGAAGCACAGTTTTCGTGGGTTGGGGCAGTATTTCGAGGTAAGTTTTATATCAATCGACTCGTATCCTCGTTCTGATCAAAAGCCCTAAAACATCGGTTTGTAATTCGGAAAAAAACTTAACTCCATTTGGCTATTTTAACGGCGGACTATTTTACAAAAAAAAAAAATTGACCAATTCGGATTATTATCGGCCAATAACTGACTTGGGATTATTATCGGCCAAATTGAGTTAGGTGGGATTATTTATTTCCAATTTGCCTAGAAACAATATAACTAATCATAGAGCTTTTAACATCCTTATGGCTAATAATAATATAATTGCAATTTGCAAATGAAGATAACCCTATCAATGAACATGAGAGATTGTAGTTACAAACAACTTAATTCAAGATTTCAGGAAGTGACCGATTCTTCATAACAATAATAACTCTCTTTTCATTGCTAACTCATTGTTGTTCTTGTGATAATACCATAAAAAACTATTATGTAATTTTTTTTTTTTAATCAAAAAAGCAATTTCATTCCAATCATCAGGGCAAATTACATAAGGATAGCAGGTAGACGAGCAACAAACTGCGCCGCCATCCCTTTTTGAATAGAATTATGTAATTGAATCTTTTCGTCTTAGATCACTCATTGTTCTATAGTAGAGTGTTCTATTTACTATATGTGTTTCTTTTCGTCTAAAATCACTCATTTCTTCCTAGCCCAACGACTAGTTTGGAGTACATGAAAAAGTAATGAAGTGAAAGATTGACATACTTGTGTTTTTCCAATTCCCGAGGGCCCTACCAACTCCGTCAAAGCACCAAACGGTAGTCCACCACATAAAGCTGCATCAAGCCCCTTCAGTTGTGTGGGAAGATGACCCGTCAGATACTCATTTTGCTTGCGTTGATCCAGCAGGGTTTGAACCTAAAACAACAGCTGAATCAGTTACTTTTGGTATCCGTCACCATAAGCAAAATGGGGTCAGATTTCTTCACAACTGACCTTCGTTTAAAAAAGCATGAAGCGCACAAAAGCGAAGAGGTCTAAAACCGAAGCGCAAAAGCGGTGAGCTTTTCATGAGCAAAGCGCAAAGTGATTATATAATTTATATTATATATCCCATAGGTTTTTAACATCCCCTACCTACGATTTAGCTATAATTAAGCTTTATATAAGTTTTAAAATGAAAAAATAAATAAATGTACAACATAAAAAGCCTGTTGTACCATAGTTGTTAAAAGCCATCGCCTCTAGCGCCTAGGCCCATTTTTCAGGCGAGGTGAGCCAGTTGCGCTTTAAGTCGAAGAAATTGCGCTTTAATTCTCCAGGTGATGGTTTAGGCGCACATTCCGGCGAGATTCCTAGATTCCGGAGAGTCTCCGGCCAAATTCTCTAAATTCCGACAAGATTCTAGTCAGATTTCTTCTTTTATCTAAGGAAAACTACTTTTCTACACTATTACACTAATATTTTAAAACTGTTTGTACTAACTAGATGATAGAAAGTGTTATATAATAGATTTTGGTTATTTTATTAAAAGAATAATATTCTTTTTCTAATACGTAAAATATTTTTAAATTTTTTTTATTATGCACTTTATTTTTCTCAGGCCCTCGCTTTTTTTGCACTTTGCGCCTAGGCCGCAGGCAAGACCTATGCGCCTTGAGTGCGCCTAGCGCCTTTAATAACTATATGTTGTACAACACTCAGCTGCACAAAAACAAGCCAAGTACAAAAGGCGCGCGCCTCACCTGCGCCTCAGGTCAATTTTTAGCCTAAAAAGCGTGCCTCGCCTGCGCCTTTTGTACGCTGCGCGCCTTAGGTCGCCACGCGCCTAGGCGTGCTTTTTTTAAACCAAGCAACTGACAGGATCGGGTAGTGCATAACGTAACGTTGAGAAATATAAACAAGTACCGTTTGATAACGTGGAGATGTCATCTCACTAATGAGAGCTAGCGCGGACTTTACTTGTGCCAAACCCACATCTAATAATTCCATCAACTCGAATTCAGTCAATGATAATGCATCCTAACACAAAAGATTTAGTCAAAACATAAATTCCAGGATAAAGTTATATGTACAACATAAACAGGTTATCTTTAACAATTAACATACATGAGATGCTTCTTGATGAGGTATCCTCATAGTGGATCCAACTTAACAAGATATGCCCAACCAAGTTGGCCCAATTTCAGTAAGCCTCAAGTCAAAGCTGGCCCGTTAGGGTTAAAGCTCACCCACAACAACCACGAGGCTTTCTTGCTTTCTCTAACTCTCTCTATTCTATACTCATGCTTACATATAATTGACGTTGGGGCCCGAGTTGTAAAACAAGGTTTCCCCGAGTAGTCGCTACAAGGTAGGCTGCCGAGGCGACTTTCTCTAACTCCGCCTAATTACTCGGAATCGATCAAACGCGGTCAACCTCGGCCAAAATCAGATCTAGTAGGTCAATTTGGGCCGAGTTTGACTTAAAAAATAATAAAACATAATTTATACGGCTATCATATTAAATAATGAGTATCATTTTTACGTATTTTGTTATAAATATTAGTAAATTTATGCTATTAGACTTATATTTAATTTCTGAAAACTAATTTCTTTATAATTTAACATGTCCGAGTACTCCCCGAGTACTCTCAACTCCCCGGTCGACCGACTAGGGAGCGCCTAGCGACTTTTGCAACCATCCGCCCGACTGACTTGAGCGTCAGAGTGTCCACAGGGCTTCAAGCCCGTAGACCTCTTAAGGGGTTTCTTATAGTTGCAGCCTGCATTGTGACCCGCTTGGTTTTAAAATGCGCGCATAATACGTGATGCGCCCGATGCGTTGCGTTTACGTGATGCGAGAATATTGCGTGCATTTCGCATAATGCGCTCTGATGCACGCAACATTGTTTCTTATGTTTTTTTTTTCCAGATGTTATGAACCGTGTTCGGTTTTTTCAACAATTAATATCTTAGTAAGCTTGATTTGAACCAAAAACCACAACTCTTATCTTCTTATTACGGCATTTGTTTTACTTTAAGTATGTTTTTATAAGTTTTTATATATAAATATTTTTTTTTTTATAAAGAGCGCATCATATACGTGATGCACTCATGCATCGCGCATCAGATTTTGGACAAAACGCATCGGAGCGCATCACGCAATTTAACAAACCTAATTAGCATGAATTTCAACATAACAGAATAGTATCCAAATCAAACAGTGTTTCGATTGAACTATAAGAACCCTAAATCCCTAAAAATCATGAACAGTGATATATATATATATTTTTTTACATATAGTTAGAATCAGAAGCGTATATAGTACATATACCTTAGCCGTAATGATATTTCGAGCTGCAAATATGTGACCAATGGATTTTGGCAGACCCATTTCAGTGATTCGCTTGTTCGCCATATCTCTCCCGCCAAATATTATAATTAAGGATTTTATAATAGAAATTTGTTTGAAGTGTAGATTTTTAATGTAAAGCATGTTGGGCCGGGCCAGTCAATCTATTTTATACTTTTCTATCGACCCGCTCGTTGCGTTTTAAAACCACAAACCTAAGGATTAACTACTACATCTTTGTATCAAGTTAGATATCCAAACGATCACATTGTGTTTCCGAATGTCTTGTGGAGGGAAATACAAATACTTGACGTTGATTAGGGATGAGCACGGTACCCGTTCGGTATCAAACCGGTACCGGTACCCAAAGTACCAGTACCGAAAAACGGGAAAAGTGGGTACCGGTACCGATATACGAGTTCGGTATCAGTACCGGTATTTACCGGTGTTTTACCTGTAAATACCGGTACCGTTAATAGTACCGTTCCGATACCGGTACCGAAAGAAAAACGGGGAAAGTGGGTACCGGTACAATTAAAGAGAGTTGGCCCAAAACAATAACCCACACAAGCTAGTTGTTTTGTAAAAAAAAAAAAAGACCATTGTCCAAGAATATATGCTTAGAGTACCACTTCTAATGCACCATAATGTTAAAAATAAATAGTATGTTTTGTAAAAAAAACCATTGTCCAAGAATATATGCTTAGAGTACCACTTCTAATGCACCATAATGTTAAAAATTAATAGTATATAAATAATGGTTATATGATATACACCAAGAACTCTTGATTACCGATCCCATCAATCTTATTGGTAGTTTAATCAACTTTGTATATCCTTTGATACTTGAAAGTTTCAATGATTCAAACTACTTTCAAGAAAGAGCTATACTTGCGCCTAAGAAAGACATTGTTCACGAAATAAACGATACTTTATTAGCAATGTTTCCTGGTGATCAAAATGAGTATCTAAGTTCAGATTCAATATGCCAATTTGAGAACGTAACTGACCATATTCGACATCATGTATATCCCCCCGACGTTCTAAATGGTCTTAAACTTTCAGGTATGCCGAATCATAAGTTGGATAAGTTGGTCTTAAAAGTTGGTGTTTCTGTAATGCTTTTACGTAACCTTGATTAAAAAAAAATGGTTTGTGCAATGGTACAAGATTACAAGTCGTTACACTTGGTGATCGGGGTATTGAAGTAAAGGTTATTTGTTGTAGTAATATTGGAACTAGAACTTTTATTCCAAGAATCAATCTGTCATCATCTGACAAACGAATACCTTTCAAGCTACAAAGAAGACAATTTTCAATATCAGTTTGTTTCACATTGACAATAAACAAAAGCCCGTGTCAGTCTTTATCCAAGGTTGGTTTGTTTCTAAGACAACCTTTTTTCACTCACGGACAACTCTACGTAGGGTTGTTCAGAATTCGTTTCAAAATCGAAAAATTCGAAATTCGTTTAAATTTGATTCGATTATCAAGAATTCGTTTCGATTATAAGAATTCGAATTCGATTCAATTCGAGTCAAGTAAATCGAATACGAATTTACAATTTCAAATTCGATTCGATTCGAAATTCGAATAAAAATTATACATTTTTATTTATTATTTTTATATATAATACATATATAACTTTTATTGGACTATACTACAAACTATTTTCAAAATTTATTCCAAGTATTAAAATTACCCATTACCAAACCAACTACATGACTCATAACTAAAACCTAAGTAACAAATCTATCAATAAATTTCTAACCCTAAAAATATTAACTTGTAATATGGAGTGGTTATTCCCAACTTCTCGTTTTGAATTTTAGATTAATGATACTTTATTTGGAACTGTTTTAATATGATATCGTGCTTTATGGTTAAGTTTCATTTTGATAGTTTTTTGCATGTTTTTAAAGAATCTAAAGCAAATCAAATTTATTTGAATTCGATTCGAATTCGAATTTTTAATCGAATACGAATTGGGTTTTTTATTCGAAAACGAATTCCAATCGAATTTGGTAGATTTTAATCGAAATCGAATACGAATTCAAGGGAAAATAAAAATTATTCGAATAATTCGATTCGAACAATTCAAAAATTCGATATTCGGTTCGATGAACACCCCTAACTCTACATGGCACCATTAAGAGTAAAAAGTATAGATGGCTTAAAATTGTTAATATTCGACGGTGATGGGAAGATTAGGAATAAAACTACAAAGAGATATTCTCAAATTTATACCTTTTTTATTTTACTTTTATTTATTTCATAGTTGTTGTTTCAAGTTATGTTTTTTGTTATTCATGTGTATTGTTTACCTCTATGCTTTGGGTTGCATTAAAAGTTAAACAATTTTAAATTAAAAGTGTCACACCTCAACCGATGACATAAACATCGGAGTGAGACGAAAACGAGATGGCAAGAGACTTCATAACGACTAAATGTGACAAGTATTTAAAAAGTGAAATTTCATTTCATTTCTAACGGTTCAAGTACATGAATTGGAAACAAATACAACAAGTAACGTATGACTAATCTACAAACATGAATTGAAGTTTGGTACGTTTCTAGTCCTTCCTGCTAGATTCTTTTCAATGCGTCACGGTCACAATCCTACAATATATAGTAAAGTAACATGTCAACACATAAAGTATTAGGAGTGGTGAGGGTCAAAGTGATAGTTGAGAGTGGCAGCGGCCAATACCCAATAGTTAGGAGCGATAAAATCCAATAACCTTTTTTTATTCTTTTAACAGTTTTGTAAATTATTATTCAAGCTATTTCTCAAAATCTAACAAGAAATTTTAATATTACATCTTCCCAATAACTTTTTTAAAGATGGGATTATTACTATTTTATATTTTTTGTATGCAGTATCTATTATTATTTAATGTTTAAAATGTACATTTAAATCCATGTTTTTATGGGTTCCACCAAGTTGAACCCAGCATATATGCATAACTATTGAAGTCACTATTTTTGTAAGCAAGACGTGTAAGTGCACCAAGTAACCACAATACCACACAATTCCACCATTAATATACGGATAAAAAAAGGATGAAGAAACCTTTAAAGATTAGGAAGAGTTGTTGGCAGGGTATACTTTATAGATAAGAGTTAAGATGTCATGTTATTGCCACTAAAAATAGATACTAACAATTATTACTTTACAAGTATAAGTATGGATATTTGTTGGCAGTTCACTTTATATTTATTTTGTTTTATTTTTTCATGAGTTACGGAAACCCAGTATTATAGGTTGAGTGTAATAAATTATAGCGGAATTTTTTTACTGGTAAACAGGTTAAGCCTTTGGGTATACTTTAACCCATCTTAACTCCACCTAAATGTCACATTATTAACCCTTTTCCTCATTTTATTTTATCTCACTCTAAGGAAATAGTTTAATCTCTTTTAACTTCATCTAACCCTATTTTTTAGTGGTTTTTGGTTTAAAAAATAAAAGAGTAATTAATTTTGTCTCTTAACATCCGGTTAGCATGTTAACATACAACCTATTTAATGCCCCTTAATACAAGGAGAGAGTGATTTGCAATCTCGGTTAACATGTCATGTCACCGTTAACATCCAAAATGTTAGAGTACACCCGATGGCCTTAAGTTTAAATTATATATGATACATGGTATATGGTACAACATACTTGTGTAGTTATGAAGTTAATATTTGTATAATTAATATTAATAATAATTACAAAGATCGTATATTTAAAAAAAGATTATTTAAGTATAGTTTTAACATGTTAGTAGAAATGTTTAATTTCGTTTGCATCCAAGTTCATGCAGGTAAGTGCTTTCGATAGTTTTTTTTTTCTTTTTAATTTCGGTTATGACATGGAATAAGCTATAGAAAAAAAGCTCTTATGTTAAAACTAAAGTAGTGGGATTCCTCAAGCGATGCGGTGTTCAGACGATATCGACTCGATTCATTACGTGAAGAGAATTTGGTCGGTAGCAATTTTGTTTGTTACAGTATCAATACAATAGTAACACTTGGTATAACAACATGAAAGAGAAAGTTCAAAACATAAAGTCGGATATGCACAAAATGATATCGACACGTGTTTATATCAATAGAAAACTTTAAAAATGAATGCCAGTACCTGTTCTGATAATACCGATTTCGGTATCAGTTCTATACATCATGGTACCGATATGCTACAGGTAGGGGTGCAAATGAGCCGAGCCGAGCCCGAGCTCGACCAAGCTCGAGCTCGAGCTCGTTTAACATATGAAAGCTCGAGCTCGAGCTCGTTTAACATATGAAAGCTCGAGCTCGAGCTCGGCTCGATTCGAGCTTTATTCTAAAGCTCGAGCTCGGCTCGAATGTAATTTTTCAAGCTCGAGCTCGGCTCGGGCTCGACTCGTTCAGTATTTATTAATTAATTTTTATTAATTATAATTATTTTTATACATATAATTTAGTTATTTTTTATATTTATATAAATGGTAAATATTATTATTTAAATATATATTAATAAAAAATATATAAAAAGAAAGCTCGTTAAAGCTCGCGAGCCGGCTCGAGCTCGTTTACTAAACGAGCTTGTTTTTAGGCTCGCGCTCGAGCTCGTTTAAGCTCAACTCGTTCGAGATTTTTTTCGAGCCGAGCTCGAGTAGCTCGGCTCGTTTGCACCTCTAGCTACAGGCCCTCATTATAGCTTACAATATCAATATAATATAAAGTGATATTATTATCTATATCTACATAAATCATGAGGGGGAATCGTGTCAGGCAGCTGCTTGGCACCCCTTATTGGTCGATTCCTTTTGTATTTAACTTTCAAACCTTCATGTTTGTTAATATACGTGGTTAGCCCCTTCGTTTAAAAAAAACGTTTTCTTTTATTGGTTAACTTTGTTTATATGTGTGTTTAGTCCCTCTGCTTTAACTTTGGTTGTGTACGTGTTTAGTCCCTCTACTTTTATTCTTTTAAGTAATTGATTGTCGCTTTTTGTATTTTACTTTTAAACCTTCGACTTCGCTAATATACGTGTTTAGCCTCTCTGTTTGTTAAAAAAAGCTTTCTTTTTATTGGTTAACTTCGTTTATATGCGTTTTTAATCATTCTGCTTTAACTTTGGTAGTGTACATGTTTAGTCCCTCTACTTTTCTTCCTTTTAGTATTTCATCTTTTAACCTTTTTCCCTTGCTGCCGTACTAAATCAACACGGGGAAAGAGCGACCGTTAGCTATTGGTGGGCACCGCTACTACTCTTGGACTTTAATAAAGTTACTTTATAATTCCTAAACTTTATTAAGACAAAAATTATTTGACACGCGTATTTTTATCTATGTATCGATGTAATTTTTATTGACATCGGTTATGAGTAGTATGTAGTATGTACAAGTAACCGAAACACAGACCTGCATGTTATTAACATGAGAAATATTCCGTTTACTGCCCCGTAACACGGGCGAGGCATGAACTAGTTGTTTCACAATTAAAACAATACAATAAAATTTATTTCACATGTGAAATAATCATCACTTTAAAGTAGGAGTGCAAAATGGGTCGTGTTCGCGGGTTCAATCCGACCCGAACCCGAAAATCGTATCATACATATGAACCCAAACACGACCTGAAGTTTTGTGAGTTGACCCGAACACGACCCATTCAACCCAATTTTTTTTTTCTGAAATTAATATATTAAAATTAAAATTCACTTAAAAACACAAATGTATATAGGGGTGAGCAACGGGTAAGAACCTTTCGGAACCGACCCGTACCTGGAACCATTTATTAAGTATTATGAGAACCATAACCGAACCGATTGGTAATGTAATGGTTCGGGTCCTAGGAGGGTCTCACGGGTCCTAAACCCATATGGTCCGCCAGAACCATTTACTTAATTTTGAGCATGAGATATCGTTCTACATAGTTACTGGTACATACATTAAAGCGTATTTATCAAAAGATAGTTTATGAACAGAACATTATACAAATGAATATTATACAGAGGATTGAAGTTCAATAAAGACTATACAGAAATCAAACCTGAACCTATGAAGAAAGTAGATAACATATTGAATATAGAAGACCAGTGGTTAATCTTGGAGGAGGCAGATGTGAATTACGTATTAGAAGTTGGATGATTTAAATAGATTTTTCTTAAAGATATATATCATATACGTATTGTTATGGAAGAAATCATAATTGATATGGAAGAATCCTATTTTATTATCTAAATCCAATATATAAATTAAATAATAGCATAAATGATACAAAATCCAATACATAAATTAAATAAATAGAATATAAATGATCGTAATATGAAATCCTAGTTGATACGAAAGAATTGTATTTTAATATGGAAAAAATCCAATACATAAATGATATAGCATATGAATATGAATATGAATGATTGTATGAAAATCAGTTCCTTGTGGTTCTTATCCAATACCTATGGGTTGGAACCAGAACCGACCCGGAACCATTTTGTTGACTATTATGAAACCCACCAACCGACCCTTCCAGAGCAAAAGGTTCAGGTCCATTGTGATTCTGGTTCACATTCAAAGTTCCGTGGTTTCAGAACCAATTTTTGCTCACCCCTAAATGTATATAACACAATTATATTAAATTATAAAATCTTATGCTAATTTCTCTTTTGAAGTTATAATTATGGCATAAAATACACAACCCATTTAATTTAATTTATGACATAAAATAAGTTGTAAAAAAATAAAATATAATATAAATGTGTTAAACGGGTCAACCCCCCAACCTGATCGGGTTAACCCGAACCCGACCCTTAACCTAAATGGGTTTTCGAGTTCAACCTGAAACTGATCCGAACCCATCTAGACTAAACCTAAACCCGCGAATTTCATGTTAGGTTCGTGTCATGTTTTCGGGTTGTATCCGAAATTCACACCCCTACTTTAACGCCTCTTATCAAACACACAGAGGGCAATAATCTTTTTACAACCAACATTCTTTTGAGTTATTTCGTCAAACACCTTCATAGTGAATTAGTGATGACTATTTTTTTGAACGGCAAGAAACGATGTGTCAACTACTGTGACACCGGACGTTGTTGCCAAGGTCGACTACTCGACCGTCGCCAGCCCCTTGGCTCTCCCCAGATGCGTGGAAACCCGACCTCCACCCGTCTGAAGACACGACAGTGGAATAATCGGTAAGACCTCGTCTCCCATTCAAGTCGAACCGGTGCCACCCGTATTCGCTCTTCACCTGGATGCCACATAAAATAATGAGAGTGGGAATCGAACCTGTGTTATAAGAAACATCAATTCTTTCTCCAACCAATCCACCAACCTGATGACTTTAGTGAAAAAAAAAAACATTCGCTAGATGTTTTCATGACAAAACAATTCAAAATTTGATGGGCCAAAAAGATGGCCGGCAAGCCTACAAAACCATCAACAATATCTATAAAAATAATTTTCATGGGGCAGAAATTTAATTTATACATCACTACTACCCCTCCTCGGTTCATTTATACCTGCCACCAATTAAATTAAATTTGAGACGAAAATAAAATGCGCAGGCCATATTATTTGGGCTGTATGAACCGAGTGAAAGTGAGAGAAATGCGTGTTTTTTTCAATTTTCTCAACTGCCCTTTTTATATTGAAAATGAGTTAAATGCTTGGTTGGTCCTTTTGGTTTGCAAAAAAATTGCAGAAATGTTGTGGTTTGGGGAAGAAGAAGAAGGGGGTGGGGTGAGAAGAAGAAGAAGGAGCTGAAATGATCAAATTACCTCATGGGCCAAGCACATGGGGTGTTTTAACAGAGATATTTAACTGATGTTAGGGCTAGGGACCAAGTGAGTTCATTTTTGACAAGTTTTGGTACCACGCGTGTAATTATTAAACCACTAGTACCAAGTCTGCAATTTTTGCAAACCACAGGGACCAACCAAGCATTTAACTCATTAAAAATCTTCCTTCTCTGTGCTTAGTATGTTAAGCTCATCTATACAATAACGTTACTTATATGTCTATACGTATATAATTTGATTTATATATTTATAACAACAATATTCTAAATATATAACAATTCAAATACTCAAAATCAGCATGCATGTCAAAAACAGTATGCATGAGTTGTATATTCATTTCGATAAAATTTCAAGTGACTCGACACTACATCGTCAAACAACCAACCAATGTCTTAAATATTAACTTTCATCATTATAAATCCTACGTATGAAACCTAGCCTCTTCACATTCATTCTACCCAACACAACTATGAAGTTGCCTTTTGGCTACTTTGAGCTCATTCTCGCACTTATATGCTACTTCTCTTTCTTTTTCTACCGGCAACGGCACGCCGCACTGTACGACTGGCCGTTGCTCGGAATGCTTCCGGCCTTCACTCGTGGGGCCGGAAAAGTCCACGAACGCTGCACGGAGATTTTCCGTCAGACTGGTGGCACTTTCTTGTTCAAGGGCCCGTGGTTCGTCCACATGGACATGTTGGCCACCGTTAATCCGTACGATGTCCACCACATCATGAGCTCGAACTTCTTAAATTTCCCGAAAGGCAACGAGTTTCGGGAAATTTTCGAAGTTCTTGGAGACGGGATTTTCAACTCGGATAACGAGTTGTGGCGTAGTCATCGAAAGGTGACTAATGCTTTGATTAACAATCAAAAGTTTTTCCGGTTTTTGGCTCGGATGAACACCGAAAAACTTACTAACGGTTTGGTTCCGGTTCTTAACAATGTCGCCTCGAGAGGGGTGGTAGTGGATATGCAAGATGTGTTTCAAAGGCTTACGTTCGACACGACGTGTATGTTCGTTACCGGATATGACCCAGGGTGTTTATCGGTCGATTTCAAAGATGTCCCATTTTCTCGAGCCATGGATGAAGCCGAAGAAGCGATTTTCGTGCGACATGTCTTGCCGAAAGGCGTGTGGAAGCTGCAAAGGTGGCTAGGTGTTGGGAAAGAGAAGAAACTGAAAAAGGCATGGGAGACTTTAGATGATGTTATATACGGTCTCATTGCGCGAAAACGCAGAGATTTGAGTGACGGGGTCATGTCGAAAAACGAAGCAATGGGTGTCGACATCCTGACTTCTTTATTGACGGAGAAACAAACATATAGTGATGGGTTCAAACAAGACGATAAGTTCTTGAGAGATGCGATCTTGAATATAATGATCGCTGGGCGGGACACAACGAGCTCTTCACTAACATGGTTTCTCTGGCTCGTTATGTCCCACCCTGACGTCGAGAGAAAGATTAGAGACGAAATAAACACGATTATTCCAGAGTATGAACTTGGAAAACCTCGAATTTTCGAAGCCGAAGAAACCAACAAACTTATTTACATGCATGCCGCATTTTGTGAAGCGTTAAGGCTCTACCCGCCGGTTCCGTTCCAGCATAAGGGTCCGGTAAAACCGGATGTACTTCCAAGCGGCTATCGTGTTGATCCTAATACGAAGGTAACATTAAACCAGATTTAGAGTTTCGGGTTTAGGGTTATATCAGATAATGATTTTAGTTTGTAACAAACTAATACACAGGGCCGGCTCTTGGGCCGGCCAACCCGTGCCGTTGCTCGAGGTCCAAATTTTTAAAGTGCCCGAAAGGTTTTTAAAAGTTTTTATAAATATATTATATTATATATTTAGTATATGCATTCATTTATTATAAATAAAAATATTGGTGGTGGAGTGGGAAAAACTATCTTAACATTATGTAGAGGTCTCAAGTTCTAAGTTTGGCTCCACCGCCAAGGTCTTATTTTTTATTTAATTCATTACCCCCCTTATCACAATTTTGAGCCCAGTTTTTTATTTCGCCCGGGGCCTAAATTATTTTGAGAATTCTCAGAGACGGCTCTGCTAATATATAATGATCTTCTTGCCATTAATATCCAGATTATGTTTTCGTTATACGCGATGGGACGAATGGAGACGATATGGGGTGATGATAGCGTGGAATTCAAGCCAGAGCGATGGATTACCGAGAACCACACCATAAGGCACGAACCATCGTATAAGTTCTTGTCGTTCAATGCGGGCCCTCGGACATGCATAGGGAAACAAGTAGCCTTCAATCAAATGAAGGCTGTAGGTGCAACCATTTTACACAATTACAATTTTAAAATGGTTAAAGGTCATGTTGTGGCTCCTAATGTTTCGATCATTCTCTACATGAAACATGGCTTGAAGGTTAAAGTTGCACCAAGATGGACTTGACTTGGCTTGGAAGTTGGAAATCATCAAGTTTTATTGTTTTAAATAAAAATAAGCATAGCATCGCTTTTTGTTTGTAAAAATAACATAAAGGAAAAATCAGGGTTTGTTTTCATTTTGAACAAAAAATGAAGATAAAAATAACACAAAGGAAAAAATGAAGATAAATGTTTTCATTTTTGTTTGTAAAAATAACATATTTTTAGTTTTTTTTTCTTTTTTTCTTTTTGTTTTATATCTCCCGTTGTATTAATATTAACCATGAACAAAAATGAAGACAAAAATAACACAAAGGAAAAAATGAAGATAAATGTTTTCATTTTTGTTTGTAAAAATAACATATTTTTAGTTTTTTTTTTCTTTTTTTATTTTTGTTTTATATCTCCCGATGTATTAATATTAACCATGAATAACGACACAGTCGCGAAGCGTGATGTATAATACTAGTTTACTAGGTTAGAACCCCGTGTATTACACGGGCTGAATAAATATAATTTTATATACTAAGTAATAAAAAAGTTACATCTTTAAAAATCCGTACATTGCAAGATTGAATAACCACGTGTATTACATGACTTAAATACGAATAATGTAATCAACTAACACACACAATTATCAATATATGTTTTTAGAAAAAAAAAATGAACTTTGATGTAACATTTTACTTTGTTTTTTATTTATTATTAAGTTAAATTAGATGCTTGTGTATTACATAAGTTATAACATTTTACTTTATTTATTTTTTTATTAATAGGTTAGAAACTTGTGTGTTATACGTGGTTGAATCAATGTAATATTAAATAGTTATTAATAAGCAAAAAAATAAAAGACAGATTTAAGAAAAAAAATATTAAATATATAAGAGACAACCAAAAAAAAAAAGAAATAAAATAATTATAGAGCAATAATCATTGAAATTATTATTAATAAATAACCCGTTATATTAATCAATATATTGATTGACAAAACGATCCATTTGTATTAATTATATAGATAGATTATTCAGATGTTTCTTAGTTAAAAGAACATACAAAAGTATGTAGGAATAATATATGTCATGTAAATAAGTGAGGTTGAGAGGGTTAAAAAAAATTACATAGTTAGTCCAAATGTTACAAAATGAAAAGTTAATACCCTAGAAGGTGATTTTAAACTATTAGTACCTATATAATGAATATTTTTAATTATAAAAATAAGTATTTATAATTAAGTAGGAGATAATTAAGGAGGAGATAATGAATATATTTAATTATATTAAAATATGTATTTATAATTAAGTAGAAGATAATTAAGGAGGGAAAAGAGGCGGGAAAACAAAAAAATAGATAGTTCAATGAATGACACGTGTCCACTATTGGTTTACTATTAGTACCTATATAATGAATATTTTTAATTATAAAAATAAGTATTTATAATTAAGTAGGAGATAATTAAGGAGGAGATAATGAATATATTTAATTATATTAAAATATGTATTTATAATTAAGTAGAAGATAATTAAGGAGGGAAAAGAGGCGGGAAAACAAAAAAATAGATAGTTCAATGAATGACACGTGTCCACTATTGGTTTACTTTATTATATGTATAGATTAACATTACTATTACTAGTGTTGAACCGGGTGAATTTATTTTCAAACATAAAATATGTATGATTCTTGTATAGCTTGTTTTGTCTAAGAGTCATTCAATTAAATGACTAATAAGCCTAACATTTCTTACTCTTGTGTTATCTTATCCCGTCCGGGTCATGACCCTCCATACAGGCGTCATGTCACACTAAATATAATAGCCGTGCTTTGTGTGTAGTGCAAATATGCCCCGCTCCACATAGCCTGATTGCATCGACGAAAAGCATAGGGTCCACCCACATATCCATCCACCCTTTTAGACTCAAGCTCATTACCAATCTCATGCCTCATTTTAACGCCTCTATGGCGTCCCTTCAGACGTTGTTTAAACTTTAAACACCCCTACATGATGTTGTTAGTTGGGCGTCAGCCCACCACACTTAGCCTTATACACACGAAACGTCCAAATATAATACCATTCTTACTGTGTTATAAATTGTGTTATAAGTTCAGATAAAAACGCAGTTGCCAGAATCCAAATTAACATTGTGTTATAAGTTTGGATTTTAACACAATGTATAGAAACCCTAGTAAAAACGTAATGACCAAACTCAGTTAAAAGACACAATGGCATGAACCTTTAACTCAATGCAAAGAAAACCCAGTAAAATTGATATTTATTTTATTTTTTATATAGCAGTATTATACTCATATTAAAGATAAAAAAACGTTTGTTATTATGATGAATATTTTTTTAAAATGTAGTATGAAAAAATTATGGACGTTTTAAATTGATGGGAGAATTGACATGTGAAGAAATAAAATCAGTAAATGTATGATTTCTTTTATACCCTTCCACTATTTTCTTTTCCCTACAACTAATCTCAACCATGCAAATATAAGATTAATTGACTAAAACAGCTCTTACCCTTTTTATTTCTTTTGTCCTTTGTATTTAATCCTAATCCTACATATACTTTATTTCAATTAGTCAATTTCCATACTATAAATTAACAACATATATTGGCTTCATGATGTTGTACCCTATGTTTAGGGGGGGGGGGGGTATTTCAAAAAAAAAAAAAGAGTTTTCACTTTTCACTTCTAACCCAAAGCATTCGATCATTGCAATTTAACCCCTTTGGTTTTTGGATTATTGGATTTTAATAATTCTAAGTTTCACCTGTTGGCCGAAAATAATCCCAGCTTTAAAAATTCTCTCCAACGACCCAACGTGTAAAAGTTTGGCCCCCATTGATCCTTTTCAAACATATAAGAATTTGACATCCTAAATAGATTCAAATGCACATGCAGACTCCCTTAATTGATTTAGGTGCACCTATGTTAGAAAATGATCAATGAGGGCCAAATTCTTACAAGTTTGGATCGTTGGAGGAAATTTTTAAAGTTGAGATCGGCCAATAGGTGAAAGTTAGGATTATTAAAATCCAATAATCATTGTTTTTTTAACTTTTAACACAAACTTTTAATCTTTTGCAATTTAAGCCCAACACTTTTTTACTTTCAACTTTGGCCCCATATCTTTCACAAGTTTTTTGTTTTGCGTTCGTTCAAAATTTTGCGTGTTAATACGCCGCAACGTGCGTGTGGGGTTCAAAGTTTTTTCGTTCATCTTTTCCCGTTTGACAAGTTCGTCGCAACGTGCGCGTCTTAGATTGACTTAGTTATTTTTCTATTTTTAACGTTTTAGCCTAAATTTTTTGTATTGACATGCCGCAATGGGTGTGCGTGGTTCAACGATTTTACATCTGCTTT
This sequence comes from Helianthus annuus, assembly GCF_002127325.2. NCBI lineage: Eukaryota > Viridiplantae > Streptophyta > Magnoliopsida > Asterales > Asteraceae > Helianthus > Helianthus annuus. The sequence continues at coordinate 167,197,123 of NC_035447.2, read as the reverse complement.
TCATTCTGTTTTATTTTTTATTTTTCTATTTATTTTGTTTTTATGATTTTTTTTCGGTGTTAGTCGCTGACAGTGATATGACATTGGTGCTACTTTGCATGGTTTTACGCCCCGCCCTAATGCAGAGTCCTTAATACTAGTTAATCTTAAAATACTTAGCTCCATTTTCACACAAACAAATGAAACACTTCGTATTAACTTGCTTGAAGAGAAAATAAAGAGAGACGATACATAAAAGACAAAAACATGAAAGCAATTAATTTGGTTACATTATACAATGACAATAATATATTTATTTAATTATTTAATTTTCGAAGACGAAGAAAAACAAGGATAGATTATTTAAGGGTTATTGGATTTTAATAATTTTAAGTTTCATATGTTGGTCGATAATAATCCTAGCTTTAAAAATTCCCTCTAACGCTTTCAACTTGTAAGAATTTAGCCCCATGGATCGTTTTCTAACTACAGTGCACTTGAATCTATTAGGGAGGCTACAGATGCACTTGAATCTATTGAGGAGATCAAATTCTTACATGTTAGAAAATGATCGATGGGGGACAAATTCTTACAAGTTGGGATCGTTAGAGAGAATTTTTAAAGTTGAAATTATTATCGGTCAACAGGTGAAACTTAGCATTATTAAAATCCAATAACCTATTATTTAAAAACTCCATTATCACCAACCGGACACTATAGTCCAAATTTTTCGTTGCCAGCAAGAAGATATATTCGATATACGATCGCTTTGTAATCCGTTGCGGACACTAAAAATAAATTTTGGATATGATTCTCACCCATATTTTTTGGGTGTTTGTCAAAGTCTCAGTGGGAACACTTTTCCGATAGGTTTTCTCTTGGTAATACTAATCCGTCTTTCTCACTTTACGTAGACCTCATGTATGATGACTTTCTTGTATCTATGCCTACATGTTATTTGCTGATAATATATCTGACTACTGCTACGCTATATACTTATCTCTCTTTTGTCTATTTAGCTGTTGGTTGTTTTGAAGTCGGGGGTCTCTCAGGAAGCAACCTCTCTATTCTGAGGATAGAGGCAAGGTTTGCCTACATCCCACCTCCCCTAGACCCTACTAATAGTTCAGCTATTTGTGGAATTTACTAGGTATGGTTGTTGTTGTTGTTTTTGTGTCGTGCAAAAGTTTTATGGGTGTGGGTATTTATGTCCATTTATGTGTGCAAATTTATGCCACTCGTATCTGCAATTTGTAAATGGTGGGGTAAACGCACATAATCGCAACTAATTACAAACATGACACAAATACGCACCCGTTCAATATAATTCAAGTCATAGATACATGATCATAACACCATAAAGATATCGTGTCGTGACATTCTCTTAATTCGATACCAAGGTCCTCGTAAGGTGAAGACCAACTAGGCAAAAACTCATCCGGTTGAAGCTCATCAGTTTGAAGCTTTTAACAAGCTTCACCTTTAACCAAAACAAAAAGAAAAAAAAAAAAGCCCTCATGCTGAAGTTTATGATGGAGATGATGATGCATGTCCTAAATGGCCCGATAAGTAAAGTTTTGGGCCTCAACTGGCCCACACGAGGAAAGCCCATTTGCGGGTGTGCATGGGCCTCCGCTACATTTATTTGATGCCATGGTAGCTTTTGTATATGTATATCCTCAACATGTTTATCATGTGTTAGATTACTGACTTTATGTCGGAAGGTGTGCCAAGTCCTCCGCCTCCATGTCACCTTCTAACGGTTTATTTGTAGGTTGTAGCTTGGATCTAGGGTCAGGAACAGCTCGGGAACCCTAGTCATCCCGACACGAAAACCTGACCCATATTCAAATGTAGCATGAAACCTGAGTGCGGACCCAGGATTTTTTTCCTAGGAGTGCGGAAATTTTTTAAAGATTTTAAAACCCCTAGCTATATAAAAAAATTGGTTCATAGCGGGTCGGATCGGGTCATGTCAAACAAGTAAACACAAAGAAACAAAGTTTCATAGCGGGTCGAATCAGATCGGGTCGGGTTCATTTCAATTTTCAAACAATGAAACCCTAGTTCCTAACTTCCTATCACATTAACAAACAAAAAGGCATCAACATTCAAATCATCCCTACTTCATTTCTCTTAACCATTAAATAAAAGAACAAAAAAAACTTATCTAAAACTAGTAATTGGAATGGGGCTTGAATGGGTATTAAGTTATTGGGCTTGATGAATTGAATTTAAGTTTTATTAAAGGGGTTAGTGGGCTAACTTACTTACATAATTTGATCGGGTTTCAATCTGTGTTCACAATTTTTTTATATAAATTCCTAACATTTTTTTCTAAGGGGTGCGGACGAAAATTTTCAAGGGGTGCGGTCGGGATTTTTCACGAAAAATACCACTAAATTTTTTTTTTCAAGGGGTGCGGCCACCCACCCACCCACCCTATAAAGTAGGTCCGCCCATGAATTTACCTGACCCCCAATCTTTTCTTTTCACAAATGATGTGTGTGTTTCTTTACACAAGTGATGACAATTATTACAACTATGAATAGCAGGAAGATGAATATAAGATAATTGAGTTGTTTGAAAATAGTAAATTAGACAGGCCACCACAGGTTTAAGCACCAAAAAAACACCATGACCAGCCATCCATAATCTAATTCCTATATCTGAAATATGTACAAATCAATATCTCTTCTTCAGTTCCACCTTTTTGAATTTTTCAGTCCCTTCGATTTCTGTTTCGCCTGCTGAAATGCCTGCATCTTTTGCTTCTTCCGAGCTTCTCTTTCCGCCTTTATACATACATGTCAACAAACATTTTTAGTGTCAACTAAAAACCAAAAAGGAAACATACAAAATGTGGCGATTTCAACCTCTTTATACTGTGTCTGATGCAGTCGTGTTAAATTTTATTTATAACAGATCAAACGAGACAAATGTAAAAACTAGTTTAAATAAAATGGACAAAAGGTGGTCTAAAGTGTATTCAAATGTCTTAATTTTTTGACTTTTTTTCTAAATTATATCGAGGATAAAGAAATACCTTCGACATCTTGGATTTGGCTTTTGCTTTAGGGGACTTGTCCTCTAGCTCCGCTTCTCTCTCAAGCGCCTTTTCTCTTGCGTCAAGGTTCTTCTCGAGATAGTACTATTAAAATGACGAATCAATGTACCATGATTAGATATCCAGAATCCACTTACATAACAATGAAAGGAAACCTTTTGCAGGGATGGCATCGATGTAATAATCTTAGCTTAAAAGGGTCATGTACTTCTAGGTCAAAATTGGTCAAAATTAGGGTTTGTAGGAGATTGATAAGCAAAAACAACCAAAGGGATGAAGAAATTATCAAAGGTTTGCTTGATAAAAAGGTTGATATGTAAAACCGATGAGAGACGCAACTTCTGATTGTAAATATGCTTAGACACGACATAATTATTATTATTTATTTAAATACTAGGTTAGAACCCCGTGTATTACACAGGTTAAATAAATGTACTTTTACATATTAAATAATAAAAAGTTATATTTTTATGAGGCCTGTGGGTTCAATAAATGTAATTTTATATATCAAATAATAAAAAAAGTTCTATCTTTAAAAACCATGTGTATTACACAGATTAATTAAATATAATTTTGTATACTAAATACTAAAAACGTCGTACCGTGTATAACCGGGTTGAATAAATCTACCAAAAAAAAATTACATCCTTAAAAACCCCGTATGTTACACGTGTTGAATAGATCTAAAAAAGAGTTATATCTTTAAAAACCATGTGTATTACACATTTTAAATAAATGTAATTTTGTATATTGAATACTAAAAACGTCGTATCTTTAAAAGACTCGTGTATAGTCGGGTTGAAAATCTACCAAATAATAAAAAAATTATATCCTTTAAAACTCCGTGTATTACACGTGTTGAATAAATCTAATTTTACATAGCAAATGATAAAAAGTTATATATCTCATAAACCTTCGTGTATTACACGGGTTATATAAATGTAACTTTGTATAGTAAATAATAAAAAAAAAGTTATATTTTTTCAAAACCCCGCATTTTACACGAGTTAAATAAATATAATTTTGTATACCAAATACTAAAAAAAAGTTACATTTTTAATAAATTAGGATAACATTTAATATTAATTCATTATTTATATATTTAATATAAGATAAGTAGGAAAGAGAGGTATTTGTTTTAAAAATATATTAAATTAACAATTTAGATTTGAGGATAATATTTTATTAAATTATGATAAGATTTAATATTAACTTATAATTTATTTATTTAGTGGGTTATTGGATTTTATCACCTCCAACTATTGGTTACTGGCCGCTGCCACCCTCAACTATCACTTTGACGCCTGTCACCCCCAACTTAACACTTAGTGTGTTTTGTCACCACGTCGTTAACTGATAACTAACTTCTGATCATGTTATTATACTTTTGGGGGTGTCATAGGGATCTTAGAAAGGTTTTGGGGATCTTTGGACACCCCAAAAAGTATTGTAACAGGATCAAAAGTTAATGATCAGTTAACGACATGATGACAGAACACACTAAGTGTTAAGTTGGGGGTGGCGGACGTCAAAGTGATAGTTGGGAGTGGCAGCGGCCAATAACCAATAGTTAGGGGTGATAAAATCCAATACCCCTTATTTAGTTAATATAAGATAAGTATAAATTTGAGGATACCTTCAATGAATGACATGTGTCCAAAAGTTGGTTTCTTTTATTATAGTAGTTAGATTAGATTTTATTACACGATTAATAATAATTATTTGTTAGATAAAAATCTCTTGCAGGCTAAAATTGATTATATGGTTAAAGGAGAAACGTTTAAAAAACGAGAAGTGGTGTCTAGCCAGAAAATCCTATTTGTACCAATAATTTAGTATTATCTAATTTCTTATTACATATAGAAGATTAAATTAGTAAACATTTTTCTGGAATAAGATTTTCAAATAAATTGTTTTGTTTTGTTTGGTACCAACACCTAAAACCACATGCAAAACCCTTTGGAACCAGGAGCAACAACACATACAAATCTGATCTGACTAAACGATTCACCAAAGATGATTACTAATTACTATTATACCCCACAAAGACGTTTGCAGCAATCATGAACGCGAAATAATGTTCATCAAAATAAACTGGTAAAGTGGATGAACTTACGTCGTAGTCGCCATTATAGTCTTCCAAATTTCCATCTTTTACTTCTAAAACTCTGTTCACTATTTGTTTTATGAAGTATCGGTCATGAGATACCGTAATGACAGTTCCCTCGTACTCAGAAATCGCTTCCTAATAAAGAAACAGAATCATTCCACAAAGATATGTAGTTTGTCAACAACGCATTTAGACATCCACAATTTTGTAAAAAACTGCATAGTTGTTAAAAGCCATCGCCTCTTGCGCCTAGGCCCATTTTTCAGGCGAGGCGAGTCAGTTGCGCTTTAAGTCAAAGAAATTGCGCTTTAATTCTCCAGGTGATGGTTTAGGCGCACATTCCGGCGAGATTCCTAGATTCCGGAGAGTTTCCGGCCAAATTCTCTAAATTCCGACAAGATTCTAGCCAGATTTCTTCTTTTATCTAAAGAAGACTACTTTTCTATACTAATACGCTAATATTTTAAAACTTTTTGTACTAAATAGATGATATAAAGTGTTATATAATAGATTTTGGTTATTTTATTTAAAGAATAGTATTCTTTTTCTAATACATAATATATTTTAATTTTTTTTCATTATGTGCTTTATTTTTCTCAGACCCTCGCTTTTTTTGCGCTTTGCGCCTAGGCCGTAGGCAAGACCTATGCGCCTTGAGTGCGCCTAGCGCCTTTAATAACTATGAAAAACTGCTCATTATTGCTTTGAGTTTGTTTGACTCAATTACTCATAAAAAAGCTTATACAAAAGAATATGTTAATGAAACGAAAAACGAACCTCGAGCATTTCTTTTGAAGGTATATCCAAGTGATTAGTCGGCTCATCCAACACCAGTAAGGTGGAAGGCGTAACCATGAACTTACAAAACGCAAGCCGGGCCTGTAATACAAGCAAGTTTAGTTTATATTTTACGCCAAAATATGAAGTATTATAAAAAAAAATCTGTTCAACAATATGTCAATGCAGAAAAAGACAACAGTGCCCAATTGGAAACACGATGTAGAAATATAATTTTAAAAGGAGTTGCGAGTATTTTAAAAAATCACCTTTTCACCACCACTCAATAGAGAGACTTTCCTGTCTAGCATATCAGCCTTAAAATTGCAACGTCCAAGGAGTCCCTTTATATCATCGATTCGCCAATCTTCTGCAACTTCGGCTACAGTATCAAGCACTGTTTTTTCTAGATCAAGAGCCTCCGCCTGAAATTAGGATCAACTAATTATCATTACTAGGATATCAGAATAAACGCATAACAAGAAAACGAGAAACGAGAAAATGAAAAATACACCATTTCTCCTGTCATTATAGAATTATTTTTCTCTTTTACCCATTCGAGATGACACCAATAATTTGCATTACCTGATTTTGCTCAAAGTAATTTGGTAGCACGTTATGTTCGCCAAGAATTACTTCTCCGTTATCTGGGCTTTGTAAGCCCATTATCAACTTGAGCAGAGTACTCTTTCCGCAACCGTTTGGCCCAATTATCGCAATTTTCTCACCCCTTCCAATTGATATGTTAGCTTTTTCAAAGAGAACCTGGATGGCCATGCCATATTATATTAACATAATAATAATAATAATAATAATAATAATAATAATAATAATAATAATAATAATACCGCATATATATATATAAAAGAAGCCGTCCTATGTTGCTAGCATGTTTTATTATTAGTTACCTTGTCCTCATAGCTAAATCCCAGATTTTTTATCGTCACGACTTCTTTCCCACTTCTTCCACGTTCCGGGAATCTAATCTTCATTTGTTTCCGAATAAATGGTTTCTCAACTTGTTCCTCCTCCTGAAGCTTTTCTAGCTTCTGTTCTCATATAATTACACAGGTGTAAAATAATTTGAAAAGAGGTTAGTAGCTTTACAATTTTATCAATCCCAACATTAACTAGTCACTTAAAAAAATAACTATAACAAAACAATATAAAATACTATTTTAGTGAGTTTGTCCTCATATCCTTACGTAAGAGAAAGATAATTATGTTTATATACTTAAATCAACTACTCACGTCTCCACTTAATCCCGCCCAAGTTGATGCATCAACTTCAACATAGAGGTGCAAACGAGCCAAGCGGCTCACGAGCTGCTCGAGAAAAAGCTCGAAACGAGCCGAGCCTTATCGAGCTCGAGCCTCACGTAGTCAGGCATGTCGAGCCTTATCGAGCTTTAGTGTAATATTAGTTTTTATTAATATTTAATAACATTTACCCAAGGTTTTTATTAATATGGGGTAAATGATTTACCCCATATTTGAGGTTGTTTAGTCTAGTAAACGAGCCAAGCCGCGCTTATTAAAACTTGTTTACGAGCAGAGTCCGAACCTAAAAATAAGCTTGTTTAGTAAACGGGCCCGAGCCCGAGCTTCACTTATCAAGCTCGCAAGCCAAAAAAAGTATGCCATTTATATTATTTTTATTTAATATATTAATTAATAGATAATAAATGAGCCGAGCCTGAACCGAGCTCGAGTTTGAGAAACTACTAACGAGCCGAGCTCAAGCTTTGAAAACAAAGCTCAAACCGAGCCAAGCTCGAGCTCTCATTAGTTAATCGAGCTCGAGCTCTCATTAGTTAATCGAGCTCGAGCTCTCATTAGTTAATCGAGCTCGAGCTCGAGCGTGGTCGAGGCTGTCGAACTCGGGTCGGCTATGCTCGGCTCATTTGCACCCCTATTTCAACATAATTAATCTTTTTAGAAGACTAATGTTAGTTAATCCTGCCAAGTTAATTAGCCAACTTCAACAATTATTTATAACATTGTTTAATAGTCCAGAATTAAAAAAGAAAACAGAAAAACCTTTTCAGCCGTAGAGGCGCGCCCAGAATTTGCTCCAGCACTTAACCTACTAATTAAGCCTCGTGTATGCTCGATTTCCTTCTGTTGCTTCTCCCATGCAGTAAACTGAGCTTCGATCCACGATGCCTTACCGATTATGTAGTCGGAATAGTTTCCAATGAATGTTCTAGAAACACCCATGTCAGTTTCCACTATCTTTGTGCATAATTGATCAAGAAAAGCTCTGTCATGAGATATGATCACCATTGGAACATCTTGCTTGTTAAGGTAACCTTCAAGCCACTCAATCGTGTCTAGATCAAGATGATTTGTAGGTTCATCCAGTAGTAACAAATCTGGATCCTGCAAGAGTTAACATACTCAATCACCCCCCATCCATACAAGATCATGCAGTAAATATAACAATAAAATGATTCTAATATGTTCTTCAAGTTAGTGAATTAATAGCATGAATTAACAACATCAACCAAATCTTTCTCTTAACTTCATCTAAAATCTCGAACTCATTTATACCCTATGTAGTGAATAGCTCGATATATCACCGATATATTAGTGATATATCGGTTATCGATACCCTGCCGAGATATGGGTGCAAAATATCGGTCAGAATATCGATACCAGGCCCATGGCTTTCTAGCCTAGTGGCATCTTGGTGGTGGGATAAGGCTTTGGGACCAATGGGTCCTGCGTTCGATTCCCACAAGGGGGTTTTTCCCATATTTATTGGGTTTCCTCCTGAATTGGTGTATAGGCATTATGCCTAGTGGAGATGAATATGATCGGGTGGTTCTGCTGGTGGCACGATGATACTCCAGTGATCCAAATTTGCCGTTCAAAAAAAAAAGAATATCGGTACTGATAATATCGGCAATATTGACCGATATTTCACCGATATATCACCAATTTTCCCGATATCAGTACCTTTCTTCTTAGTTCTACCATTCATTTTTCTTCTTATTGTTGCCATTAGTGTTTTAAGTCTTAATTGTTAGTTATTAGTGTTAAATGTTAGTGTTTTAAGTCTTAGTCGGTTCCTACTTGCTACAATTGTTAGTGTTTTGCAAGTTGCAAAAGGTTAATTTGTTAATGGTAGCAGAGTATATATAAATTGCTATATATATAAATTTAGCATGATATTAAAATTACCGATATCCAACCGCAATAACCGATATATCAAATATCGGTCCTTGACCGATATCCGATATTTTACCGCATTAACTACTTAGTTTATACCTGAAGCAATATCTTCCCAAGTGACATCCTCATCTGCCACCCACCGCTAAACGATGCAACAAGCCTATCCGCATCTTCAACCGAAAACCCAAGTTCCGGCATCAACTTACTAATCTTAACATCCACAACATCCAAATTCACCGCCTGCGCACGCCTCTGCAGCAAATCAAACTCATCCAAAAGCCTCCCCATCAACTCCAAATCCTCCACCGAACCTTCAATCGCCTTCTGCACCTTCTCCAACCGCTTCGCAACCTCCATCTCCTCCTTAAACGCATCCAAAAACTCCTCCTTAACCGTCCTACTCTCCGACACCTCAAACTCCTGACTCAAAAACGATATCCTCATATTCGGTTTCACCTTAATCACATTCCCGGAATCCGGTTCCTCCGCACCGGATATAATCCTTAACTGTGTGGTTTTACCAGCTCCATTCACACCTACTAACCCTACTTTCTCCCCCTTTTTCACCTCCCAACTTACATCTTTCAACACTGTAACACCTTTGTAGCTTTTACTAATGTTTTCTAACCTAACACCTGAAGATATTGTTGACGCACCGGAGTGCTTGTTGTTTGCTCGCCGGAAATCGACGGTTTCCGGCGAGGTGTTTGAGAATAGTGACTCTATATCGTCTGTATCATCTGTGTCTATACTAGTAGTGGTGGTTTGAGTGTCTATAGCAATGGCGTTTGTTACGTTTAACCTAATTGGATGATGTGTGTGAAGGTGTTTGTTAGGTTTGTTGATGCAGTTTGTTAGGGTTGTTGAAATTGGGCGGGTGAAGGGGCGGAAATAGGGTTTGCGGTGGTTGGTGAGGGTTGTGGTGGTGAGGAAAGTGGAGCGGAGGTTGGTGTGGCGGAGATTGGTGGTTATTTCCATTGGTGTTGCAGGGTGGGAGAAGTGTGGGTGGGTGTGGAGGAAGAAGAAGATGAAGGGGTTTTGTGGGAATTTTTTTTGTAACGGATTATTTGTGATTGTTATTTGCTTGTGTTATTAACCACAAATGGGATATTGAAATGAAGATGATAGATGGTGTGGGCTTCTAACGGTTGGACCTATGGTGGCCATTCGTATATATTTATTTTATTTATTTTGTTAACATAATTCTTTATTTAAAAATGATTTTGCACGTATAAGACTAAGTGTAGTGGGTTAACGCCCGACTGACAACAATATGTAGGGGTGTTTAAAGTTTAAACAACGTTTGAAGGGACGCCATAGGGGCGTTAAAAGGAGGCATGAGAGTGGCAATGAGCTTGGATATGTGGGTGGACCCTATGTTTTTCGCCAATGCAATCAGGCTATGTGGAGCGGGGCATATTTGCACTACACACAAAGCACGGCTATTATGTTGATGATTTTGTCTTACAAATTTTTGCTTATATGTATATATCCATTTTCGATTGAGCCGAAAATCATGAAGTGAAGATTTTAGTTATTAGCTCGTTGTCATTACGTTTAGACCTTTAGTTAGCCCAATGCCCAATTTCATTAAAGTCTAAGGGCAAATTTTTTCAAGCTCGAACGGGGTACACGAATTCTTAGGACCGGCCCTATGTCGTCCCTTCATACATTTCTTTTCCTTTTTGTGGAGGTTTGGAAAGACATTGGCATGATTTTTCCAGCCTTAACCTTTCTTGAAAATGCAACTTGAAAGGGGTTCTTGAGGCGGGTCAAAATCTTCTGTTTTTGATTGACAGTTGATCAATATTTGGACCGTTCAAATATCGCTTTAAAGGGCTTTTTAAGCTGGCCCTTGAGAAGCATGCAAAAGTTCCCAATCGCAGTACTTTTTTAAGTGGAGTCAAGACCCGAGTTCGAGTGAAGAAGTCAGCGAGTTAGCTGATTTTCAACAGCTTTTAAGGGACCTTCAATTATCAAACAAAAGTGATACTTGGGTTTGGAAGGGATGTGAATCTCACACACTCAGTGTAGCAGCCAGCTTATTTTGTGGGGTTAATGAATTTTAATAATCCTAAGTTTCATCTAGCTGATAATAATTCTAACTTTAAAAATTCCCTTCTTCAACGATCTCAACTTGTAAAAGATTAGCCCCCCATTGATCATTTTCTAACATATAAGAATTTGACATCCTCAATAGATTCAAGTGCACCTTCAGACTCCTTAATTGATTTAAGTGCACCTATGTTAGAAAATGATCAATGTGGGCCAAATTCTTACAAGTTGGGATCGTTGGAGAGAATTTTTAAAGTTTAGATTATTATCAACCAACATGTGAAACTTAAGATTATTAAAATCCATAAAGTTTAGATTATTATCAACCAACATGTGAAACTTAAGATTATTAAAATCCAATAAACTCTATTTTGTGGGAGTGTATGGTATTGGTGGATGATTTTTCTTGGATAAAGTTGCCTATACCAGGGGCGGAACCATAGTATTATGAGTCGTAGCACGGGCTACGACTCAACCCCGTATTTGTAATGTTTTTTTTCTAGTTTTATATAAAGGATACCCTTAAAAAATACGAGGATACCTCTAACCAAACAATAGGATACTTGATATTACTAAAATCCCATTTTTAATATAAGTTCAACCATTTTCACTCGGAAACTTGTAGAATAATTATGCCCGAATGATAAAATAAGCCCAAACCAACAATAATAAAATTGAAAAGAGTCCCTGAATATAAATAATAAAGTTAACCCAAGACGTAGAACGATATTATAGTTGAATAAGTGGTCTTGCTCGTCTTATAGTTGATACCGGAACACACAGTTCTTGTCCTTTGGTTTATCGGGTAGTGAAGCAAGTTTTGGTTTTACTGGACGCATCGCAACCGTTGAAATATATTTTTTTTTCTAAATTGAAGCATGTTAAAACGGATTTACGCAATCGAATGGGCCCGGAATATTTGAATAATGCTATGGTTTGTACGGTCGAAAAATAAACTTTTGATAAAGTAAAAGATTGTCATACCCCAACCGATGGCGGAAACATCGGGGCATGGCACTAAGCGAAACAGATTGTCCAGGGGAAAACTATAACAACTAATATTACCAAATATTTAAAGTTATGTCCCATACCATAACATACTTAGCAAAATAGTTAATACAGACATAGTATCTCAAAGTCAAATAAATAGTTTCGACAACTCAGAATTTAATGTGACGTTTCTAGACCTCCTATCTTGATTTCCAAACAGTAAGCATAGCATAAGCATCCTAAACACCTGTCACATACGTTAAAATAGGTCAATGCACATGGTGTAAAGGTGAGCATACAAGTTTAATAATATAATAGATAGCGAAAGCGGTTTACGCATAACCAGCATGTAACATGTTGAAAAGTGAAGCTAGCAAGTTATCGACAATGAAATATGCACAGACATGACTGCGAGTTGTAGAATGCGCAACACATATCACCACTGTGACACGTGAAGTAACCACCCCTGTCCACGACAAGTGCTGAGTCCAAACTATAGTACATTCGTTGCTAAGGTGTCAGGCAACAATCACTGTGTAAATATAACATACAAGCATTTATCGAGTAACACGTATAACATGCACTAACGGTTAGCGTATAAAGTGTTTGCGTTGTGTGTCGATTGTAATTTGTAATAGGTAACGTATGTAACACCCAAAAGTGCGTAAAGCAAAAAGGGTTCGAGTATACTCACAGATGATGGTAGCTATTAAACACGGTCCGTATTGGATTAAAGGGAGCGCTTAAAGTGAGCCTGGTTACAGAACGATAGTATAGGCGTTGAACAGTGCGTTAAACAGTGCGTCGAATGGAACGAGGGACGGATAGTGATCCGATCGGATGACCTTCCGGACGGATGACCATTCGGTCGGAGGGTTATCCATTTGAGATGGATGTGATCCGATCGGATGACCTTCACAGTCACATCATACACTATCCGTCCCTCGTTCCATTCGACACACTGTTCAATGCTTATACTATCGTTCTGTATTGACCTATTTTAACGTATGTGACAGGTGTTTAGGATGCTTATGATATGCTTGTTGTTTGGAAATCAAGATAGGAGGTCTAGAAACGTCACATTAAATTCTGAGTTGTCGAAACAATTTATTTGTCTTTGAGATACTATGTCTGTATTAACTATTTTGCTAAGTATGTTATGGTATGGGACGTAACTTTAAATATTTGGTAATATTAGTTGTTATGAATTTCTCCTGGACAATCTGTTTCGCTCAGTGTCATGCCCTGATGTTTCTGTCATCGGTTGGGGTGTGACAAAGATGACGATGTAATGGAACGATTTCAAGCTATGAAAAAGAAAGAGGAGACATCTATTAGGTATTTGTTTTATATTATTTATTATTGTTTTTTATAATTGTCCGGTAAATTTTTTGTCGGGATACCCCTAAATTAAGGGGCTAGCTCCTCCACTGCCCTATACTACAACACATGTTGTCTATTCAGGATGTTTTGGGTGCGGCCTCGGATAAGAAAGAATGGCTCTAAAGAATGAAACAAAGTTATTGGTGTCATCTTACTAATCGCGCTTTGCGAGATATGGAATGCTAGAAACGGAAGAGCCTTCCATGCCCGAGAGATACATTTTAACCGGCCGACGGACTCTTTAAAAAAAAGGCTCTTTTATTTTTGTTACTAGTAGATGTAAATTTTATAACCTTAATTGGGAAAGGTGGAGGGAATTCAATATTCGGGATGTAATTTTGTAACTTCGGGTCCCAGCTTCTTTTTCGTCTGTTTTCTATGTTTTTTATATAAGTTTCGTTATTCTAAAAAAAAAACCCTTAAATTGTGTTAGCATGGAAAGTGGTTCAATAGACCAAGTGTCCCACCCGCTTGAGCCACAAACAAATGGCAACCACCTTAATTTACCCACTATAAAGACCATGCGTAGTGGGCATGATTCATCATTGGGCGTTTTCTGCCATGTGACAGTCTAGTCAGCAATGAGGCATTATTAGGCGTTTTCTAAAATGGGTGTAGTGGGGATGTGGACATTGTGCGGCATTATGTTTGTAATAAAATTAAATAAAAAAACATCAAAAAAATTTGATTGGTTTTCCAAAAATGGAAATGAATCTGATTGGTCAAACCTTGCCCCTTATAGCGTTATTTAGAATACGCCTGACCAAAAAATTGGCCAAACACGCCCACGGGGGCGGAGGTGCCGGCGTTATCCGGCGTTTTCGGGCGAGATTCCGGGTAAAAAACGCCCCACTACGTTCGGTCTAATTAACAAAAATACTTTCTTAGACAATTTTACTTTTCAATTTTGTATACACCTATTGGGCCACCTCTTCACTATTTACTTTACCTTTTTTTACATTTATTCCAAGATTACAAGTAATATTAGCTAAATTTTCTAAAAAAAATTCTTAATACGAACATTACTACAATTTGTATCTATTAAATTTAATATTTACTATAGAAAACTTTGATTAATGTTCATAACTGATACCGATATTCATTTCTATGATCTCCAATCAATGCAAAACACGTTTTAATATCATTTTTGGCATATTACTTTTGGTTGCTATACTGATCGACATCGTACCGATACCGTAACAAACTAAACCGATGTCCGTAACAATGCACATGGAATTCACTATACTGTATTAATTCTAACCTGCATGAATAATGTTCTCTATTCTTTCCACTTAGTTATTCTTTTATATGATTAACGTTCTTTACCGTTTCGACTTGGTTATTCTTTTCTATGTTTTACGTTTCAGTCCAATTTTACAAGTTAACGCACATGTATAGTTCAACGTTTTAACGGTCCCGTCAGTACGGGTACTAATTATTAGTTAAACTTAGCATGGAGAGTGGTTGGATAGACCAGGTGTCCAGCCACCAATGGCAACCACCGTAATTAAACACTTGTAACATGTCCAAAAACTCACCCAATCCACTATAAAAGCTGTCGCCTTGCTGTAGCTTCTTCGTTCTCTCTCACACACAACACACTTACAGACATTCAACCACAACGTTCGAACAGTTTATGAATTTGTGTGTTTAGATCACTCAAATTGAAAAAACCAAAATATCTTATTGACATGGAACATCGGAAGGATGAGGTATGAGTTCTGTAACATTCTGTTGCTCTTTGTCTTATCTCTGTTTTTTATTATACGACAATTTTGTGATGTTTAATGTAAAATTTTGGTGATTGTTGTTTGTAAAATTTAGGCAAATTGGATTTAAATAATCCCAACTCACTGTTGTTGGCCAATAATAATCCGAACTATTCACTTTTGTTTGTAAAATACTCCCAGTTAAAAAAACACTAACTAGGTTAAAAAATTGCTGATGTCACCTGCCACATCAGCTGCCACGTCATCAAAATATGCCACGTAGACTGCCACATCAGCTGCCACGTCATCAAAATATACCACGTGGCAAGCCACATCAGCAATTTTTTAACCTAGTTAGTGTTTTTTTAACTGGGAGTATTTTACAAACAAAAGTGAATAGTTCGGATTATTATTAGTGATTAAATGAGTTGGGATTATTATTGGCCAATAACAGTGAGTTGTGATTATTTAAATCCAATTTGCCTAAAATTTATGGATGTTTTTATAGTAGTTTTTTTTTAAATCATTAATTTGTATTAAGGTTTTAAAATTTACATACAAAATGTTATATGTATGCATGACTTCATATCTTACAAAAAATGAAAAATAATAAAGGTAAAGGGTTGATTCAGTTTCACTTTACTAGTTCTGTTTCAGTTTCGTCTTTCTGTTTTGGTCACTTTTACGAGTTTCATCCGAAATTTTTTTACCGCATCTGAGTCCCAATGATTTCAAAATCTTGACATTTTATCTTCAACCAATTCGTTAACCCACCCATTTTTTTAGTTAATTCAAAGGGCAATTTTGTCTTTTCACTTGATATACAAGTTGTTGAACAACATGACACCCACTAATGAAACTTTTTTATTTCATATCTTACCAATTCATACCAAAAATATGTTAACAACTTTGAAATCATTATAAAATGTAGTGAAAGTGTAAATATAATATTGCTTAAAGAACGAGCGTATGCTGTGAAATTACGCATGTTAGAAAATTCAAAACCCTAATCACGCATGTTGAAAAATCATAATCACGTATGTTATATTTATGTAATGAAGCATGTTATAATTATGTAATGAAGCATGTTATGGTTTTCAACATGCGTGATTATGTCTTTTCAACATGCGTGATTATGGTTTTTCAACATGCGTGATTAGGGTTTTGAGTTTTACAACGTGTGGTACGCTCGTACGTTAAGGAATATTGTACGTAACAGGCCTCCTAAAATGTATTTATATCTATTGCTTTGTGTAGGATACACAATATACATATGTGTCCTACTAGCCTCAATTTCTCTCTCGCTATTTCTGATTATCTTTTATGTACGACGTACAAGTATTTTATACGATGACATATATAGCGTAATAAGTTGTTTATTTACATTGTTTAGAAAAATGCACCATGGATGTCAATGCCCCAATTTGGAGATTGGGACCAAAAGGGGCCACTCCCAGACTACTCTTTGAATTTTTCAAAGATAAGAGAGATGAAGAAACAAAACAAAAGAGAGATATCAAGAGCAAGCATTGGTAATGAAGAACTCATCTCTTCCAACACTACCAAAGTTGATAACAGTGTTCCCATAGCCACTCATCATAGTAATTATGATCATGATCATGATGAAGGCGACCATCATCACTCTCTATCCGTAAGCGATCTTGCTTTTACTAAGGGGCTGTTTGGCTAAGCTTATTTTAGTGACTTATTTACTTATTTACTTTTTGAAAAGTTAAAAGGTGTTTGGGTTAGCTTATTATGTGAGAGGAATAAGTAAATAAGTCATTCCATTATGACTTATTTGCTTTTCAAATAAGCAAATAAGTAAATAAGTCATTCCAATAAGCTTAGTCATTCCATTCTGTCATGAATTCATATCCAGTTTTAAGAATCAGTTTAAAGCTACCATCACATGACACATAATTCGTTGTTTGGTTTACTCTAAGCGAGTTAGGTCAGTTTCAGGTCGAACATGTGACCACATTTAGTTGAATGGGTTGGATTCAGGGTAATTTTAAAATTATTTAAATGTATTTATGTCATAACTTAAGAATTAAAATGGTTGTTTATTTTATACCAACTTTTTAAAACTAAAAGAGAAAGTAGCATCAACTTTTATATTTAACTTAAAAAGTAATTGTTTTACATACATTTTCATTTTTTTTTGTTGTAAACTTGTAATATTTTTGGAGTATGAAAATGAAAAAAAAAATCAGCTTAAACAGTATGTGTTCGTATCAACCCACTAATATTCATGTTGTGTATAGGTTCACATGTCTTACATGATTTTCGAGTTCGTGTCAGGTTCAACCCGTCATCTCTCATCTGTCAACCCACGAACACAATCTGTATAGCATACCTATCATAAGTAGCCATTAATGGAAATATTAATCTCCATATAACGTAAATTTTACCACCACCTTAAAAGTGTGGTTGCATAATTGAAATTTTAGTAAATTTGATCGTAAAAGTTGGAGGTGTAGTTGCTATCATCAACAATGCCTTGCCTAACAAGGCAATTGGTGGTGGAACATCAACATTGGAGATAGTTTGGCTGTTGTGTCACTCGATCTTGTTCGGCTTTGGTTCATGTTCCGACCCCCCGAACTTTTCACTCAGTAGTGTTATGTATGTAGCTTTCGTATAGAAATTTTTGGGTATATACGTTTTTGACTCTCCTGTTCTATAGAAAATTTTGAGTATATACGTTTTCGACCCCCCGTCGAAAATCTGAAGCTTCGCCACTACTTACCTTGTTTACACCCATGGTTAGAGGTTAAAGATGTGGCAAGGTAGGTTTTTACTATTCCCATATCCAAAAGCTTAAGGATATTGCCTTAGGTAACAAGGAATATATTGAAGCCATGTGCAACCATGTTCTCATCAATTATATGATTGGCATGCATGTAATATTCTCTATCCAATTCTAATCATTGTAGTTGATAAAGGTCTACCCAATGATTAATAAATCATTTTTATGTATTTAAGTAACATGGTTTTGAGTTGTGTTAATCAAAATTATCTAAAATTTCTTGTGTCAAAGACTATGAACATGAATAAGCGAAAAAAATGATTGAAAATGATAATGTGGGAAGAAAGTAGAGATGACAACGGAGACGGGTTTTAGTAATATCACTCATGCCTGATTATAAAATCGTGTCTCACTTCATGTGATAGAAATTTTAAATTTAAATTGTAAAAGAAACTAAAAAGCATCATCATATGATTATGTTCAATTCATGAGACTGATGGATAAAATGTGGTGAATGCAGGTGAGGAGAAGCATTTTGAGCTACTTCAATTGTTGTGTTAAAGCCTGATGTTTGTAATTTGTTCTATTCTTTTGTAATCAAATGATTCAAATCTCTCACCAATAGTATGTTATTTGTTCAACCTTGTTTTCTCATTAATCACTTGGTGAGATTTAAAAAAAAAAGTTAAGTTATAATTGTAGTAGATTTATTAAGATTTAATAATTCTAAAGTTGTATGGATGGAGATTCAAGTCCTTTATTTATATTTTTTAAATGTATATCTTTTAATTTAATACTTGTAACCCCTTTTTTGTATTTATATTGTTTTAACAAAAGTGTTTAAAATGTTGAATTTACATGTCACGAGAAACTGATCAAAGTATGGTTGTCATTGTCAACGGGTGGATGATCCAAATTGACCCAACTCCGTGGGTCTTGATTTGAAAGTGTTCTCGCAACTCTCAGATTATCTAGACTATTGTTCGTCGATTATAGAAATTCCCCAACATGGCGAGGCATAAAAATCAAGTGTTGGGACTTTGAAAAGATTTTTAAGTGTTCAATCGTGACATCATGTACTTTCATATGAATATTTTGATGAAGGATGGAAAGAGTTTTTGGGTCACAAACATTCACTTCATTTTAATATCTCTAGTTTGTTGGATAGCACCGCTTGAATAGAAAATGATCGGCGTGGATACGTACAAAGGGAGGTATCTCGTTCCTTCATCCACGACAATAACTCGATACCACTACGCAACCAAAGTTGTAGCTCTTAAACATCCAATGTTGGTTTATTACTTCGATTTCTTGTTTCTTGTAAATGATTCCATGATATAAGGTTTTATGTGTTGTTAAATCGTTGTAAATCTTCACTTTTATTGTCGTATACAATATCCCAACATAGACTTGTACACTTTAATTACCTAAAACCACCGCATGTATATTAAGGTTATCATTTAGGTCACTTAGGGTGAACGGGGAGGCAGTTTGCCGCGAGGTGAATGTGATTGTGCCGCCGTCACCAATTGCCGCGTGGTGAAGAGGGGTGTGCGGGGAAGAGTTGCCGCATGCGGGAAAGATGAGGAAGAGGGGGTAATGGTGGGGCACTGGGGCCCACTATCTTTCAACCATTCATGCATTTTTTAAATGGTTTGGGTGAAACCGCCTCTTATATTTTTCGGGCAAGAGTGGTGTAGGAGAGTGGAATTGAAATGGCACATTATGATTTGGTAAGTGAAAATTTCTCCACATCTCATGAGGGGTGCACCCCCTTCACCCTTATATACTTATAACTAAAACCACCGCATAGGTACATTAAGGCTATCATTTAGGTCACTTATATACTTATAAAGATGCAACATCTCAAAATTATATATGTAATTAAATAGGATGTCAGTGCGCACACACAACTCACTATTCACAATGTCAAATCGTTGTGTACAAGTTGTTTAAGCACATTTGTATAAGTTCCTTAGGCATAAGTTTATTAAAGTTACAATACGCCCTTTCGTGAAGTTACAATATGCATTCTCAACTTTAAGTAGACTTATCATTTAAACCATGTACTCCCTGTATTATATATTTAATTTTTATGGCCCGACCAGATTTTGACATGTGGCCCAACCAGATTTCAAATCATAACATTTTTTTTTGTGTGAAATCACATGCTAATTCAAAAAGAAAAAAACAATGATAGTTGAGAGTTTTACCTTCTAGGTATAGCATGAGAAAAAAAAAAAAAAAAAAAAAAAAACCAAAACCCAGGTCTTTGTTACCTACAATCAAAAGTTCAGAATCAGTTTTCAAAACTGAATAAATCAAATCAAAATGGCTTTGTACACATAACAATTTTACAAAGTATAAATCGATAAACAAATCGGGTTTTTTTACTATCTTGAAAACATCAACATTCAACCGAAAATCTCATCTTAATTTATAGCCTTATAAGAAGGAATCTTCCCACAGTATTCTCTTGGTTTTTGTGGGTTTCTTCCCAGTTGAGTACCAATGCGGTCCGGCGGACTATATACCACCGACCTTTAGATGGTCCTTGTTACATGTTTCAACCCGATAGCATATCTAATAGCGCTAACAGTTGCGTCTCTATCTCTATCCCAATAATGTAGATAAAAACATTTGTATCGCTAGATTTTGTTCATTTTTTTTTTAAAAACCATGCATATCCGATTCTCGATATAGATTTTTTAATATTTGTTTCTCAACACATTGATTTTAGCATTCTTAGGGCTGTTTTAAGGTTTGTAAACATCAAAAATGTTATCAAATGCTATTTTCTATATGAGAAATTACAACATTTTTTTCGAGTGCCATCATGATCTTTTCATGAACCATCAACTAACAAATTACAAAGCTTAGATCTTGTCATATGATAACGGTCATAGAAAATGGCTAGCGATCAAAACTCGCGGTTTCTCCTTTTCGGCTTCGATTTCTCTTTTCGCCCCGTCTCTAATTTCCTGAACCCTCGTGTCCCAAATTTTGTCGACTAGCTTCCAAGTATCGTCACTGACAACTTGAGTCTGCATATGACGAAAATGCACCAAGCACAATAAGAAGACGCGTGTTGAGACTTGAAACCATATGTATAAATTGTGGCAGTTTCGACCCGTTTGGGCTCCTTTTTTATTTGCAACGGGTCAAACATCGCCCAAAGAATACTTCTAATGCGTAGAACTCCTCAATTGTATTGCTCAAAATATTAGATTATTATTGAAACAATATTACTACTGTATTACTACTGTAGGGGAAGGTTCAAATGAAAACCACTAGTTAACGCGAAAACTCGAAAACTAACTAAAAAAGCCAAAAAAACATACCAAATTTTTTTTTTTTTTTGCATACCAATTTTCGCCACTTTTAGTATATAACAAAAAAATTTCAAAAAAAAAAAAAAAATTGTAGTACACATGTGTAATACAAAAAAATATTTTTTTTATATAAAAAAACCTGCGATTTTTTATAAAAAAATTAAAAAAAAAATTGGTGTTTTTTAGGCTTTTTTTAGTTAGTTTTCGAGTTTTCACAATAAAAGTGGTTTTCATTTGAACCATCCCCTACTACTGTAACCGTAATTGAGGCGCTAATTAACTATAAAAAATTGCATTTTTTGGACAAAACGTCTTTCAGGTCGACCCAAGCCATACTAAAAAAGTACCAGATTTGACCCGTTAACAAACGCTCTAATAACTTAGATCACATTTATGAACGTGCACTAACCTCCATTGGACGCGGGGCACCAAAAGTTACAAACCCGACATTGCCAGGTGCAAATGTGGCCCTACCAGGAAGCGAAGCACCATGTATTCCCCATCTTCCAGCATATATCAGTGCAGCGTATTCATCCACCGGGGTCACACAAGGCTGAATGATTAAAAAAAAAAAATTAATTCAAAAAATAATAATAATGATAGGATATCTGGAGGCTGATATTGTATGCATTAAAATGATGGCTTATATATGATGAAAATTAATGTATCAAACTTACAAATATCAAAATGATATGCATATACATTGCGCTGTAAGTAGGGGTGCAAACGAGCCGAGCCCGAACTCGACCAGGCTCGAGCTCGAGCTCGATTGACATATGAAAGCTCGAGCTCGGCTCGATTCGAGCTTTATTTCTAAAGCTCGAGCTCGAGCTCGAAGGTTATTTTTCAAGCTCGGGCTCGACTCGTTTAGTATTATTAATTAATTTATATTAATTATAATTATTATTATACAGATAATTAAGTTATTTTTTTATATTTATATAAATGGTAAGTTTTATTATATAAATATATGTTTAATATATTAATAAAAAATATATAAACAGAAAGCTCGTTTAGGCTCGCGAGCCGGCTCGAGCTCGATAAGCGAAGCTCGGGCTCGAGCTCGTTTAAGCTCGGCTCGTTCGAACTTTTTTTCGAGCCGAGCTCGAGTAGCTCGGCTCGTTTGCACCCCTAGCTGTAAGGAGAAGTAATAACCTGAGATATCCGAGGGGAAGATTTGTAAATGCTCCAAATTTCATCGGCTTCAATTTCTCCCTTCTCAAGTAGAATATCTGGAGCCATACGGTAACAATGTGTTCGTATGTAAAATTAATCGAGAATATTATATTATATTCTTTATCAAAGATCAATATTTCATTACATATCAAACGAAACAAACCTGTGATCTCTTCTACTGCAGAATAATATTCTCTTAGCACAGAATAACATTTTTCCATTGCAAAACGCATGTACTCATCCTTTAGTGCTTCTAGTTTGGCAGCAAGCTACGAAATAAAAAACAAAAAATAATGAAAATAAAAAAATATTTTTTTTGGCCAAGAAAGAGTTAATTACTGTTTTCGTCCATGTGGTTTGTCAAAAATCACTATTTCAGTCCATTAGCTTAAAAATTGCGATTTCAGTCCCTGTGGTTTCAGTTTCGTAACCATTTCAGTCCCTGTGTTTTCACTTTCGTAACCATTTCAATCCATATATTCTGTTAGTACAGGGACTGAAATGGTTACAAGGTGGACTGAAATGGTTACGAAAGTGAAACCACAGGGACTGAAATCGCAATTTTTAAACTAATGGACTAAAATAGTGATTTTTGACAAACCACAGGGACGAAAACAGTAATTAACTCGCCAAGAAAATATGAAACGCTAAATATAGATTCATATGTAGATGACCAAACTAGAGATTTGAAATAGAAGAAAATGCATTTACGTTTGGCACTAAATCATGTTGCTTTCGGTAGTACGCTTTTCCAAAGGATGTCATTCCCGACTGGAGAATTAAAAATTCGGCAAGCATTGAAGCTTCTAATGTAGCCTTTGCAGATATCCAGCATAAATTGTCTATTCCGAACATCTCCTCTTCAATTACTCTCGCTATTATTATATTATTTAAGAGGATATGAAATTATGAATCAGCATAGCATGCAAATAAAGAGGGGGTGTATTTTGAAGAATCGAGATTAACAATATACTTACGAGCACAAGCACGAACAATGGAATTTACATAATCTGATTTCCTTTTAAACACCCGCCCTGAAATCTCTACGTAGCGCATGTTTGATTGACTCTTAACAGAGTTGATATCCGTCTGCATATGAAACAATTTCAAAATATAAAAAAAAAAAACCAACTTGATTTACCGGTAACGGCAGCCTGGAGTTGGCAAGATAGACCGGGTTGAGTAACGGGTCAAAACCGGGGTTTTTTGGTATCCCAAAAAGCTTTTATATCTCTTTTACAAACTGTTGTCAATAATAATCCAATTTCACAAATGGAACTACTTAGGAGGCTTTATGCATTTTTCGATCCCCGTTTACTTTCCAAGCTAATTTTGTCAATTGACCCGTTGATAAAAATGTAACTTGAACCGACCATCCATAAGTACATGTGTCAAAATTATTAATAGAGTTAATTACTGTTTTCGTCCCTGTGGTTTGTCAAAAATCATTATTTCAGTCCACTAGTTTAAAAATTGCGATTTCAGTCCCTGTGGTTTCACTTTCGTAACCATTTCAGTCCACCTCGTAACCATTTCAGTACCTGTACTAACAGAATAAATGGATTGAAATGGTTACGAAAGTGAAACCACAGGGACTGAAATGGTTACGAAAGTGAAACCACAGGGACTGAAATCGCAATTTTTAAACTAATAGACTGAAATAGTGATTTTTTGGACGAAAACAGTAATTAACTCTTATGAATATATATACACATATATTATATATAGGGTTAGGGTAAGATGAAAACTCCTATGAGTTGTGAGAACTAAGAGAACTCGGCCAAAACGAAGGCTTTAAAAAAAAAAAAAAAAAAAAAAAAAAAAAAAAAAAAACTTTTACCAAAAATCCTAGAAAAAAAAACATTTCCAAAAAAAAAAAAAAGAAATAGTTTTTGTTGATTTACACCACCGTAAAAACCCTTACAGTGGGTGTAAATGTTCATGCCAGCACCTTTTTACAGTAAAAAGGCTGAAAACACCGCTCGGGGATTTTTATTATTTTTTTCAGCTATGTTTGTAACATTTTAATCTACGTGTGCGCAAAAAATGATGGCAAAACTCGCACGGGAAGTCGGAGTTCTCTAAGTTCTCACAACTCGGGGTGGTTTTCTCTTAATCTGAAGCCTACACACACACACACACTTACCCCCTGAAAAGGACGATGGGGATCGGGAAAGTAGCATGCAAGAACCGAAACCGCTGCTTCTCTATACGCCAGCCTCAGTTGCAGCTCCTCGGGGACTTCGCTTTTATCTTCTTGACCTGTTTCAAAAGTTCCTTTTTGCTGCAATACAAAATTACAAACCATCAATATTTGTCAAGTATAGAAACGGCTTAACTGAACGTGACATGGTTACTTTCTTTATAACTTGTAACACGTACCCTTTTCAAGGCCTCAAGAAGCTCTTCTCGTCCTATGTAGTCCATGTCCTTTCTGGCAGTCAAAATACCAGCTTCGTTCCTGTTCACTTCATTGTTAGCTTCGTTCTTTCATATTTAAAATTTATTTTATTTCTTACAAGAGTAAAATGCCATTTTCGTCCCTGAGGTTTGGCCAGTTTTGCGACTTTCATCCAAAGGTTTTTTTTTCGCATTTGGATCCAAAAGGTATGAAATCTTGCCATTTTCATCCGGTCGTTTACTCCATTCATTTTTCTCCGTTAGTTCAGGGATATTTCCGTATTTTTTAACTTGAAGGGCAATTCAGTCTTTTTCACTTTATGTAAAAACACCGAATACCCCTAAAAAAGACCAAATTGCCCTTTAAGTTAACAAAAAAGACAGAAATAACCATGACTTAGGTTCTCCAATGGAGACCCAAGTTCAATTCCCATTAGTGCCACTTTGGTGGCCACCGACACCCGCTTTAAAGCCGGACTGAGGACACTCGAGGTCTCGGGTTCGAAACATGTTTCTTACCCCTCTTTGATGGCTATGGGTATTTGCCGCCAGGGATCCTTGTCGGGTGGTGAACTGGGAAGGGAGATCCCTTCCGCGGTCAGGGGTACCGTGCAACTACCCTTTAGGCCCATTTTTCAGGCAAGGCGAGGTAGTTGTGCTTTAAGTCGAGGAAATTGCGCTTTAATTCTCTAAATGATGGTTCAAGCGTAGATTCTAGCGAGATTCCTAGATTCCGGAGAGTTTCCGGCCAAATTCTCTAAATTCTGACAAGATTCTAGCCAAATTTCTACTTTTATCCAAGGAAAACTACTTTTCTACACTAATACAGTAATATTTTTTGAACTTTTGGTTCTAAATAGATGATATATAGTTTTATATAATAGATTTTGTTTATTTTATTTGAAGAATAATATTCTTTTTCTAATACATAATATAGTTTAACTTTTTTTCATTATGCGCTTAATTTTTCTCAGGCCCTCGCTTTTTTTGCGCTTTGTGCCTAGGCCCCAAGCGAGGCCTATGCGCCTTAAGTGCGCTTAGCGCCTTTAATAACTATGGAAATAACCCTGACTTAACGGAGAAATTGGATGGAGTTAACGAGCCGGATGAAAATGGCAAGATTTCAAACCTTTTGGATCCAGATGCGAAAAAACAAACCTTTGGACGAAAGTCGCAAAATTGGCCAAACCTCAGGGACGAAAATGGCATTTTACTCTTTGTTATAATATTAAAATACATCAACAGAGTTACAGACTTACAGTATATTCTGCAGTTCTGCTCCAGTAAAATCTTCGGTTTTCTCCGCAATTTCCCGCAATAAGGTATCCTTCTCGTCCTCGGAACGAAAAAATTTGTTTTTCGCATGCACCTATAACACGAAACTCATAAAATCATTACGGTTAATTTTTATAAAGGTGGGTGATGAAGACTGAAGACGGAAATGTTTACCTTCAATATAGCAAATCTACCATCTTTAGAGGGCAGACCGACCCTAATAATCTTATCGAAACGGCCTTTCCGCAAAAGAGCGGGATCGAGAATATCCAGCCTATTGGTTGCTCCAATAACTAACACCTACATAGTAGTGGTTAGCGTGTGCAGGACTACCAACGCTTCGTATCAACTATAATGGAAAAAAGAATCAGTACTTGAGATGTTGACTCTTTGAAACCGTCCATTTCTGTTAATATTTGAAGCAGCCCTTGTTCCCTCTCTGCACCACCCTATTATTAAGTGTATAGTATAGTTAAACACAGTTTGAAGCAGAAATTAATGAATGTATATCTTTACGTATGTATATGTATTTTCCAAACAGTATGTATATGTATTTGTATCTAAAATACTTTACGCCCCGCTTGCGGTATGCGCATATAATGTATATACGTGTGGGCGCTTGGGGGGCAAAAGTGAAAGTGCACTAATTTTAACGTTGTTTTACTAATTTTGTGAAAATAATGTTAAAAGAGGGGGATGGTTCATCATGCATCATGTGGTGGCATTGATAGCCGAAAGACAAGGGAGTACATGCACTAATTGGCCTTTGTCTTAATTGCCGAGTGTTATGTGCTTATGTCCAAGGCTTGATACAAAACTACCATTGAGCCGGGGGTCTCACTGGAAGCAGGCTCTCTATTCCTGCAGGGTAGAGGTAAGGCCGTCTACATCTTACCCTCCTTAGACCCTACCTTAGCTTTGCTATTGGTGGGATTTACTGAGTATGATGATGATGATGATGATGATGTATCTAAAATACTTGTAAATGTACAAATAAAATGTATAATACGTTGCAACAATTAACGACATATATGAAGGGTGTTTGTTTTAGAACCAATAATATGTTGAGAACCACTTTAACCCTTATACTATTTAATATATAAATTGACTAGAATGAATGTTGATTTCAATAGGTTGGAGATTTATTTTAAATATATATATATATATGGTATTTATAGCATTTTGTCTGACTACATGTAGCATATATACACTACATGCACATTGTTGTACTTTTAAAAAAATAGGACGAGATAAAATCAAAGAAAAATGTGGGGAGCAAGAAATAAAGGATTTTTTTTTTCAATTTATCCTTTCCATAGAAGCACTATGCACACGTGCTTATGCGGTTCGCGACCTAATATTGTTCTAAAACGAGCGTGCGCATAACATATATGTGTGTGTACATGTACATACTATTGGACTGCATTCTTAGACTAGGGTTTATTAGTGTAAGCCCATATTGGACTGCATTCTTAGACTAGGGTTTATTAGTGTAAGCCCACGGGCTCAATTAGGTTTCTAGGGTTACTAGTGATCTCCATATATTGTAATCAAACATATCAATAATATCAATCAAGTCTTTTACCATTCTTACATGGTATCAGAGCCCGCGCTCTATACCGTTTCCGCCCCACCACACAAAAATAATAAAACCCTAGCCGTCACCACTTGAGAAAAACCCTAGACAGGGCGGCGTGCCGCCACTGCCGCCGCCCTGTCCGGCCCCCATTCGTTTCCTATCATTCTTTTTTTTTTCTTCCTTATTTCACGTTCTAAATAAAGTCTCAGTTACGGTTCCAAACAATATCCCCTGTCCGCCAAACTGATCTGAAAATTGAGCGTGCTTGCTCCACTGTGCAGTCTCGGTCATCCCGTTGTTTTCTTTTTGAAGTCCTATCTTAGATATCACCGGCCTTCGCCCTCTATCTTTCTTGGGTCTACGGATCTCACTTCTTTTCGAAGTCCTCGCCTGACTATGGTCATCGGTGTTCGGTTCGACACACAGCTAAACGACCCCAGATGTCTATTTGTTTCTTTTCTTTCTTTCGTTCACCGGTCCACGGTCCGCCGCCACCGATCTCAACCTATCAAACCACGGTTTGATCAGATCTCTTTCTTTGATCTACGGATCTCACTTCTTTTTGAAGCCGCGCCTGACCACGGTCACCGGCCTTCACCATCTCTCTTAGACACACCGCGCTCGACCATGGTCGCCGGTTGTCTTCTACAGCCTTTCTTCCTTGTTCGTCTTGCCATGGCCGACTGGGATCTTGCTTGTCTTGTGTTATTATTCCGGGAACTAAGAAATTAAAGCAGTGGAAGCCGTACACCGATTTAATGTGAAGTAGAATACGGATTGTTATTTCTTTTGGCAAAACCAGGTTTTTTTTGGTAGAAATTTGGACCTACGAGTCAAGAACCGAGATTGAGACTAGTTTATTTTTATTGTTTTGTTTTTTTTTTTTCCAGTCTAAGCGTCCGATTTTCTACCGCTCAGACTGCGGGGGAGTATTGGACTGCATTCTTAGACTAGGGTTTATTAGTGTAAGCCCACGGGCTCAATTAGGTTTCTAGGGTTACTAGTGATCTCCATATATTGTAATCAAACATATCAATAATATCAATCAAGTCTTTTACCATTCTTACACATACATATATTTGTAAACAAAACATGACACACACACACACATATATAGGGGAGAGTTTAAATGAGAACGCTAAATATTGCGAGAACCGTGAGAACGAATGAAAAAACCACGAGAACTTGGTCAAAAACAATTCAAATTCAAAAAAAATTTACACCAATCATTATTATTCGAATATATATGTATATGTGTGTGTGTGTGTGGGCCCCGCTTGCAGTGTGCACATATAATGTGTATATATATGTGTGGGCCCTCGGGGGGCAAAAGTGAAATTGCACTAATTTTTTTTTACCAATTTGGTGAAAATAACGTTAAAAGCGGCGGACGGTTAATCATGCATCATGTGGTGGCGTTGATAGCTGAAAGACAAAAGGGTACATGCACTAATCGGCCTTTGTGCAGATTGCTGAGTGTTATGTGCCTTATGTCCAGGCTTGATGCAAAACTACTATCGAGCCGGGGGTCTCAACGGAAGCAGCCTCTCCATTCCTTTGGGGTAGGGGTAAGGCTGTCTACATCTTACCTTCCTCAAGACCCTACCTTAGCTTTGCTATTGGTGGAATTTACTGAGTATGATGATGATGATTATTATTCGAATACAATATTAAATTTACACGTTTAAATTTACATGTATTCGTAAATAAAGAAATTTTACACATGTTTAAGTTTGCCATTTACACATGTCTAAATTTGTTGTATTTACACATGTGTAAAAAACTTATTAAGAGTGATTTTGAATGGTGAGATGAATTATTTAAAGAGTAAATTCTTTTCCTAATGTTGTATTTTAATTATAGTGAGGTTTGTATTTAAAAAAAAAATGATTTTGATTGGTTTTCTCATTCGTTCTCACGGTTCTTGCAATATTTAGCGATCTCAAGATAACCCTCCCCTATATGACTATTGATTAGTAGCATAGCATTATAGTGTCAAAGAAAGGGTACCAACAATTATTATAAGAGGTGTAAACATATGACTATCTGATTAAAATCTGCTTACCATATCAATCTTCATTTTCACAATGAGAGAGTAAGGTGTAAAAACGTTATATATTTAAAGGTTAAAAAAAAGTATTGTTACCGTACCCCGCCAATGTCAGGGCCACCACGTTTGCTACCAATAGCATCTATCTCGTCAATAAAAATGATCGAAGGAGCAAATGATCTGGAACTAGCAAAAAGGTCCTTTACACGAGACGCTGCAACTCCAACAAACATCTGCATACAATTCCCAAAGTTACCCATCATCCTGCTACCTTAACTATTTAGTTATGACTTATGAATAGGTTTATGCTTAATCTCTAAAGTGCCAAACAGATCAAATAAAACATGTCAAATGGGAAAAACCTCAGACGCAAAGTAATTTTAATGACTAAAATATTTTAAGAAATTCAAATTATAAAAAAGTACACGGTCTGTCCCTCTGGTTTTCCAAAATTTTGGATTTGGTCCCTAGCTTTCCAAAAGTACACGGATGGTCCCTGTGGTTTGCACTTTGCAACACATTTAGTCCCCAACAAACAAATCTATAGGTTTTAGCATGTCCAAGTTAGGGACTAAATGGGTTAGAAAGTGCAAACCACAAGGACCATCCATGTACTTTTGGAAAAAAGTTGGGGACAAGTACAAACCACAGGGACCATTTGTGTACTTTTAGAAAGCTAGAGACCAAATCCAAAATTTGGTAAACCATAGGGACCATCTGTGTACTTAACTCGTTACAAATTATATAATTGACACAAATCATTTACCAAAAAAAAAAGTTATGGCCAAAAACTCCCATGTTGACCTATGCCAACGAATGACGCAATTTTGTCCGACCCGCTCATTTTGCCACCTACACATCTAATTTATATAAAGTGATAAGAATTCTATAATATTTTTTACCTCGACAAAATCAGTGCCATTGGCCGCAAAGAAAGGAAGACCCGCTTCACCGGCAATAGCTTTCGCTAGAAGCGTTTTACCGGTTCCAGGAGGACCATGAAGTAGGACACCTTTAGGGCAATATATGCCTTTATTTTGAAACTCTTCTTCATTCTTTAGTATTCTAACAATCTCTTGCAATTCCCTCTTTATATATTCCTGCCCCGCAAAATCATCGAAGGAGACACCCGTTGTCTCTTCCGCTGATATAAATTTCGCCCTGCACCCATTATGATACACGTACATATGAACGGGTCGATAAATAATATTATCTCAACAAGGGAATGGTTGGTTGGTTCGTAAGAGTTAAAGCGCTTACCGACTCTCGCCTAACGATCCAAGTGCCTGGTTTTTTATCGGTTGTCGAATCTTTTTAGGCGGGGTTCCCAAATCACAAGGAATTAGCTTTGCGTATATCGGTCTCATTATGTTATCGATCCATACGTACAATCCTATAGCAAGAGCAAGTCGCATGGACCACACGACAATAGTTGCAACACTCGAATAGACTTCTGTAGTCGGGTTAACAACATCCACATTCACCACTTGTTGATGCAACTTTTGCCAAACGTCATTCCAGCTATCAACAGGCATACGATCAACAATATGCCTCCGGAATACAACTTCCTTTTTTGATTCTTCATCCTTATAATATGGTAGAATCACTGCAAACAAACCCAATGGTTTAGGAAAGACAAAAAATAAACTACTGATTGCGGCTTTCTAGAAACCTTGCGACTTGTTCCTACTATAAAACCAAAAGATAAAAACAATAATAATATAATTAAGTCATATGAATCTATGCAATTAATATTGGTGATATATCGACTATCGGTCCCCATGTAAAATATCGGTTAGAATATTGATACCGATATTATCGACGATATTGACCGATATAGCCAATACATCACCGAATATCAGTACCTTAGTTGTTAATGGCGAATAGCGGCAAATAGCGATAAGGTATCTATATGCTACATAGCGAGTAGCGATGTATAACGGGCGGCTATTTTATAAATAGCAATACACTAGACAAAAAATATTTATATGTATATTATATCAAAATACCTTGGTATATATATGCTATTTTACATGTATATTTAGAATAAAAACCTAAAATCCAACTATTTTATAGCTATATTTAATTACTATTTATATTAAAAAAAAATTGCCGCTATTATCGTCATCTATTACTACAACCCTAATAGCGAGCCTAGACCTATACGGTACATAGCGCGTTATAGCGAACGCTACGCTCGCTATTGAAAACTATGATCGGTACCGATATTATCGGCGATATTGACCGATATTGCCGATATATCACCGATATTTGACCGATATCACTGATATTTGACCAAATATCACCAATTTTCCCAACATCCGTACCTTTCTTCTTAGTTCTACCATTCTTCTTTCTTCTTATTGCTCTTATTAGTGTTTTAAGTCTTAATTGTTAATTGTTAGTGTTAAATGTTAGCGTTTTAAGTCTTAATCATTTCATACTTGCTACAATTGTTCGTGTTTTGCAAGTTGCAAAAGGTTGATTTGTTAATGGTAAGAGTGTATACTGAATATTAATGTTAATTTGCTCTATATATAAATTCTGCATAATATTATAATTACCCATATCCCACTGCGATAACCTATATCTCAAATATCGGTCCTTGACCGATATCCGATATTTTACCGCATTAACCGCATAGATATGAATAGCAAACAAAACTGAGTACTTTAAACAACTATATTAGTAATAAATGCCTTTTACAAATATCACATAATTTTTTTATCAAATTCTAAAACAAAATCATGTATAATAGCTCCTAAGTTGTGGCGCAATATTATTTGTACGTGATACGAAATACTAGAACAAATTTCAAGACTTTCAAGATTTTTACCAGCCCTCGACGTTTTACAATAGACTTTAGAGTGAATTTCAAGGATTGTCCTTTATCTTTGTACTCATTTTCAGCCGCTGTCCTTTATGTTTAAAATTGACGAGTTTTGTCCTTTATGTTTTCATATCATACACGTTTTGTCCTTTAGGCCTAACCCAATTAGTTTTTTCAGTTAAATTTGATCATGTGCTTTGCACATGAGGGCATTTTTGTCAATTCAAAGGTAAGTTCAAATGCAGATTTACAACTCAAAGCTTCTGCAACCTTTGAATTGACAAAAATACCATCATGTGCAAAGCACATGACCAAATTTAACTGAAAAACTAACTGGGTTAGGCCTAAAGGACAAAACGTGTATGATATGAAAACATAAAGGACAAAACTCGTCAATTTTGAACATAAAGGAAAGCGGCTGAAAATGGGTATAAAGATAAAGGACAATCCTTGAAATTTGGGTTTCAGCATGTTGAGATAAATACCAAAACGATCATTAACAAGGAGACTTAACCTGATACCGTCTGCCCGTAATTTGAGTACTCCATATATTGGACGTTATTTGAATTAAGGAGCCTTAAGAATTCACTATACTCAATCCTGTGTGAATCTTCCGGGTCCCACTCTGTTCCCCTTAATTTTTGCTGTATGGTTAATAAAGTTCTGCTCCAATTTGAAGCCATAACAAGCTGCCGTTCTAACTGCGTGTTTGCTTTTCGATCAAGCTCCTCTAATTTGTTTATCCGCTCTTTCTCGGTCTCCTTCAGCTTCTGAAAACGCAATCGAGCAAAAATGTATCATATTTATGGGAAGATTTTAATAAAAAAAACTAAAACTCGTATTAGAAAATCTGGACCATTGATCAAGTCAAATCAAAGGCTAAGATGAGGTGGTGGCAATTTCGTAATTGAATGGGAATTGGTTAAGGGGGTGAAGGGGGCAAAAAAAGCCACAAGTGTTGACTTTATCTAGTTCCGTAATTTTTAAACACATCATCATCATCGTACTCAGTAAATCCCACCAATAGCAAAGCTAAGGTAGGGTCTGAGGAAGGTAAGATGTAGACAGCCTTACCTCTACACCGTAGGAATCGAGAGGCTGCTTCCAGTGAGACCCCCGGCTCGATAGTAGTTTTGCATCAAGCCTCGGACATAAGGCACATAACACTCAGCGTCGCTACCACATGATGCACGATTAACCATCCCCCTCTTTTAACGTTATTTTCACAAAAGTAGTAAAGTAACGTTAAAATTACTGCACTTTCTCTATAACTTTTTAATGCATATAACTTCTATATACTTCATCATTTTAGGGAAAACAAATTACACCATGAAACTGATTTTCTCTATAATTCGAGTATATTTACTGCTGCCATATTTTAAAGAAAAAAAAGACTCTTTTAAAAGCATTGATAAATGGATGTGTCATGAACTATTTACATGGTGCGTCTAACGTATACAACAACAATGTGTCGGCCCCATGCGCCTTCACTGCCAGATTTTTACATTTTTTGTTGCACGCATAATCCCTCCCCCTGTGGAACAAAAGTCATGCCATTGTGACGTCTCACAATTCACACGATTTTAACCCTTTTCCAGTCAAACCGTCCCCTTACTGTTATTAGGTACAAATTCAGGTATAGCTGGTTAAACTTTTCTTTTGCTTTCACTAAACAATTCATATTATCTACCTAGGGCACATGCCTTGCAAATAACCAAAAGAAGAATATATTTCTAGTGTAAAATTAAATACAAAAAGAATTGTTACAGTCGCACATTCTTTTAAAAGAACTTTTATGGCAATACATACACTGGTTGAAAATCCGGAATTCCGAGAACATACACGGATCACTTATATACGGTTGCCATGTTAGGAAAGGTAGGTATAGATGACACTTGACAGTAAGTAAGCAAAATTCTGTATCCAGTAAGTGCAAACTTTAACCTATGCATAGATTCCATCATTCACATTAGGCTTCTCAAAATATTTATCCCCACTGTTTTCACGGGAAAACAGATACATGCTTCGACTTTTGAGGTTATTCTTAGTACTTTCTAAGGTTTAACACCGACATCTTATCAGTAGTTTCGTGATTTCAATCTTAAAAACTGGTCCAGATCAATAATCTCTCTTTTGTAATCAAGGAAGGAGTAAAAAACAAGTTGATCACCAAAATCACCCCCTTTAGTATGCCAATCCAAGTGACATGTTCCACTGTTGACATGTTCCATACTATGCAGTTAATATCGGTGATATATCGGTTATATCGGTCATATCGGTCTCCTAGTAAAATATCGGTGTCAAATATCGGTTGGAATATCGGTACCGATATCATCGGCGATATTGACCGATATTTGACCGATATAACCGATATCTCACGGATATTTGACCGATATAACCGATATATCACCGATATTTGACCGATATATCACTGAATTATTATTGTTAAATTGCTATATATGTAAATTTTTCATTATATTAAAATTACCGATATCCCAACGATATCTCACCGAGATAACCTATATCTCAAATATCGGTCCTTGACCGATATCCGATATTTTACCGCATTAACTGCATAGGTTCCATATGTCAAACCTACTCTATACTTCTATCATCATCATCATCATCATCATACTCAGTAAATCCCACCAATAGCAAAGCAAAGGTAGGGTCTGAGGAGGGTAAGATGTAGACAGCCTTACCTCTACCCTGTAGGAATAGAGAGGCTGCTTCCAGTGAGACCCCCCGGCTCGATAGTAGTTTTGCATCAAGCCTTGGACATAAGGCACATAACACTCAGCAATCGGGACAAAGACCGATTAGTGCATGTACCCTTTTGTCTTTCAGCTATCAACGCCACCTAGAGGTGTCAATCGACAAATTGGCGTCTTGACAGGTTAAACTGTTCATCCCCAACATCACCCATATTTTTATTCGTGTCAAAAACATCAAACCTCACCCACACACACTTTAAATCCTGTAACCCGTACCCGACCCGACCCATTTAACCCAATCATCTAAACATATCAAAGACAAACAAGTTGGCAGATAATAACCAAGTCGCAAACATGTTAATCGGGTCGGTTGGTTAGCTAGTCGTAAAAAAAGTGTCAAACAAGTTAGTCACTTAGTAAGTCAACCTATTTAACCAAACAACTTTAAACAGGTCAACCCGAACACAACCCGTTTTCTAAACAAGTTAGTTACACCAACCCAAAACCTAATTCACCTTTTTACACATTTCAATAGCATAATAAATCAACACATTCGAGCCACTTAATTACTTAAATGCATAAACTGATCTACCTCGAACAGCTGCAACGACTCTGAATCCTGTTGCTGTTGCGAAGAAGACGACACGGGAGAATTTGAAGACTCGGAAGCCCTAATTTTGAGGTTATTGTTGCCATGGCGATACAAATTGGTGTTGTGGAGACGTAATTTAGTGAATTTGGTGAAGAAAAGATGGGGAGATGAAGAAGATAAGGGATAGGGTTTAACTAGGGTTTTAGTGGAAGGGTGTATAGAGGCCATTTGTAGACCTCTTTGTTATTGTTTTGGTAGCAATGGAGTTGAGTTGTGACCAAATTGCAGGTGGTTTTGAGAGAGTAAACGGGCGGCAGCCTTCGAAGTTTGCCCCTATCAACAAAGTGAAAATGTTGGGGTGGGAGTAGGGGGACTCCGGACTCACTTTGAAGATAACTATTTTACTTTCGTAATACTGTTTGGTATCGGTTCGGTTTATTACGGTTATGATGTTATTTGTTGGAATCGAAGTGGTACTGATGTTGTTGAGACGCTATCAGTTTGGTTCGTCAGTGATCAATACGGTGCCGATACTCGCTATATTTTACGATAGAAAGAAACGTTATTTTGAATACAACTTCGTTTTCAGATTAAATTTATACGGGATAAAAAATGAATACCGATAGCACTACCGAAGTTTGTTCGGAAAGTATCGGTTCGGGTCGTCACGTTACAAAAGAAATTATTGAAACGTAGATAAAAATAAGTATATTGCAGTCGTATGTATAGAATGTTATAAAGCATTATATTATTTTATTAAAATAACAAAAAATGGAAACAAATTCAATTAAAAAAAAAACTAAATGTGATGTGGCTTTGATAATATGTATGTTTGTGCATCGATTACTTGTATATTGTTATTCACAACTTGGTTTCAAAAAAGAATATATCAATGCGAAGATAAAAATAGGAGCATTACAATAGCATACATGAAATTGTGCAAAACTTTAACATCCAGTAATTCTTAAATCGATCATGAACCCGACATGTGTCCCAAAACCCTCCCCGTGATAACTTGATAAAAGTTGGGGGCCAAAGTTGCCAATGGATCAACGATGGAAGTTGAGTGACTAAAATGTCATTTTGAAATTTTGTGTCTTACGGAAAGTAAGTCGGTGCATGCTTCCTCTTACGGTCCGTAAAAGGTATGAAATGGATCCAGTTGTTATTACGACCTTTAATGGACCATAACCGGATACTGTTCCTCTTTCGTCTGTAAGAGGGCTCTAACGGGTTGCAACTACGGCTGTATCCGAAACCCAACCCGAATTCAAAGCCACCCGAACCTAAATTAGAGAATACTCGAAAAACCCGAACCCAACCAACCGAACCTTCTATGGGTCGGTTATTGGGTCACTTTTCCCAACCAAAAAACCTAAACAATCCGACCCAAAAAAACCCAAAACACAATAATCGACCCATTTATTAATATTTAAAGCAAGTACACACTCACAAACACCACTATAAAATATACTCTTAAAGAGCATTCACCTTAGAACTTTTATATCCATGCTTTTTTATATAATATAGAGGGAAATATATAGAAAACAACTAAAACAACACTATATTGGATTCTCTATTATACAGAACATTTTATAGAATATTAAAGTACCTCTATATTTAGAGGCTTATATGCAACTCTTTATATTTTTTTGTGAGTTTGTAAGAAGGAGAAAATAATAAACAAAACAAGTGTTTGTGAGTGAGAAAGAGGTAGATATAAAGAATTGGGTGTGAGATGTTTTCGAAAAGTGTACAAATTTATAGAAAAATGTGTTTTTTAGATCAAATTTATAGATGAAGACGAAAGTTTCACTGCGAATGCTCTAATGTACTAGACATGTAAGTAACTCCGTTAATAATATAAGTAAATTAACACCCTTTCAACTTCAATTATATGTGTGGGCGAATATTCCCTCCATTTATGCTTTCTCTTTTGGTGATCTTATGGAGCATCATAGGGACTGTCCAGGAGTTAAGAACTATAAAGAGGTTATTCGGGGGCTCATTTTTGTTGTCTGCTGGTGCATCTGGAAAGCGAGGAATGCCAATATTTTTTCGAACATGGTAAGTAATTGGGAAGACATTTTCGGGGAGGTTAGGTCCCTCGGATTTTTTTGGTTAAAAAATAGATCGAAGCATTGTTTTCTAGAATGAAGAGAGTGGTATAATTCCCCGTTGTTTATATTTTAGTTTTGGGCGCGGTTCTGGTGGCTTTTCGAGCCAGGCTGCTTGTTTATAAAATTCGAACTTTCAAAAAAAAAAAAGATGTGTAAGCATTGAAATAGACATTCCAAAATTTAATGCAACTAGGGAGTCGCAAAATGGCCATATGCCCACATGTGAGTGATGCTGCTTCATTCTTACGGTACAAATTTTTATACTAAAATATAATATAATTTCTTGCATCTAAACATCGTTACTTTCATAAATCAATAATATTATTCAAACTTTCAATATGCATTTCTCTAGACTCCATCATCCATAAACCCTTCATTTTAAAACCCTAATTTCTTCTTATCCACAACCACACAAATCAACACACCGTCAATACCTTTCAGACCTCTCATCTTCAACAAACACCCCCCACAAAACCACTAAAACCCTCAATCAATGGCCATACAGACTCCTGACAACCAATCCGAAAGCAACCTCCACAAATCGCAACAGAATATCCCTCAAAATCACGATGCAGATGCTGTTTCTAATCAGATTGAAACTCTCAAATCACTCAACACATTGTTACTCAAAGAAACCAAAGAAAACCGTCAACACGTCGAATCGTTAACTCAATCAAACAGTTGTTTGGAATCCGATTTGACTCAGTCGGTTATGGCGAACGAGTCGTTGAAATCGGAGATGAACTCGTTGAGTGAACAGGCGGCTAGGTTAGAGATTGAGAGAGGATTAATTGTGGTTTTCATGACAGTGCAGGTGAATCAGGTGGAGGATGTTAAGCGAGAGATTGAGAGGTTGATGAGAGAGAAAGAGTTGGAAATTAGGGGGTTAAACAAACGGTTAGATGAGCTTTTGGTTGAGATTGATGAACAGAGAGGCGTTTCTGCTCGGGTGAGTGAGGAGAGGGATGTGGTTAAGGCGCGGTTGGATGAGCGGATTCGAGAGGTGAATGAGTTGTTAGTGAAGGTGAAGAAAGCGGAGGAGAGTGAAGCTAGGGTTTTAGAAGAGGTTGATGAGTTGAAAATGGAATGTGATAGGTTGATGGTGGAGAATACGGAGAGCGCGAGGCGAGTTGAATTGGTTACGAAAGAGAAGGATGAGGTTCGCACGAGTTTGATTGAGGCGAACGGTGTGGTTGATGAATTGCGGAGGGATGTTGCGAAATTGATTGAAGAGAAGACGGTGATTGTGGATGAGAAGGTTATGCTAGATGGTAATGTTTGCCGAGTTTATTATCGGTTATAGTTGTTATTGTTTGATTTGTCAGTTACCTGTTTATTGCACGGGTTGAATAAAAGAAATATTAAATAGTTAGTAGTGAAGGTTTAGGTATTCATCATCATCATACTGAGTAAATCCCACCAATAGCAAAGTTAAGGTAGGGTCTGAGAAGGGTAAGATTTAGACAACCTTAACTCTACCGCGTAGGAATAGAGAGGCTGCTTCTAGTGAGACGCCCGGCTCGATTGTAGTTTTGCATCAAGCCTTGGACATAAGGCACATAACACTCAGCAATCAGGACAAAGGCCGATTAGTGCATGTACCCCCTTGTCTTTCGGCTATCAACGCCACCACATGATGCATGATTAACCATCCCCCTCTTTTAACGTTATTTTCACGAAATTAGTAAAATAATGTTAAAATTAGTGCACTTTCACCTTTGCCCCCGAGCGCCCACACATATATATACATTATATGCGCATACCGCAAGCAGGGCGTGTGAAGGTTTAGGTATTATAAAACGATATTTTGAACTAAAGAAATAGAATACGAATGGTTGAAATCTTGGGCTTATAGAATTGTGACACGTGGTGTATGCAGTTACTTATTTTTTAGGTATAGATTCTATCTCTAGTTTGAATATTAGGATAGTTGTTAATGTTTTATGATTATCGTTAGCTAGTTAGTTAGTACTTAGTACACGAAGAATGTTATTCACCAATGCGGTTTTTCAGTTCTTTTGAACTCTTTCAGGTAAGAACTCTGAGTTGCAAACTTCAGTGGATGAGCTCAAGAAGTTGGTAGAGAGTATGCGGATCGAGGAGGGAGCATTGCTAGAGAAACTTGCTGTTTTGGAGAAGAAATACGCTGCGAGTTCGAAAAATGAAGAGGATCTGAAGAACAAGATCAATGAATTGGTTGAAGAAAAGAAGGAAACAGAAACGCGAATTGAACGTTTGGATAACGATAAGAGTTTGGTTGCTAAAGATTTGGAGGACGCCATGAAAGAGTTGCAGCAGCAGAAGCTTTCATTTGAGCAGATTGTTAAAGAGAAAACTGAATTGGAGAATTTAAAGATCGAAAGGGAGAGTGAAATTGTTAAGAAAGACGAACAGTTAAGCGTGTTTAAAGACATGATTTCATCATTTGAAACGTCGAGTGTCAATCAAGTTGAGAAAATTAAGGAGTTAGAGGTTGAAGCAGGGAGCTACAAATCGTCATTTGATCAGGCTGCACTGGAGAGAGATGAAGCTCTCAAGCAACTTAATGATCAAAAAGCCGTAACCGATGATTTTAAACAGACGATTACAGGAATGGAGAAGGAAATGGAAGATTTGCACGAAAAGTTAGCAACTTTAACAGCAGAAAATGGGGAATATTTAGGTGAAAAGAATCGATTGGAAGATCGATGTGCAGGGTTGGTGAAAGAAGTAGCTGATCTAGAAGCAAGATTTGCTGAAAGCAGAACAGAATTCGACAGGAAACTCAAAGCAGCAGAAGCTAACTCGAAGAGGGTCTTGAATATCTTGAAGAAAACAGTGTTGGTGTGTGATGGAAACGATGATTTTGATCAAGAAAATGGTGTGGAAGACGGGATAAAAGAGCATGTAGCAGGGATTGAAACAATTAAGAAAGCTTTCAAGGATAACAAGAGTATATTAG
Source organism: Helianthus annuus (assembly GCF_002127325.2). Taxonomy (NCBI): domain Eukaryota; kingdom Viridiplantae; phylum Streptophyta; class Magnoliopsida; order Asterales; family Asteraceae; genus Helianthus; species Helianthus annuus. The sequence continues at coordinate 167,156,115 of NC_035447.2, read as the reverse complement.
CAGAGATGAAGATGCAACTTGAGTTGGTTAAAACCTCTGCTGAAAAGGAGAAGGGGTTCTGGACCATGGTGTCATCTGCAACGACACTTTTAGCAGCGGCTGTTTCGCTGGCGTATGTTGCTCGAGCCCGTTGAAGCGATCCAAATTTTGAGGTCAATTTTACCGATCTTGATTGCTGTTACTGAAAGGGTTTTTGGTAAACTCGCTTTTGTGGTTATATAATAAAAGTTGTTCTTTTGCAATGGTTCTATTGCATTTGGGTTTTGACCCATAACCAAAAGTTTTGGCTATTGAAAATGTAAAACCAATAGGTTGGGTTAATTTTGGTTTTAATGGTTAATGGTATAAAATGGTTCGGTTAACCAACGTGAGAAACTTGTTTATAGGCTTGATTCTTGTAGTTAGCATCGATACCATTGATCTATCTACTATGATTTTAACTTGTTTCTAGGCTTGATTCTTGCAAGGGGTGGTGTTTCACGCCCAAATGTGGGGACTTGACTGGGAGCGCTGCCTCATAACACATAGCCTTAGGGGTGTAAATGACCTGAGCCTCTCGTACACTACGCATAACAAACAAAGATCGCTAAAAGCTCGAATCGAGCCAAGCTTAAATGATCTCAAACCTAGATCGAGCTTAGTATATCGAGTTTCATTAGGTTCACAAGCCTAAACGAGTCTATTATTTTTATAAATATATAATTTTATAAATGCATATTTCATGTTTAAAAAGTACTCACAAGCCAAACTCGAGGTTTGGACACGACTTGAAAAAGGCAAAAAGCCGAGCTTGAGCAATGTTAACTTGAGTTAGCCAAGCTCAAGTTTAAACATTTGAACTCAATTTGACTTGACTTGACTTGACTTATTTATAATGTTTTTTTTTTGAAAGGTGTGAATTATTCGTGAATGTCGGGAGGTCTAGCATACGTTGTCTTAACCGGGTCCGCGTTAGAGAGCCCCCTCGCACAATAGATCCCCAATTTAAACCCCTCAATAAGAAACCCCTATCACCAAGACTCGAACTTGAGACCTTGAGGGGAAAACTCACATGGGCCCACCATAAGTGAAACTTAAATACTCGTGGCCACCACTAGAGCACTAGTGATGGTTTAATGTTTTCAGATGTATAGATGTATGGACTCAATTTCACCGAAAGTCTTCGGTTTCTATCACCAAGACTCGAACTTGAGACCTTGAGGGGAAAACTCACATGGGCCCACCATAAGTGAAACTTAAATACCCGTGGACACCACTAGAGCACTAGTGATGGTTTAATGTTTTCAGATGTATGGACTCAATTTCACCGAAAGTCTTCGGTTTCTGTGATCCCAGTTGCATAAACTCGAATATCCCTTTTTACATGTGCGTTCTTTTCCAATAAATTTTCTTCCCTTTTTATATTTCCCAGTAAAATTGTTTTATATAAGAGTGAAGGTCCCTCAGTTTGTTATTTTCTTCTTCTTCTTCAACTCATTACATTTTTTAATCTTTCGTATTTATTCTTAATAAAATCCATAGATACCAAAGTTCATTTCCCAAGTTACTTTTTAATTTACTATTGATAATTGATAATTAACCACTATAAATAAGCAACAAGGTTTTGCATTGGTTGGTTGTACCTTACCCTTTGGGTGTTTTTCAAAAAGCAACAAGGTTTTGCATTGGTTGGTTGTACCTTAGCCTTTGGCTGTTTTTCAAAATAAAAAGGATTGTGTGGTTCTTCTTCACACACCTGCCCACACATCTACCAATAGACGTTGGTTATGCCTATTTCAAAGCACTATGCAAACCCTTTTCTCAAATCTCAAGAAGATGCCAGAAGAATCTCAGATAGAGAAAAGAAAATGGCGAGAGTGAAGGTGTACTCTGAGGATGTTCCGATAACCCTTTTGGGCAGTGCATTATATTATCCGGCGGATCAACCGATGGTCGGTGTTCGTTTCTCCGATTGCTCAGCGGTCGTGGCTCAATCGAAGCATCAAACGGCGGCAACAGTTTGTAGAGTAGGGTTCCGTGGAGGTTATGGTGACCTTACATCACATGAGAAACGATCGATCTCGCTAGATGGAGAAAGCGGCGAGAAGGAGAGCCGCCGCTTCGGCTGTGGCGGGTTATTTAGGCTAACGAGTTACGGTTTTTAAGGATTCCAACGACGGAATCCATGGACGATGGTCGGGTTAACAGAATATCGGCGACCGGATTCGACTAAAGTGGCAATGATTTTTGAGTTTGAAAAATAAAATTGTATATTTTGCTGGGTACATACGTGAAAGTTACGCAGAGAAAATAATGTCTAATATGGATGGGAATGATATATCAAAACATCTAGGAGGAAGACAATCATTTAAATTAATGAGTTTGGTGTTTTGTTAAATTAGTGTCCATACTCAACAAACCATATTGTTACATTGAGTCGTGTTATGTTTCGGATACAATTAAAGAAACAAAGAGGAGAAGAAGAAAAGGAACAACAAAGCAGAGGCACATTTGTATACAAAATTATAAAGGTTTATCATAAAGTTCATGAATAAGTTATGTCTGATTTGTAATGCAATGTGATTAGCTTGCTATGATGTATATTTGTGAGCAGATTGGGAAAACATTTATAAGTTAATTTAGCAAGCTACGATAAAGTTTGTAGTTTCAGTATCAAAAAAAAAAAAAAAAGCATCCTTTGCTTTCTTCAAGGTACAATCTTTGGTTATCTTAATTACTTTTTAGTTGTGAGTTTTTTATAAACTAATTTCATTTAAGAAATTAACGCGAAGAAGTTGCTAAAGATTTCGGCATACCAGTTCAATACAGTGCCCTAATCATGTTATAGAGGTAAGACGAATACAAAACTTGAGGCGTGTGTCTGGGTTAAACTATCGGGTGATTGTGGTGGAATCCGCGGCGCAACGCGCGCGGGATAAAATCTAGTTTACATTAAAACAACTACAGGTAAAAAAATATTTGAACATCAATTTCCATTCCATTGTATGCATTGATAAATAAATAATATTGTTTACATTGATATTTTCAAGGAATATTAAAAAGCTTGGTTTAAATTATAAATGTTACATGCATATATATAAAGTTATTTTGTCAAACAAAATCATCTATGTTTATGAAAATAATGTTAGGAGTAAATTACGTTTTTGGCCCCTGTGGTTATATCACTTTTACTATATTAGCCCAAAATAAGATTTTTTAACATATGTGCCCTCATGGTCTCTGTAACTAACTATTTTGGCCCCTGAGTCTAACTCAACCACAAACCCTGGTTAATTATTAATACACATGATGGGTAAATTGGTAATTTCTCCTCCCCTTTTTTACTAACACCTATTAAATACACTTGAATACCCAATTACACCACAAAAACCCCCCAATATGAGATTCGATTTCCCATCATCTTCTTCAACCGGTGGAAATATCATATCAGAAAAATGCTTCATATCCGATGCTTCAAAATAATAATGATATAAACTTATCATTTTTCACAAACATTATCCAACCAAATTTCTATTTGATTTCACTTCAATAAAATTTTGAACCAATGCGTATATACAAACAGATGAATTAAAAAATAGAAAAAGAAAAACATCTTTCAATCATCAATGTAACAAGCATTTTGCAGAAATAAAAAAGGTACTGGCATATATTTCTCTCTATATCAATTCACATCTTGCACCGAATTTAATCACCGACTTCAAATTGTACAAGCTGCATTATAAATTGTAAAAGAATTAAAAAAACACAAATTGACTTTTTTCTGAAATCGTTCACATGAATCTCTGCAACATTCACTTTGATCTCTGTAATGAATTAAATCAACGTTGATATCAACGAATTCATTAAGATGTTAATTACGATTTCAAATATTTGTAATTTTCCAACTCGTAATGCATTCGATTACAACTAAGAATAACAGAGTATGACTTCTTCAATTCTTCTAATTCAGAAAATAATTATATAAAAAAAATCTATACATACCGAATACTCAACTTTTATCAGATGAGAAATCACTGACTCTGGATGGAAACGCCCTGAGGTGATAAGAGGGGGGAAGGAAAAGGGTGGGAAGTGCAGCGGTGATCGGGATTCGGTGAGGATAGCGACAGAGATGTGGACGGTGGTGGTCGACAGATTGTTAAACTTATGCACTAACAGTGGTGAGAAACCCAGACAATTTGGTGGAGTGATAAAGTAGGTAGGTTTTTTTTTATAAAGTAATTAAAAAGGGAGGGGAAATTACAAATATGCCCATCATGTGACTGAAAATTAACCAGGGTTTGTGGTTGAGTTAGACTCAGGGGCCAAAATAGTTAGTTATAGAGACCATGGGGGCACATATGTTAAAAAATCTTATTTTGGGCTAATATAGTAAAAGTGATATAACCACAGGGGCCAAAAACGTAATTTACTCTAATGTTAGTTTTATATTTTATTTTATTAAATTATCTTTATGATCTAAGAGCCTTTGATAAGCTATGCTTGTCTATATAGAACCTTTTTATTAAACCAGTTTCATCATTCAACTACATAATTTGTTTCTATTATACTTCACATAATTTAAACATAAACACATAGCACTATGGCATGATTTGGCATCAGTGAGACACGTGAGTGATTTGGTGTGTTGCCGGTGGTCGTTGCGATGATGGACCAAGGTTGCGAGATGTGGTGGTTGTGGTTCATGGTGGACCAAGGTTGCAAGATGTGGTGGCTTTGGTATGATGGTGTTGAAATGGCTAGGGCTGTAAACGAGCCGATTCGAGCTAGCTCGGCTCGAGCTCGAATTTCAAATCGAGCTGAGATTTGAGGCTCGAGCTCGACTCGATTAAAATTCGAGCTAGCTCGGCTCGACTCGATCTAGCTCGAATTAACAAAGAACCGCAAAATTTACTACTTTAAAGGCCTTAAAAATGAATCTTTTCATTGACTAAGGGCCATAATTGCAATTATATTTAACCAAAAGGCTAAATATGCCAGTATAAATAGTTAACTCACTTTGACATTTTCTTTACCTTCTTTTATAGGGGGAGATACTCCCTTAGTTTTTGTCTTTTGAGCGATGTGGGACAAAAAAATGAAAGATGTAAACCTTATCGAGCTGGCTCACGAGCTCGCGAGCTGAGCCAGGCCAAGCTCGAGCTCGGCTCGTTTACAAACCGAGCCGTGCCGAGCTGGCTCGTTTACAACCGAGCCAATTTCGAGTCGAGCTCTTTTCGAACTTTTTTCGAGCGAGTTTCGAGCAAGCTGCGAGCCACGAGTTTTTTGAACACCCCTAGAAATGGCTAATTTCATGTTGGTTTGCTTGTGTGGGATGTAAATGGGTTGGTTCAAGGTGGTTTAAAGTGGAGTGATGGTGTATGGTGGCTGATAAGGGATTCCGGTGATTGTGTAAGGGACAAACCTGCAAATTTTTTTCATCGAGGTCATGATTTTTCGGTTTGGGTATTTTCGGAGTTGGTTACTAGGGTATTTTTTACCAGATTAAATCTCGTCAAAAAAGAGAGAAAAAAATAAATTTGGTTTTTTCATTCTTTTGTTGACTTCTATTTAAAAAAAACAAGGTTAAAAAAAAATTAACTTAACCGACTTGTATAGAGAAAGGACAAAAACAATGCTCAATTTGAGGCTTAAACATGTAACCTTTGGTTAAGGGTAACTAATAAGGTTAACTAGTACACTCACCTATTTGATGACTGGTAACTTACACCATTAATAGTGTGAGGGAAAGATAACGCCTTCACCTTTAGAGCATGTGTAATGGGGCTTCATATACCGCCCTTTTCCTTCATAAAGCCCCCATAGCGCCCCGAACACCAAAACGAGGGGCGCCATGTTTCAGAAATTTGGGGGAGGCGCCATTATTATCGCGGCGTTTTGGAGATGCTTTTCAAAATTGGACCAATCACAAAAAAACATGGGTTTTATAATTAATTAATAAAAACGAAAATTATGATGGGTAGGGGCTTTATGACTACGGGCTCTAGTGATATAACTCCCCATAAAGCCCCTGTGTGACGTGGCACGACACGTGTCGCATAACGCCTCACAAAGGGCTTTATAATTACGGATGGCCTTAGCTGTTTTGTGTCATGTAGCGATCCAGTCAGTATGTGGGTATTACGGGGCATTATCTTAAAAAGGGTGTAGTGAGGCTTGAAATCTTGCAATGATTAGATGTTCTAATAGAATTAAATAAAAAATAAAAAAAAAACATCAAAAAATGCTATTGGCCAAAGAATCACCATCAGCCGTTTAAAATAGGACGCCCTAAGCATTTTTTTTAAACCCCCCCCCCCCCCGGGGGCGGTCAAGTAGTGTGTTTGGGAAAAAAGGCCAAAAAAACCCCACCACGGGTGATCTTAGGAGCCTTGTAGTTTAAAGAAAAAACAAAGCCAAAATATGAAAATTCGTGCGCTTGGGAGTCCCTGACAATTAAAAAAAACCAAGATTTTACCATGACTGCAATTTTAGAGAGACGCGAAAGCGAAAGCCTATGGGGTCGCTTCTGTAACTGGATAACTAGCACCGAAAACCGTCTTTACATTGGATGGTTTGGCGTTTTGATGATCCCTACCTTATTGACCGCAACTTCTGTATTTATTATCGCCTTCATTGCTGCTCCTCCAGTAGATATTGATGGTATTCGTGAACCTGTTTCTGGATCTCTACTTTACGGAAACAATATTATTTCCGGTGCCATTACCTACTTCTGCAGCTATCGGTTTGCACTTTTACCCAATATGGGAAGCAGCATCCGGGTGGTTTGAATTACTAACCATTAATTGAGAGGAAACATGGTTAACCTCTCGACTATCTGTCACGTATAGGGTCTATTAAATTTTGATAGTATATGTAACATATAAATTTAAAAAAAAAATGTGTGAGGTTGTTTGACCCTAGTCCACTCTTAACGAGTCCGATTGTGGACCCATTGAGGAAACAAGGAGGGAGGTTTATATTGTTTAACTAGTTTATAAACCCGTGTATTACAAAAAATTAAATATAAAAGAACTTATATTAAATAATATTTTAATTTATAAGTGTTACAAACCCGTGTATTACACACGTAAAATAACAATTTTTTTTTTGTAAATCATACTTCTATATAATCCTGATCACGTAGTTAAAAAATGTAATAATGGTATAATCTAATTATTGCATGTTTCCGATTAATATTAATATAAGGACATTTTAGTAAAAAAGATCTAATTATTGTATTTTTTATTTTACGATAATATTTAATAAAATACATTGTATTTATCTATAAAATTAATTAAATAGTGCATCCTAATGAGGTGTTATATTATGAAATAAAGTAAATATAATAATGCATAAATAATTAAATCAGGGATATTAATAATAATAAAAAAATAATAGCAGTTTTGTTATAAATAATGATAATAAACCTACGATTAAAAGGCTTTTAATTTTAAAGGATATTCATATTAAACACAGACATATTAAAAAAATATAATGATCATTTATCGAATGTCATAGAGGTGAAGATAATCTTGATCTTTAATATATAAAATCGGTATATTCAAGAGATAAAGTAATTCTTATATTTTTATCTATATATCATATAGTATAATTTAGTAACTCAAGCATCATGATGCATAAAAAATTAGTTATTAATGTGGAGAATGGTCTTTATATTAATTTAGTTATTATTATTATTATTATTATTATTATTATTATTATTATTTACATACTATAAATTTCTAACATATTTATGCATTAAGTGTCGTACACTATGCTTAGCAGTGTTTTCAAAATAAAATTTGATTTTACGTTTTTAATCCTAAACTATTTAGTTTTTCACTTTTAACCCAAAAGTTTTCATCTTTCGTTCTAAATTTTGCGAGTTAACACGGTGCAACGTGCGTGTGTGGTTCAACGTTATTATGTTTCATAACACTTCGTTCTAAATTTGCGAGTTAACACGACGCAACATACGTGTATGATTCAACGTTTTTGCGTCGTTTTTCCCATTTAACATAACAGGTTCGTCGCAACGAGCGGGTACTAAGTCGACTTAGTTATTATTTTATATGTTTTACGTTACGATCTAATTTCTTCACATTAATACGTGCTGGTTGTTGGCGGTGGTGTGAAATTGGTACTATTTGAAACAATTTTATATGCGGTGGGGCTTAATACTAGTTATTATTATTTAGAGTAAATTGCAATTTTACCCCCTGGGGTTTAGGCCAATTGGCACTTTGACCCCCCCCCCCCAACGAAATAATTGCAATTTACCCCCCCCCCCCAACGTTGATGTTATGTCGCAAGTTTACCCCTCGGCTTCAAATTTGTTAACAGATATGTTAACTTTAATTTGAAATAACTATCTTACCCTTTAATATTACCCCCCAACGTTCTTGTTATGTCGCACAATTACCTCCCAGGGTAAATTACTAAATTATCCTTTCTTATTACCCCCTATACTTTGTGTTAAGCAACAATAGTACCCCCTGCAACTTCCAAAACCCTTCCCGTCAAAAAAGTTTGACCACCCAAAGTCAACTACACATGGAAATTAACAAGAAATCTAATTAAACACTTTACAAAATCAAAATTGTACACTCAGACATTTGGCATTTGGCTCCATGTTTGGCTGCACACTCAAAATTGTAATGTTTGGCTGCCAAAATTGTAACTAACAAGAAATCTGATTAAGCACACTCACATTCAGACATTGTAATTAACAAAATCTGGTTTAACACATACGCATGATCAAAATCAGTTTAAACACCCCTATCAGTCCCTTCTCTTATGGTTGCTGCTGATATGACTATTAGCAGTAGTAGCTAACAACAGCAAACAGTTTAAACAGGTTGTTGACAGCAGGTAAATGCTTAAACAAAATCAGTTGAAACTGGTTATGAAACAAAATCAGTTTAAACAGGTTGTTGACAGCAAACAACTGCCCAATCTATCCTTATATACTGATTAGCAGCAGCTAATAACAGCAAACAACTGCCCTAACAACTGATTAACAAACTTATTACAAAAATGACACTATGTAGAAATTACAGATCTGCTGATCAATCTGATTAACAGGACTTATGCCCTAACATTTGTATGATCATATATAGACTAACCACTGTCAACAAATGAAGATCTAACCTGTGTATGATCATCAAATGGACTAACCACTGTCATCAACTGCACATTTTGATCCTAATAGCTGCACATTTTGATCAAATGGACATCTAACCACTGTCATCAACTGCACATATTCAACAACTAACATGCTGCACATTTTGATCAAATGGACAAAATGTAATCCTAATCAAACATCAAAACATCAAACATCAAACTTCTGGGATTAAACAACATTTTATCAACATACAAAATGATGATTGTCTAACTTGCTAAGCTGCTGCAAATGTTATCCTACTTCAAAGTTAAGTTAACCTACCAAATACACATTACTATTCCTACATAACTACTAACTTATCATCCGCTCAACTCTCCGGTGGATAATGGAAGTTAAGGACAGGCTTACCAAACATGGAGACCACCAGGTGGAACACCACTGATGAGCTTGATAGGCACATCGTCAGGTCAATTGTAAAAAAAACACCAAACATCACAAAACTAACATGGAAATCAGATTCAATCAAACTAACAGTGAACCAAATCCGACCCTGTTTAACATGAGACTCAATCAGACACAAATCCGACCCTAACCCTGTTTATAACATGATAGTAACTAACAGTGAACCAAACCCGACCCTGATTAACTAACATTGGGCGGTTGTACCTGTGGTGTGGCGGATGACATAGCGGATCAACCAACACACAACCGACATTGTAAGGCCTGAATGAGGTGTGAACGGAGGAGGTGGTGTCGCCGGAGAAGCCTGATCGCAGGAGAAGGTGTGCCGCCGGAGAAGCCTGATCGCCGGAGAAGGAAGGATCGATTGTAGGAGGATGGTGGGAAGGTGGGGGGGGGGTAAATATGCTTTCATATGTTACTTATAGGGTGTTGTAATGAAGAAGCTTCACAATGGTTTGCAAAATTACCTATTTACCCTTTGACCCTCACCTTGTTATGTTGACTGTTAAGCAAACTTGACATCGGGGGGGGGGGGGGGGTAAACTTGCGACATAACATCAACGTTGGGGGGGGGGTAAATTGCAATTATTTCGTTAGGGGGGGGGTTAGAGTGCCAATTGGCCTAAACCCCACAGGGTAAAATTGTAGTTTACTCTATTATTTATTATGGTTGATGTAGTATAATAAATTACCACATGACATTTTGATAAAATCCTTTATTATGAGAGAATGTCATGTGAGATTAACGAGACTTTTTTTTTATTAGTACTAGGGAGAATACCCGTGCGATGCACGACATGCATAATAGTTATTGTTTTTTCCTGAAACGACGACTGATATAGATAGTGCGTGACACGGTACGAAAGTGCGAATATATTATAGATTTTTAAAACAAAAACCGGGTTTTTTTAAAGTTAACCGTTTAACCATGGTTATTTTGACCAAAGTCCACTCCTCATTCGGCGCTTTGTGGTAGCACCACCAGTCAAAAAAGGCCCAAAACACCCGAGGGTACAGTGTTCCCCCACGTTTTTAAGACGCTTTGAGAGAGGTTTGCGCCCCACCACATGTGGTCTCACAAAACTTCAAATCTATGGACGTGTGGTTTCTCAATCCTCTTCAAAAGACGTCACAGTTTTCAAATTTTTTTATTTTTTCTTTTTCATTGTGTTTTAAATGATGTAAAATAGATGTTATATATATATATATATATATATATATATATATATATACATATTATACTACATACACATACACATATAAATTTAGTTTTAACATCTAAAAGTCAAATTGCAGGTTTTGTTCCCTTTTATAGATCAGAAAGCAGTTTATAAACCAACAAAATTAACAAATCCTAACAGTTCTTCAAGTGTTTAGTTATATAATCTATATATTTATTTACTAAAATTTATTACAATTAACCAAATACTTAATAAATAGGGTATGCAGGACTTAAAAAGTGTTATCTGGACACGTATGTCACTCCAGCTTGCCAATCTTGTGTACCGACTCCAGGGTAACATTTTCAGATGCCTGCAACACATCTGGTTATAAAAGTAAAAAATAAACAAAAATTATGTTTTAGATTCTTACCCTGGTCTCAAACTTAATGTAGTTGTTTAGTCCATTTAATTAAATTTTATTTTTAGTTGACGCATAGGTACAATGTAGTCCTCTATTTGTGACAATTGTCATTGTGCTTATAGTCATGTGATGTTGTTTTAATACCCGTTAACCAACTCGTTTCGCCTCTATTTCTCAGTTATTTAAAGAAGCAACATATACATTAGAAGTAAATTTCTAAAGATAATGGTGAACCGTCAATGGTACAATAAACTTACCTCAAGACTACCATTTGCTAAACTGGTAGTGTATCTCAGAGTCCAGAAATCCCGTGCTAGAGCTATTTCAATTAATATATGGAGAAAAGGAAGAGCCGCATTGATTAAACATGGTCATAAAGGCTCGTACTATTTCATTAAAGTCAATTGTAACATTAAGTATTAGTTATCTAATAACCAATCAATCCTTTAAGGTGAATTGTTATGAAAAGTCTATAAACCCTAACTTAAACATTAATATATGGAGAAAAGGAAGAGGATCATTGATTAAACATGGTCATAAAGGCTGATACTATTTCATTAAAGTTAATTGTAATGCATTTAAAGCAACCATAAATTTTGATTTTAAATATAAGATATAGCTAAACTTAGAAATTGTTTACTGAAAGTTAAAGTTGAAATAAATCATATTCAGATAATTATTTTTTATATGCAAATTCAAACAGACCTATCAAAATATGTAGGAAAACTCCATGCAAGTCTAACTCCGTCACGCTTAAATTCATGTAACCTGAATGCGGTTCATTACTTATTTAACCCATTTATTTAAATAGGCAGGCGAGTAGTAATCGGGTTGGTGGGTTGTAAAACTGTGTTAATTTTACCAGCATGGTGGAAGTCAATATTCTACCAGTATCATTACATCCAACTTTTTAAAAGTAAACAAATGGTTTGATAATAAGAAAACTATTTCAAATGAATATTAGTAATGTATAAATTTAAACGAACATTCAAATGAAAATAAAGAATGGTTACAAATGAACGCAAATAAGAGAGAGGACAGACATAAACGAAAGTCAATCATCGAACATAAATGAACGAAAATAAACGAACATAACATTGAACCTCCAATTCGTTTACGGGTTGCACCTACTTCTGTTTAAAGCAAGATGTATAGATTATGCAACGTACCTTAACCACGCGTGTGTGTATGTGAATATATGTTTTTAACTTGATCCGCATAAATAGTTTTGAGCCAATTGTGACACCCCAGGATAACCGGGAAAACCTTGCAACCTAACTAGCTTCCTCAGTGAGTGCCGTCAAATTTCGGGACGAAATTTCTTTCAACTTGGGGATGATGTGACAACCCGAAACCTAGAACCTTCGTTGTGTCTTGATGCAATATACTTGTACGATATGTGATTAGTTGAATGATTAAACTAAATGATAACGTGAACCTTTTTACATGATATGTGCTTGTTATGTGTGCATTGTATATATATATGTGTGTATGTGAACCGAGAACCCGACACGAAACAACAACGGACCCGACTCGAGACCAAGAGGTCTCGAGTGAATAGTGAACGAATGGGCCTTTGGGCCGAGAACCTAGTGGCCGGTTGGGCCTTTGGGCCGTGAACCCCCACTCGAAACCCATAAGGATGCAACACTTGGAACTTGACTATAAATACACTACCTTAGTTAGTGTTACCATTTTGTTGAACATTACAACACACACTCTCCTACTTCTCTCTCTCACCTAAACTCTAGAACACAAACACACTCCATCATTCTTGGATCTTTGGACTTGGATCGGCTCACACACACACCCGGTTGGAAGCTTTTCACACACCCTCGAAACCCATAACCGGTTAGTGTTCTTAATGCTTTGTTGAATGTTAGAGTGTTCATGTTATGTTTGTAAGATGAGATTATGTGACAATATGTTAAGATGAGTTATACATAATGTTTTGAAAAGAAATCGGTTCATGAATGTTTCTTGTTATTAGTTGAACTATACATAAATATTTGATGATGAAAATGGGTTCATTGTATGTTAAAAAGGGTGAATGATGATATTGGTTGCACTTGGATTAGATCCGAAAAGTTTGGGTGTTTATACTAAGAAAATCGGCTAATGAATATGTTTGTCAAGTAGGATGCATGCTAGTAAAATTGTATCTTGATAGTTGTTCATGATTTTGGGTGAATAAGTGGTTAATATGTTATGAACTTGTTGAATATGTGTTTGAATATGTGAAGAACACTTTGAATGATAGTTAAGAATGTGAAAACCCTTGTGATTTTGATCCATCTTTGACTAGTAACCTGATTAGGAAAACTGTTAGTGGAATGCTATTGGTAGTTTCCTGATTTGGGCCTGATTATAATGTACCATTAATCTGACCATATCTGCATCAACACGTGAACTTGACAACGACAGCTTACCGACTCGCAATCACCCGTTGCGACTCGCAACCACAGCGTTACAACTCGAGACTACGCGGTTGCGACTCGCAACCATAACAGGACAAGCCGAAACCACAGGTTACGAGTCCCGTTGCGACTCGAGACCTTAGCATGATGAACCGAGACTACGGTTGCGACACCGGTTGCGACTCGCAACCATCCATGATCAACACACAGCATGACTCGAGACCATGCTTGCGAGTCCGGTTGCGACTCACTTTTGGGCCTAAGTTAGTGGGCCGAATTTATGTGCTACTGTTGATGTGTTACTTGGGCCTGTTATCACAAGCCCAACTGTTTGGGCCTTACACTTAGACTGTGGATTGTGTTTGAATGTTAACTGTGAACTGTTACTGATTATACGTGATTGCCAAACGTACTGAACATTTGTGCACTACTTGGTTCGACTCTGATTATACGTGATAACCGTGATAGGACGTTATTGAATACTTGCGACTTGATTGACTTTCTGTGATTAACTGCCGAGCAAACCGAGGTGAGTTCACACCCTTTACAAAGCATGGGATTCCCTGGGTTGGGAACGGGGTTAAGGAACGTGGGTTCCTCGTCTACCTCGGGTAGGACGTCAGTGGTTCAGGAATGTGATTCCTCGTCCGGATGGACGGATAAACGTACTAGACTAAAACTCTATCACGAAGTCCCTCCTTTTTGTATCGACTAATCGCCGGGCCAATGGCGAGCGGGTCATTAGTTAGATAGCGCTATTTAGGTCTGACAAGCCTCACACCGTGCCGCAGAGGACGGGCGTGAACTAATGGATCTGGGGCACGTCAATGATGATAGACATTGATGTTTTCAGGGCACATAAACATGACTACAGTCAGCAATCGATACGGTAACGAGTCTAGTATACACATGGGGTAGCCCCCACGGCTGGAGAGCCAGATGATGTACATGGGGTAGCCCCCACGGCCGGAGTGCCGGAGTAACTGGGAATGAACTGGTCACGTTTTTAAAACTATGGGGTAACCCCCACGGCAGGATGCCAGATAAAGTAAACTGTTTTCGAAAACAACTAAAACGAACGCCCACCCGTGAACTCACTCAACTAGTTGTTGACTCGTTACTACATGCTTTGCAGGACCATAGGTACTGAGCTGGAGCTTGCATGGAGGAGGATCGTTGTGGGACAGGGATTGCTACATGTTATGTTAAAACTTGAAAACTTTTGGAACTTATGTTATAACTTTGAACTTATGCTTCCGCTTGCAACTTAACTTGTTTGTTTTGAAACACCAATTGTGATGGTTAAACTTTTATAACTACTTATATGCTTGTTCAGTATGATTGGTGGCTGGATCCTGGTCAGTCACGCCCTCGGAGCGGGCGTTATCCGCAGGTGGATTTTGGGGGTGTGACACCAATAGAAAGCGAACCGGGGACTAAATAAAAAATGGAACCCAACTAAAAGCGAAAACCAAGGAAACTGAAACCAAACCTAAACGAACCAAAAAAAACAAACCAGACCGAAATGAACCTATACAAACTGAATAATTTTACCGAAACAAATAAGCTGAGACAAATAATGTTGCTCAAATGAAAACCGAACCTGAACCAAAAACAAATAAAGCGAATCTAACCGGAAAGGAAACTAAATTTACACAAAACTAAAAAAAACTGAAAAACGGAACAAAAAACGTAAAAGATCTTACCGAAACGAACTCAAAAAACTTAGATCGAAACAAAACAATTCTTGGGAAAAATCAAAACCAAAACGATGCAACTAATGAGATGTCGTACGGAGGTGAAACTAATGAGATGTCGTACGGAGGCGAAACCGAAACCTCTGGCAGAGGATTTAAAGCTTTTCCGGCGAACCTCCGATGACTCGCCTTCTCTTTCTTCTGGTTAGGTTTACGGCCGCGACAGTTAACCTGTTCACTACTGGTAAAATTTTCTTCAATAGCTTCAATTACTTGATGAATTAGCTCTCGGTTAACAGACGTGTCCCACCGGAACCAGTAGTTCGTGTAATAATCGAAGCAATCGCAGTCGAATACCGGAGATTTGTGTGCGGCCGGAGCTTTCTTCATATTGTTATTATCAGATGATCTAGGGTTTGTGGAATTATTTTTGACACAAATGATTAAAGTAATGTAACTTGTGATTATTAAACTGGAATTGTTTTTGACCCAAATGATTAAAGTAATGTAACTTGTGATTATTAAGTAAATTAAATGAAATTAATAGGATTCTTATAGGCTGGTGCATTTAAAAGGAATTTTTACATATATCCCCTTATTAAAAGCCCTTATTACATATTTGTCCAATGTTTAAAATCAATTACATATTTCCCCCTTTCTTTATGAAATTACCCTTTTACCCTTTTTCTTAATTTCTTATCTCTTAACTTCAAAATCAATCTAGTCAATACTCTATATGTTGTGATAAAATCTTTAAAATATTTCTTTGAAAAAAAAAGGGTCATACCTATTTTATAAAACAAGTGACCTTTTTACATATCTAGTTACTGGTTAAGTTTAAGTTTACATATTTTTTACAACCGACCCAATATACATTTAAATTTTAGTTAACTACACTAACAATTTACGTTAAAATATTGATTATCTAAATTATCTTATATAAAAAAACATATTGTTATACAATATACGTTTGTTTTTTTTTTCAAGTCGTAATCAATTTTTCTTTAGCCTAAATCTTAGTTCGATTATCAACATTTTAATTGTTTTGAAGCAGGAGCTAAATTTCCATTTTTTTTGTGTAATGCTATTTCAGAAATCTAATTGTCATGTTTTAAACATTCAAAATAATATTGAAAAAACTGTTTTACAGCAAAAGTAAATTTTTAAACCATGGTCGCATGACTGTTTTCTTTAAAAAAGATAATGCTTAAGAGCTATGACGTATTATATATAAGCAAAACTTTCAATTTTCACATAACAGAGGCAGAAGCTTATAAAAAAATAGGCAGGGCTTATAAAAAAATGAATTCATATCATTAGGTTAATATCTTATTTGTAAACAATTATATTACACATTAAATCATAAAATATGTAAGTAATGGTATTAGAAAGGGAAAAATGTAATAATCATTTAATAAGTTCATTAAGGGTAAAATAGTAATTCAATAGGAGTGATTTTAATAAAATGGGTAAATATGTAATATGTATGGTTTAAAAGTAGGAAATATGTAATTGATTTTATGGGTTGGGTATATATTTAATAAATGATCTTAGGAGGGGGATATATGTAAATTACCTCATTTAAAACAACCATAAATTTTGGTTTTAAAATAGAACATATAACTAAACTTTAGAATATATATAGATATAGATATATAGATTATCTAAAATATCTTATATAAAAAAACATATTGTTATACAATATACGTTTGTTTTTTTCAAGTCGTAATCAATTTTTCTTTAGCCTAAATCTTAGTTCGATCATCAACATTTTAATTGTTTTGAAGCAGGAGCTAAATTTCCATTTTTTTTGTGTAATGCTATTTCAGAAATCTAATTGTCATGTTTTAAACATTCAAAATAATATTGAAAAAACTATTTTACAGCAAAAGTAAATTTTTAAACCATGGTCGCATGACTGTTTTCTTTAAAAAATAATGCTTAAGAGCTATGACGTATTATATATAAGCAAAACTTTCAATTTTCACATAACAGAGGCAGAAGCTTATAAAAAAATAGGCAGGGCTTATAAAAAAATGAATTCATATCATTAGGTTAATATCGTATTTGTAAACAATTATATTACACATTAAATTATAAAATATGTAAGTAATGGTATTAGAAAGGGGAAAATGTAATAATCATTTAATAAGTTCATTAAGGGTAAAATAGTAATTCAATAGGAGTGATTTTAATAAAATGGGTAAATATGTAATATGTATGGTTTAAAAGGAGGAAATATGTAATTGGTTTTATGGGCTGGGTATATATGTAATAAATGATCTTAGGAGGGGGATATATGTAAATGACCTCATTTAAAACAACCATAAATTTTGGTTTTAAAATAGAACATATAACTAAACTTTAGAATATATATGTAAGTAATGGTATTAGAAAGGGGAAAATGTAATAATCATTTAATAAGTTCATTAAGGGTAAAATAGTAATTCAATAGGAGTGATTTTAATAAAATGGGTAAATATGTAATATGTATGGTTTAAAAGGGGGAAATATGTAATTGATTTTATGGGCTGGGTATATATGTAATAAATGATCTTAGGAGGGGGATATATGTAAATGACCTCATTTAAAACAACCATAAATTTTGGTTTTAAAATAGAACATATTACTAAACTTTAGAATATATATAGATTAGTATTAGATTAGATTTTAAATTTAGTATTAATTTGGTTAAAAGGATACATTTTGTAAAGAGTAAATTGGCAAAATCGTCCCTGAGGTTTGGGCATGTTTATCATTTTCATCCAAAACAATATTTTTGTACCATATAGTCTTTCACTTTTGGGATTTTTTGCCATTTTCATCCAAACGTCTAACTTTTTTTTTTTTTTTTTTTGCCAAAACCGCCCATGAGATTTGTGATTTTTTGCCATTTTCATCTAAATGTTTGATAGAAAAATAAAACAAATTAGACGTTTGGATAAAAAAGACAAAAAATCCCCTGAGATTTGTGATTTTTTGCTATTTTCATCCAAAGGTTTGATAGAAAAAATAAAGCAAATTAGACGTTTGGATGAAATGGCAAAAAAAATCACAAAAGTGAAGGACTATATTATACAAAAAAAGTTGTTTTAGATGAAACTGGCTAACACACCCAAACCTCAAGGACTATTTTGGCAATTTACTCTTTTATAAAACTAATTTAATAAGAATACAACTTTAAAACTAACGATAGTAATATGAGTAAAATGCACGGATAGTTCCTGTGGTTTGGTGAAATTTCACCTTTAGTCCCCAACTTTTCAGAATTACACTCATAGTCCCTGTGGTTTGACAAGTTGTTACTCGGATAGTCTCTAAAGCGGATGAAGGTTACTCGGATAGTCCCTGTGGTTTGACAAGTTGTTGCTCGGATAGTCCCTGTAGATTTATAAAGATACTTATGATCAAACAATAACTTGTAATCGTATGTAATATAATAAATTATTGAAATGATTATTGTTATAGCAATATTTTTAACATAGAAAATAAATGTAGTCGATAGGTATTGCTATTTCAAATTAGAGTAAAAACTTGATCCGGGAAACAAAATTAGTATTAAAATCGGTGTGCCAAGATGTCCATTTGATCAAAATGTGCAGCTATTAGGATCAAAATGTGCAGTTGATGACAGTGGTTAGTCCATTTGATGATCATACACAGGTTAGATCTTCATTTGTTGACAGTGAACAAGAAATCTGATTAAGCACACTCACATTCAGACATTGTAATTAAAAAATCTGGTTTAACACATACGCATGATCAAAATCAGTTTAAACACCCCTATCAGTCCCTTCTCTTATGGTTGCTGCTGATATGACTATTAGCAGCAGTAGCTAACAACAGCAAACAGTTTAAACAGGTTGTTGACAGCAGGTTAATGCTTAAACAAAATCAGTTGAAACTGGTTATGAAACAAAATCAGTTTAAACAGGTTGTTGACAGCAAACAACTGCCCAATCTATCCTTATATACTGATTAGCAGCAGCTAATAACAGCAAACAACTGCCCTAACAACTGATTAACAAACTTATTACAAAAATGACACTATGTAGAAATTACAGATCTGCTGATCAATCTGATTAACAGGACTTATGCCCTAACATTTGTATGATCATATATAGACTAACCACTGTCAACAAATGAAGATCTAACCTGTGTATGATCATCAAATGGACTAACCACTGTCATCAACTGCACATTTTGATCCTAATAGCTGCACATTTTGATCAAATGGACATCTAACCACTGTCATCAACTGCACATATTCAACAACTAACATGCTGCACATTTTGATCAAATGGACAAAATGTAATCCTAATCAAACATCAAAACATCAAACATCAAACTTCTGGGATTAAACAACATTTTATCAACATACAAAATGATGATTGTCTAACTTGCTAAGCTGCTGCAAATGTTATCCTACTTCAAAGTTAAGTTAACCTACCAAATACACATTACTATTCCTACATAACTACTAACTTATCATCCGCTCAACTCTCCGGTGGATAATGGAAGTTAAGGACAGGCTTACCAAACATGGAGACCACCAGGTGGAACACCACTGATGAGCTTGATAGGCACATCGTCAGGTCAATTGTAAAAAAAAACACCAAACATCACAAAACTAACATGGAAATCAGATTCAATCAAACTAACAGTGAACCAAATCCGACCCTGTTTAACATGAGACTCAATCAGACACAAATCCGACCCTAACCCTGTTTATAACATGATAGTAACTAACAGTGAACCAAACCCGACCCTGATTAACTAACATTGGGCGATTGTACCTGTGGTGTGGCGGATGACATAGCGGATCAACCAACACACAACCGACATTGTAAGGCCTGAATGAGGTGTGAACGGAGGAGGTGGTGTCGCCGGAGAAGCCTGATCGCAGGAGAAGGTGTGCCGCCGGAGAAGCCTGATCGCCGGAGAAGGAAGGATCGATTGTAGGAGGATGGTGGGAAGGTGGGGGGGGGGGTAAATATGCTTTCATATGTTACTTATAGGGTGTTGTAATGAAGAAGCTTCACAATGGTTTGCAAAATTACCTATTTACCCTTTGACCCTCACCTTGTTATGTTGACTGTTAAGCAAACTTGACATCGGGGGGGGGGGGGGTAAACTTGCGACATAACATCAACGTTGGGGGGGGGGGGGTAAATTGCAATTATTTCGTTAGGGGGGGGGTTAGAGTGCCAATTGGCCTAAACCCCACAGGGTAAAATTGTAGTTTACTCTATTATTTATTATGGTTGATGTAGTATAATAAATTACCACATGACATTTTGATAAAATCCTTTATTATGAGAGAATGTCATGTGAGATTAACGAGACTTTTTTTTTATTAGTATTAGTATTAGATTAGATTTTAAATTTAGTATTAATTTGGTTAAAAGGATACATTTTGTAAAGAGTAAATTGGCAAAATCGTCCCTGAGGTTTGGGCATGTTTATCATTTTCATCCAAAACAATATTTTTGTACCATATAGTCTTTCACTTTTGGGATTTTTTGCCATTTTCATCCAAACGTCTAACTTTTTTTTTTTTTTTTTTTGCCAAAACCGCCCATGAGATTTGTGATTTTTTGCCATTTTCATCTAAATGTTTGATAGAAAAATAAAACAAATTAGACGTTTGGATAAAAAAGACAAAAAATCCCCTGAGATTTGTGATTTTTTGCTATTTTCATCCAAAGGTTTGATAGAAAAAATAAAGCAAATTAGACGTTTGGATGAAATGGCAAAAAAAATCACAAAAGTGAAGGACTATATTATACAAAAAAAGTTGTTTTAGATGAAACTGGCTAACACACCCAAACCTCAAGGACTATTTTGGCAATTTACTCTTTTATAAAACTAATTTAATAAGAATACAACTTTAAAACTAACGATAGTAATATGAGTAAAATGCACGGATAGTTCCTGTGGTTTGGTGAAATTTCACCTTTAGTCCCCAACTTTTCAGAATTACACTCATAGTCCCTGTGGTTTGACAAGTTGTTACTCGGATAGTCTCTAAAGCGGATGAAGGTTACTCGGATAGTCCCTGTGGTTTGACAAGTTGTTGCTCGGATAGTCCCTGTAGATTTATAAAGATACTTATGATCAAACAATAACTTGTAATCGTATGTAATATAATAAATTATTGAAATGATTGTTGTTATAGCAGTATTTTTAACATAGAAAATAAATGTCGTCGATAGGTATTGCTATTTCAAATTAGAGTAAAAACTTGATCCGGGAAACAAAATTAGTATTAAAATCGGTGTGCCAAGAACCAGTTATGTCAAATCGACTCGTCGGTTTAGGAAATAGGAATGGTTTGTAAACCTGTACTTTGAAGCCGGTTTGAAATTGGTAAAACCCGAACTGGACGTCTGAACGTGTTAAAGCCTAAAACTAAACCAATTGGTCGAACCTCAGCTAAACGCCTAAACCTATTAAAGCCCGAAACTGAACCAACCTCCCTAGGGCTGTAAACGAACCGAACGAACACGAACTAGGCTTTGTTCGTGTTCGTTCGTTAAGGAAATAAATGTGTTCACGAACGGTTCACGAACACTTACCGAACGAGATTTTATGTTCGTGTTCGTTCACTAAAGAAATGAGCATGTTCGCGAACGGTTCACGAACACAAACGAATACAAATAAATTTGGCGAACGCGACGAAGGATAAAGATAGATGGCCCAGAGAGTAGCACTCGAACTTGAATCCCTTATTGTGGAATTAACGGAGGTCGATCGTATTCGCCAATGTAAATAATGAGAAATGAAATGGAAATGATGTATAAACAAGGTGAAAGTGGGTTTCCTAGTTTAATTGTTAGCGTAATAAAATAAGTAAAAGTTTAATAATATAAAAAGTACAAATAAAATATAAGAAAGTACAAAGATCTTCAATTAAAATACAAACATACGAACATAAACGAACACAAATCAACCAATGTTCACGAACACGTTCACGAACACCTTACCGAACGTTCACGAACACAATCGAACGAACGAGATCTCTGTTCATGTTCGTTCATTTAACTAATCGAACGAAAATTCTTGTTCATGTTCGTTCGTTTATTAAACGAACGAACATAAACGAACTTCCCCCCGAACGGTTCACGAACTGTTCGCTGAACGTTCGGTTCGTTTACAGCCCTAAACCTCCCCCTGAAAACCGGTACCAAATAAAACCAGTTTTGACTAAGTTTGACTCAAACCACTCGAACCGGGCTGTGGAAAAACCCGGTTTGTCCGGTCAAGAAGATTTGTATGGAAGCGCTTAGTGGGCCGGGCCGGACGGCCCAATCCTTCATCTTCTAAAAGCGTGTAAAAGTGTAAAACAAATGTTCGTGTTGCACAAGTCTCCGGTGTTCTTTCCGTCAATCATTCTCCGGAACCATGTCTGCTGAATCTGCTTCCTCAATTTTCAGAAATCAGGTTATAATCTCTCTCAAATTCAGTTTCTGTGCTTCATTAATCTGTAATTCGAACTTATTATTTGCTTCATCTGATGCATTTATGAATTCACGGTGTTTGAGCAGGTCGATTTGCTCGATTTCATCGACTGGACCGGAGTTGAATGCCTCAATCAGAACACTAGTCATCCTATGCCTAATGCTCTCAAACAGGTTCGTTTCAATTTCATTTGTTTTGAAACTAAACTCTGATTATTTTACTGATTCATAGTATGCTTTTGTTGATCCTACGATAGATTTTGAAGATTTAGACCTAGTTTTATTCAGATTTGACATAGAGATCTTGTTTAGTGGAACTTTTGAATGATTTTATTTTAGTGTTTTTTGTGTATATGTGTGTACTAAGGACCTAAGGTTTAGGTATTACTTATTAGCATTTTGGTGGACTGGTGTTGTGTTTTTGATTTCTTTTTTGTTTCTCTTAGTTTGTAAGAGAGTACAGGTGGCAAAGTACACTTGAAACGATTGATGTCATAATGTTAATTGCGTATGAACTATTGAGTATTGATTGGGCAGAGCCTAGGGTTTATCATAGGCTACTTAAGATGAGAAATACATTAGCTTCTACTTTTTTTGGGCTTGGTGAGTTTAACGTTTGATAGTTGCAATTTGTCTACATATTCGTCTTTCATTTGTTGCATGCGTGCCAATTTCACGGCTAAGTAATGCCGTTCCTCTTTTAAAAAGAAATTAGCCCTCTTAATGTTATTTTAGGGAGGTTACACTCACGAGCTTTTGCATAGAGTAAGAAACTCTCTATAGAACTGACGTGTTAAAAGTAAACGTGTGAAGTACAATTAAAAATGAGGTTGTAGGTATCATGCTAAGAAACCCTAGAAATCACCGTGTTCAAACCAAAGCACTGATAGGAGTGATTTTTCACTTATTAGAAGATAAAAAATACTACAAAGAAACTAGCATAACATAAATCACGGACCACAAGTAAGCATTCACCTAAAAACCCGAAGTTTATGATATAATAGCTAGAACTAAAGGACTTCCTAAAAGAGCATATGATAAATAAATACATACCTATAAAATCTCTCATGACATGGAAATATGGAATGATTGATTTCTATCATCTTTCTCTTTAAAGACGGAGACTCTTTTGGCACAGGTGTTACGATTGTATGAGTTATCAATATGATAGATTAATGACGTGCAATTCTTTTAAAGTTTGGAGTTTAAAAGTTCGACTTGAATGAATGAGAGATACACATCAGCAGGAACTGACAAATCTCTTTGTTTGAAATTAACCTGTTCACAATAGCTGTTGTGAACAAATTACTGGTGATGCTCCGCCCCATACAAGAGAATCTTGCTTCAATTTAGTACAATAAGCTTGTGTTGATACTTGATAAGTGTGTGTGAATGTGAGTCTTAGACTCTTAGTTTTCATTAGGCCCCAAAAGTTTCCCCTACTTGTAAAGTGAGAAATATTTGTGTATGTGTTTTCTGGTTTCATGATCTTCTCAGTTTTGAATGTTTTGGTTTGTGTAACAGGGTTATAGAGAAGACGAGGGTCTAAATCTGGAGAGTGATGCAGATGAGCAACTATTGATCTATATACCATTCACTCAAGTTATCAAACTGCATTCTATTGTCATTAAAGGACCCGAGGAGGAAGGTAAATATTTCTAGCCTCTTTATCAGTACAATTGCAGTTTGCAGCATGATTGGTTGTATTACGTATCTGTCTGGTTATGTACATGCAATAATGATATAATGGAACTATGGAAGGTAATGTAGGCAATAGAGAAACTTTGTTATATGTAAGATAGTGTGTCTCAGTCTGACTATGCCCAAACATTGCAAGTGGTTTACCGTAGTTTAGTCAAAGAAGGCTAATAATTGTAGCCAGCTGTTGGTCAATGGTCATTATAGCAGATGGTGCTGCAGTATTATAATTGACTAATTGTCACCTTCAAAGCCAAAATATAAAAAGAAAATATATATAGGGCAGGTTAAGGTCCCTTATTTTTCTGTTAGACTTGTCCCAGCCTTTTTGTCTGCTGAATTACTTATGTTTTTCTTCTTAGTTAATATATACGGGTTTTAGCCAATGGAAAGTCCTTACATGTTCATCAAACTTGACCTATCATCTCTACTGTACGATTTCTTCTCATTCATATATCAGTTTTAGCAAAAAAAAAAAAAAAAAAAATCTTCACATATGAGAGTGAATATTTATAATTTTGAGAAGGATAACCAAATCCCTGTTCTCATAGCTGCCACCAAAAGGTTTTATATCTTGGCTGTTGGCTTTGACAAATTGTGTTTAATTTTAACTACATTCTATGTTCCTGTCTTTTATATTGTTTTACATGGGTTCATATAATCATATTCACTGTTCAAACCCTGAACTAGCACTGTGTTTTTTTAGCAGCTTTTGTGCATGTTTGAGCCTCTAACAGCACTTGACAGCGACCTTTGATGTTTTTTATTGTTGTGATGGAATCTTTATTGTTACTTTGTTAGGTCTATCTATGTCTCATATACACAAACACACACACACATATGTTAGGAACCATAATATATCAATGGATGGCTGAGATCTAAGACAGTTGTCTTTTCCACTCCATGAGTCGTGACCATCCCCTCCGTGTCCGCAGCATGATTGTAGCCAAAAAGCTGTTTCTTTGGTTCCTGATTATCTAATGGTATTCATTGTACCGACCCCTATATATGTAGAACCGTGTTCGTGTGTGTATGTATGTGTATATATTGCCATATGTGTAGTCATGAAAATTAGCCCGCACATAGAACCAAATTGGTTCTTCCACACTATAACCTCAATAGGTTTTGTAATTGTCATTGGTTGGTTGATACTTGATTTAAAGTTAGTGCACCAGGGCCAGGCTCAAGCGGCCAATCTGATCAATAAGATAATACCTGTTGTCCACAATCGATCTCACTAATATCTTGTTAACATTTCTAGTGGCCAATCAGAGAAATAAGGAACCTAACCTTTTTTATTAGGGGAAAGTCGGAAACAATGTGCTTTTTTTGCCATATCTAAATATAGAAAGTTTTGCATTCTTGGGAGTATTGAACTCACATCTTACACGTGCAAACTACACGATTGTAATAAAGATGTATGTAGAAGTACCAGCTAAATTTGGAATGCTGAAAATCTGTTAAATAATAGAAATTCTTTTGTTCATCTATAAAGTAGCAGTTTATTAACGTTAGCTAGTGCGTAATGTTTTATCATCTAGTCTAGTCAGTAATAAATGATAAACGATAAAGATAGATATGGCCTAAAAGTGTGACAACACAGAAGATGGTAAGGAAATTTGAGACAACTCGTAACATATTAATATATGCTTTTGTCTAACATCCATATAAACGTGTAAAATTTTCATGTAAATGTTAGTGGGAGCCCACTCTTATGGTTTATTCCTGTCGCGAGTAGCATACTATTCACGAACACAGTGGACTAGCACATGGGTTTGTTCAAAGCACACATTGTGAACTCAGGCTGAGCACGTACACACACGTTTGACTGGTTGAGGCTGATTATTAGTTCATGGAGGAACAGATAGCAATGTGAAAGAATTTATAAATTAAATTAGAAATAAAACCATAAAGCGTCTATTAACAGACTTCTGAATCCAAAAGTTATCAAACAACTAAAACTTGTAAATGTTATGAGTTCTTGATGACTTAGAATTAGAACAATAGGATAGACGTAAACATAAAATGATAACGTTTGAAAATAAAATGCATAGATAGTATGTCTCATCAGGGGTTCTTAATTCACCTCATAGCATCATATCACATATGCTACACATTCTGTTCAACAGTGGGTATGCAATTCTCCAGAATAAAGTATATCTATTTCTATATATTTCTGGTTGCCCGCTTCCTTTTGTTATTGAAGCTACTTGCATTATTATCATTATCTTTTTACTAATATTTTTTTTTTGTTGAAACTCAAATTTAGTTAGATATAATGCTGTAAAGCTATTGTAAATCTGTTGGACCTTACGCTGATCTTTATTCAATTTGTAGGTCCTCAAACCGTTAAGCTTTATACAAACAAGGATCACATGGGATTTAGGTAACTTAAAAATATATTTAATCATTCTCCTCCTGTTTCATTTATCATATGTAGTCGGTGATTGCAATGGCTACGTGTGATGCAGTAACGTTAGCGACTACCCTCCTAGTGAT
The DNA here is from genome assembly GCF_002127325.2 of Helianthus annuus. Taxonomy (NCBI): domain Eukaryota; kingdom Viridiplantae; phylum Streptophyta; class Magnoliopsida; order Asterales; family Asteraceae; genus Helianthus; species Helianthus annuus. The sequence continues at coordinate 167,129,192 of NC_035447.2, read as the reverse complement.
ACACTTACTTTATCCCCTGAGAATCTCCAGGTACCCCACATGCTTTCTTATTCGTTTATTTCTTTATGTAATTAACTAGTTGGTGGCCCGCCCGCGTTGCGGGGCGATTACCGAATAATGAGCGAGTGTTAGTCAGCTCATTGACACGAAAAACAATTAAATCGAGTCAACCAATTAAAACAAAGCACTTTTATAGTTTTGATAAAAAAACTAAAACAACGGCGATATTGTAATTTTTAACTGAGGGAAAGTTGTATTTTTTTGACTGGGGTAAAATCGTAATTTGACAAAAGCTAAAGTAATGGCAGTACTGTAAATTTGAACCTGGGGCAAAATTGTAAATTTTCACATGAGGAAATTCGTAATTTTTAACTTGGGCTAACACACGTAATACAAATTTGAACTAAGGACACAATCATAATTTTAAGCTAGAGGCAAAAGCACAATTTTATTTTGAACCGAGGGAAAAATCGTAATTTTGAGTTGGGGGTAAAAACATAATTTTATTTTGAACTGGGGAAAAAACGTAATTTTGAATTGAGGGCGAAATCACAATTTTTAAACGGGGAAAAATCACATTTTTGAACAGAGGGCAAAATCGTAATTTTTAAGTGGGGGCAAAAACAAAATTTTATTTTGAACTGGGGGCAAAAAGGTAATTCTGAGCTGAGGGCAAAACCACAATTTTATTTTGAATGGAGGGAAAAATCGTAATTTTGAGCTGGGGACAAAAGCGTAATTTTATTTTGAGCTGGGGGCAAAACCGTAATTTTAGGGAGGGACAAAAACGTGATTTTAGAATGGATATAAAATAATAAACTGGTTGGTCCAATGGGAGAGTGCCAGGCGAAGTCGTAATTTTTGAATTGAGGGCAAGAGCGTAATTTTGAGATGGGGACAAAAAGCGTAATTTTATTTTGAGCTGAGGGCGAAAACGTAATTTTTTTTTTGATCTGGGGGCAAAAACGTAATTTGAAAATGGATATAAAACAATAAACATGTTGGTCTAATGGGGGAGTGCCAGGCAGCTGCCTGGCACTATTCCCCCATTTGAGCTGCCTGGCACTATTCCCCCATTTGGGTTTTGTATATGTAGGAAATGAATGTGTTATTTATTTGTTTTTTGTTTTACAATTGTCCTGGTTCTGTTTTATTTTCAGGGAAAGCCGGTTGTGTTGAAGTATGTTAAGTTTCAAAACGTCCGCAGCTTGACGATATTCATCGAGGACAATCAATCTGGCTCTGATATCACAAAAGTCCAAAAGATTATTCTGCAAGGAACCACGTAAGTTTTTCATGCTCTCTCTCTTTTTTTTAGTTTCATCATGCGTGCATGTTTTATACCCCTTCACGTGCTCTTAAAAGATCGCATTACAGTGATTATGTGATATCATATTGTTTGTATGCACTCGGGTGTTTGAAATTGTAAAATCATATATTTGAGTGTGCATCAATTAACAGATAAAACGACCAATAAAGGACATGTAGGTAATTTTTGTTTACCCTTAGTCATCCAAACAGTAAAAACTGATTATTGCAAAAAGGCGGGCACCTTATTTTTCCACTAGAAACAGGGCCGGCCCTGAGAATTCATGTACCCTGTTCGAGCTCGAAAAAACGTGCCCTTAGGCCTTAAGGCCCTTAACGAGATTAGGTATTGGGAGGTCTAAATCTAATGACAATGGGCTAATAACTAATCTAAATTTTAAAAATAGTTTTGTAAGTGAGCCTATGTTGGTGTTTGTATGGGTATACCCTATTAATTTATTTTTTTAGATATACATATCATTTTTTTTAAATTACGTGCCCTTTGAAATATCGGGCTCTGGCCGGTGGTCCTCCCCGCCCACCCTCAGGGCCGGCCATGACTAGAAATATGGGAGTTAAATGTTTAAAAGAAAGATTGTTGCTGCTACAAAAATTAGTGATTATAATCATAATCTTTATTGAGATGTCTGCACTGCAGAGTCGAAACGACAGATATGAAGGGCTTGAAGAAGATCGAAGAGCATTGATGAAGCGGGTTATTCGAACTGGTTTACTGTCCTGACTCTTTTGCTTTAATGGCATGTAATGCAAGTCATAGATTTGGGTCTACCATTACAAACATGTGTATAATAAGGTCATGCACATTCTTTGTGGCATTTGCTTTGTATTCTAGCACTTTGTTTTCGAGACCACTTCTTTTTAAAGTAGTGATTGGATTCCTCAGGTTATCGTTGTTAACTACTTGGGGGGTTTTCGGTTTTACATAGTTTTATTTTAAGGATTAAAATTTTGTTAAAGGTTTTAAAATTTTAAGGAAAAATGAATTTGAAACTGAAATTTGTTAAAAGGAATTTCAGTTTGTCAAAAGAAATCGACAATGTTCCTCTTTGGCTTGTGATTTTGTTAAAAAAGTTGGAACACATTTGTGTTGTGGTAGTGGGTTGCTGATGGTTTTTGTGGGAGTGGGTGGCGGGTGTGGTGGTGGTGATGGCAATGGTGACAACTATGGGGTGGTTATAAGGATGGACGTGGTGGAGACATGTGATGTATTATACATACTCGTTTTTATACCTAGCAAAACGAGAATTTTAGGAGCATGACTATGTGATGTATTATACATGTCGTTTTTATACCTAGCAAACGGGAAGGTGGGGTTGGTAAGGAACGAGTTTGACAAAAAGTGGGTACTAGTAAAAATGAGTCGTTACAAAAAAAAAGACGTATGCAAACGTTACAAACATGTATCTTGTGCCATTGTTAATGACTCGTATCCTCGTTCTGATCAAAAGACCTAAAACATCGGTTTGTAATTCGGAAAAAAACTTAACTCCGATAAGATATTTTAACGGCGGACTATTTTACAAAAAAAAATTGACCAGTTTGGATAATTATCGGCCAATAATTGACTTGAAATTATTATCTGCCAAACTGAGTTAGGTGGGATTATTTATTTCCAATTTGCTTAAGAGAAAAAAAAATTGTATATTTCTTAGGGTTGCATTTAGTTACTTATAACTTGAAAGGACTAAAGTTGTTCAATTTAATATACAAAAGGGATGCATTAATTCAGATTAGATAACTGAAGGGGCCAAATGAAAAAAAAAAAAATACAGAAGTGAGTGAAGCGGCATCAGTATAGAGACAAAACACTTCCAGTATCTTCTTCGTAGTAAACCCTTGTCCACAATTTGGGCTCAACAATTATCTCTAATGGCGAATCCAAAGAAGGTTTTGATGATATGTGGCGATTACATGGAAGACTCTGAGGTTTCTTCTGCTTATTTTCATTCTTAATTTTAACTTTTACTTTCGCCGATATAGAAAACACCTAGTTAATAGTTTTCTATGTTTGCTTCGATTATGTGATTGAATCGTTACTAAGTATTGTTCGATAGGAGTTCGATTATGTGATTGAATTGTTAATATGTAATTTTCGGTGTGGAGTTTGATTATGTAATTGAATCGTTATCATGTAATTGATTATGTGATTGAATCGTTAATAAGTATTGTTCGATAGGAGTTTGATTATGTGATTGAATTGTTAATATGTAATTTTCGGTGTGGAGTTTGATTATGTAATTGAATCGTTATCATGTAATTGATTATGTGATTGAATCGTTAATAAGTAATGTTCTATGCGGAGTTTGATTATGTGATTGAATCGTTGACACTTTCGGTGTGGAGTTTGATTATGTGATTGAATTGTTAACATGTAATTTTTGATGTGGAGTTTGATTATGTGATTATATTGTTAATGTGTAATTTTCGATGTTGAGTTTAATATATGTTTGTTTATGTGATTGAATTGTAAATATCTAGTTTTCAATGTGGAGTTTGATTATGTGATTGTATTTGTTAATATGTAATGTTCGGTGTGGAGTTTGATTATGTGATTGAATCGTTAACATGTACTTTTCGTTGTGGAGTTTGATCATGTGATTGAATCGTTAACATGTGATGTTCTATGTGGAGTTTGATTTTGTGATTGACTCGTTAACGTGTAGTTCTTGGTTTAAAAAAGCGAGCTTAAAGCGTGAGGCGATGAAGCGCTAGGGTTGTCGCTTTTTTTACTCTGAGGCGACAAATCACGTGAAGCGTTTTGAATCGCGCTTTAAGCCCGAAGCGCCATTGGTTTGAAGCGACGCTTCAACCCAATCAGCTCAGATTTAGGTTTTTAATTTAGGCCCAATAGTCTCTAATAGGGTTTAATTGACCCCTAAAAAAGGAATGTTAGTAAACATCTTCAGCCGCTCCCTCCCTCTTCTCCATCGATTCTTCATACTTTCTCCAATAATCGACTTTAGTTTATGTTTTAATTATGTTTTTTATGTGTTAAGTATGTTTTGTAATCATGTTTTTGTGTTTATTATTGATTAACAAGTAGAATATGTCATATTGATGTGTACAAATATTTTTTTATATATATTTTTTTTTATTTTGAGCGCTTCGTGCTTGAAGCTTTGCTTAAAGCTTTTGGAACCAAAACGCTTCGGAGTGCCTCGCGCTTTTTTAAACCAAGGTGTAGTTTGATTATGTGATTGAATTGTTAATATGTAGTTTTAGGTATGGAGTTGGATTATGTGATTGTCTGTTAACTTGTGATTTTTGGAGTGGAGTTTGATTATGTTATTGAATTGTTAACATGTAATGTTCGATGTGGAGTTTAATTTTGTGATTGAATCATCAACATGTAATGTTTGGTGTGTAGTTTCATTATGTGATTGAATTGTTAACATATAATCTTCGATGTGTATTTTGATTATGTGATTTAATCTGTTAGTTGTGGAGTTTGATTTCCTATTGAATTGTTTCGATTGTGCAGGCGATGGTTCCGTTTCAGGCATTGCAAGCTTACGGATTATCCGTCGATGCTGTTTGCCCTGGTAAAAAGTCCGGCGATATTTGTCGCACTGCTATTCATCAGGGTTCTCCTCACCAGGTCCTTGTTTCACACAACTTTTACAAATTGTAATTTGCAGTTGGTAATAATGTGCATGTTCAGGTCTTTTTTTGCAGAATATTTGAGTTAAAGTTGCTATTTGTCGGTCATCTTACTTGTTATTTATAGAAACTAATAGGTTTAATGTTACTCGGAAAATCCATATATCAATTTCTGAGATTCACGTACTTATATAGGAGTGGGATTACTGATTTAACCTTACCACTGTTAAAGAATTAAGTTCGGTATTACGCAGACATATTCCGAGTCGCGTGGTCACAACTTCACTCTCAATGCCACGTTTGATGAAATTGACGCAAACACATATGACGGATTGGTTCTACCAGGAGGACGTGCTCCAGAATATCTCGCTATGAATGAATCAGTTCTTAACCTGGTCACACATTTTGCAAAATCTGGAAAACCCATTGCCTCCATTTGTCATGGGCAACTTATATTGGCGGCTGCTGCTGCTAAAGCTGATGTAATAAAAGGTCGAAAAGTTACAGCATATGCGACTGTGGGACCCGTGCTTGCTGCTGCTGGTGCTCATTGGGTACACCCCGAGACATTGGCATCATGTACCGTTGATGGAAATCTAATTACTGCAGCTAGTTACGTTGGTCACCCCGAGTTTATCCGTCATTTCATCAAGGCATTAGGAGCTACTGTAGTTGGTTCCAACAAACGCATTCTATTCCTCTGTGGGGTAACTCTCGATTCCTTATGCAATGTGCAATTGTTTTCCAATATATCTGTATTTTTAGCTACTGATTTCATCTTTATATGCCAAATTTAGCCCTCTAAACGTCTTTTTTCTTTTTGCCTTGTGATTAAGTCCCTACGCTATTTTTCTCTCATTAATGTATCTAATAGTTCTTTACTGGTAATTGTTTTTACGATTTAAGATATTGTTGAATTGGCTTCCAAGTCATGCAAAAATGATGATATGGACAGAATTTATGATTAAATATGCTGATATGGATATTTTGACTTTCTTGTATTTTGTCCGCATTCTATTTCTGTTATAAGAAGACAAACATATACTTTCATAGTTTCATCATTCGTTATGCTATAGTGATCTTTATAACTCTATAGACCAGTGCTTGTGTAGAAAAATGTAATAATATTAACACTTCTGAAGGGAACTGGTTACATTGGGTAGGTGAATGGGGGTGATCAAATTCAGCGATGTCTAAGTTTTAAATATTTTATTTATCTTTTATTTTTTATTTTTTTATTACTTACTTTATTCAAGATTTTTAGGAATATTTCTAACCAGGAGTTGTCTTAACTCTAGATTTAGGAGAAAATATATTAACTAACAGTTGTTTTAGGTTTTTTTAATGATTTGTTGAGTCTATTCTGAAGGCATCCTTCTGTGTTTTTACTTTTAGGCAATCTTTCAATCAATTGAAGTTTCAGTTTATCTAGAAGATATTTCACTGTTTCACCGTGTTACAGTGTGTTCAATATCTTGGTGTATTGTGTATGCAATTCTCCTGTTCACAAAGTGTCTGTTAGCTAATTCTCTAGCTGTCCTACTCGAGGTGGTATTGGTCTATCAGAGTAAGAACGATTTTGATGTGGTTGGCCCCCAAAGTAGGTAATTTGGCTCATTGCGGAATATAGGCCGATATTTCAATCTTCTCAGAACCTTTACACGTCGAAGACTTTCTTGATTGGGTTTCTGAAACCGAAAAATTACTTTGAACCACTTGTGAGTCGTGCCAGAGCCGTTCCTGAAAACTCTTGAAAAAATTTAGGCCTCGGGCGAGGAAAAGAATTGGGCCCAAAATTATGGTTAAGGGTAAATGAATTACAAAAATAAAAACTTAGTGATGGAGCAAAGACTCGAACTTGAGACCTTTACATTATTTTGAGATGGTTTTTGCCACTACACTACCAATATTTTTTTGCATAATAAACGGATGAATATACTGAATATATAATTTAATAAATATATACAAGCTTATAAAGACTTTTCGGGCCCTTTGAAATTTTGGGCCTCGGGCGTCGGCACGGGTTTGCCGGGCCAGAGCCGGCCCTGAGTCGTGCGGCTCGTACCCTGAAGAGAGCAAGTATATTATGTTGTTTACAAGCTCAACAGAGTGGCTTGTGTTTGGGGGACAACCTTCAAATGGGCCGATGCCGCCAACGAAACAAACCGTTCTGAATTTGGCTAAACCCGAGGTGTTTAATTCTTTTGGTGTTTCTTGTGCTGATCGGAACATACCCTTTGTTCGTTGTAACCCTTTATTTCGTATATCAGAATTGCTAATAATCCTCTTGAAGTCTTGAACCATAGCAGCGTAAGCCAAAGAACTTATACAACTCGCATCTTGAAATCATATAAAGTAGTCTACTACATAACAAGTGGCCACGTTAACAACGATCTTTGTTTAGATATTCAGGAATCCTCTGAAAACGTGGATACTTGATGAAGCGGCCCGACTGGCCGACTAGCAGTGAAAAGGGAGCAAACACTCATGGAAGAAGAAAAAATAGGCGCCCCCATGCTGATTTACATAATAGACTCGAATCGAATCTTGTTTTAAAGAATCAAATTATGTGGCGATACTTTAGGCGGGTCTTTATGATGCAATTAGGGCCGGTTCGGGCCCTGGGCCAGTTAATTATGGAGTGTGGCCTGTTCGTGATGCAGGAAGCAGTAGCGGCGCAATTGAAGGCCCAATTGAAGGCCCGGGTTGAGGCTGAACAGGGCGACTTGGGGTGCAAGCTGGAATCGTTGGTTTATCTTTTATTTAGTTGGTTTATCTTTTGTTTCTGCATGTTTATCTGGTTTTGAAGTTCGTATTTTATCAGGTTTCTTATTCCTAGTTTGGTGCCTATATTGTGGGTGGGTTAGTATAAATAGTTTTTATTTTCTAGTTGAAAAGACAGTTTTTTTATTCTGAATTTTATTGAAAGCCGATTCCAGTTCGTTCTTGTGTTTGTTTGATCCAACTTGGTTGTGAATTGCATCAGTTGGTATCAGAGCACAGAGATCAACTATGGCAGAACGTGGAAGACGTGCTCATCGACAAGATCGTAGAAACGCCGACCGAGGCAACGAAGACTATCGACGCGATCCACGTGACATCGAAGAGATTGCTCGACTGCAGCAACGGATCCGGGATCTGGAATTGCAGCAGGAGCCGCGTTTCGGTGAAGATACGGACACGGACCGGGACATCTGGGATGACGGGACCGGGTACCAAGACTACAACCCTTTTGCTCGACAAGGACTGGGGAACCCCTTCGATCAGCGGGAACCACAGCCCGACCCTCTGCGAAGCTTAGGGATCAAGATTGAAATCCCTGAGTTTGATGGCAAGATGCAACCGGATGAATTCCTTGACTGGCTCCATACGGTCGAGCGGATTTTTGACCTTCGCGACATCCCCGACAGGTTCAAGGTAAAACTAGTAGCTATAAAACTTCGCAAGTATGCTTCATTATGGTGGGAACATGTCAAGAAAAAGAGGTCTCAAGAGGGGCGATCTCGGGTTACAACTTGGGAGAAGATGAGGAAGTTGTTACGTGAGAAATTTTTGCCACCCAACTATCGCCAAGAGGCTTTCTTGGATTATCATAACCATTCCCAACAGTCAACAACTGTTGAGGAATTAATTGCTGATTTTGACAGGTTAAGAATGCGATGCGGTGCGGAGGAAGAAGAAGAACAGGTCATCGCCCGGTTCTTCGGAGCCCTGCGACCAGAGATAGCTGATATTGTCCAACTACAACCTTACTGGACCTTTGCTAATGTTTGTCAATTGGCTTTAAAGGTAGAAAAACAACTCAGATCCAAAGGGAAGATACCTGCGAAGACCAGCCCATTCAAACCCGAGGTGTCGCGCGGCCCAATCAAAGCCGAGGCGCACCGACCTGCTACCAACACCCCCATAGGCAGCCGGTCTGGTCCTGCCAAATCTGAAACAACAGCCAACAATCCCACAGGACCATCTCGAGCACCGCGATGTTTTAAATGTGGAGGGCTAGGACATTTTGCGCGTGAATGCGCCAACACCCAGTTAGTCACCCTCACAGAAGACTCACCACCAGTATATGATACCGAGGATGATCAAGCCGGGAACGAACCAGAAATTATATATCCTGATAGGGGCGAGGCCTTGATTGCTCAGCGGATACTCAGCGTCACACCCGACAAGACCGTTAATGACACACTCTGGCTCCGTAATAACATCTTTAGAACTCGTTGCACCGCCAAGGGTAAAGTATGTACGGTTATTATTGATGGGGGGGAGTTGTGAGAACATGGTAGCGACGACAATGGTGGAAAAATTAGGTCTACAAACCGAGCCTCACCCCGATCCGTATCAGTTAACTTGGTTAAAAAAGGGCAATGTTGTGAAGGTGACTCAACGATGCTTAGTTCAGTTTAGCATTGGCTCTAAATATTCCGATGAGGTGTGGTGCGAAGTCATTCCTATGGACGCATGTCACCTCTTATTGGGACGGCCGTGGCAGTATGATAGGCGGACCTGTCATGATGGTTTCCAAAATACTTACTCGTTCAAAAAAAATGGCGTGAGCATACTGTTGGCTCCTTTGGACACCCGTGAGACTGGAACCGAGGCGTTAGTTCTTAACCGTTCGGCCTTTTTGGACTTTATCCAGACTGCCAAGCCACCTTTCATGCTCGCCCTAGTAATAGCGGAATCTAATCCAGCAGCCTCCAAACCTCCAGCGGAACTACAACCTCTTTTAACCGAATTTGGAGATGTGTTTCCAGAAGAGATACCGGCGGGTCTACCATTAGTTCGGGAAATTCAGCACTGTATTGACCTCATACCTGGTTCGGTCATTCCTAATAAACCCGCGTACCGCATGAACCCGAAAGAGTACGAGGAACTTCACCGCCAAGTTAGTGAATTACTTGAAAAGGGGCTGATTCGTGAAAGTATGAGCCCCTGCGCAGTGCCAGCGCTCCTCGTTCCCAAGGCAAATGGTACGTATCGAATGTGTGTTGATAGTAGGGCCGTCAATAAAATAACTATTAAGTACAGGTTTCCAATACCCCGCTTTGAAGACCTCTTAGATCAGTTACACGGGTCTACGGTGTTTTCTAAAATTGATTTGCGCAGTGGTTATCACCAAATAAGGATGCGACCTGGGGATGAGTGGAAGACAGCTTTTAAAACGAGGGATGGTTTGTACGAGTGGATGGTTATGCCCTTCGGGCTTTCGAATGCACCAAGTACCTTCATGCGCCTCATGAATCATATATTTAAACCTTTAATTGGTCGGTGCGTAGTTGTTTACTTCGATGACATTTTGGTTTTTAGCCCTGATTTGCAGCAACACCTGCTTCATCTCAGGCAGGTTTTCTTAATCTTACGAGACCAAAAGCTTTATGCTAACAGTGAAAAGTGTCATTTCTTGTCCTCCGAGGTATTATTTTTGGGATATCTTATTTCAGGCAACGGAATTCGCATGGACGAATCGAAGATTGAGGCAATCCTTACATGGCCCGCTCCGACTACTTTATTTGAAGTCCGGAGTTTTCACGGGTTAGCATCGTTCTATCGGCGTTTTATTCGTAACTTCAGCGCGATCGTCGCTCCCATCACTGATTGCTTGAAAGGAAAGACATTTCAATGGACGCCCACGGCTGCCAAAGCATTCGACTGCCTAAAAAAATGTGTGACGCAAGCTCCTGTTCTCGCATTACCTAATTTCCAAAAAACGTTCCAGGTTGAGTGTGATGCGTCAGGTTTCGGGGTTGGAGGTGTCCTGAGTCAAGACGGTCGACCCATCGCTTTCTTTAGTGAGAAGCTTAGTGAGGCCAAGCAAAAGTTTAGTACTTATGATAAAGAATTTTACGCCATCGTTCGAAGTTTGGAATATTGGCGCCACTATCTCATCCATGCAGAATTCATTCTTTTTTCAGACCATCAGGCGCTTCGATACATTCAAGGTCAACTCAAGCTCAATCCCCGACATGCTAAATGGGTCGAATTTTTACAAGAATTTTCTTTTGTGATCCGCCATAAATCGGGGGCTACTAATACCGTTGCGGATGCTTTAAGTAGGAGGCGCGCCCTTCTTACTTCACTCCAAGTTCGGGTGGAATGGTTCGATAATTTTTGTGCATTATACCCGGATGACCCAGATTTTGCGGAGCTGTGGAATACGTGTCGTGTCGCTCCAACATTGGGACACTCTCTTCAAGATGGGTTTTTGTTTAAAGGGACACGGTTGTGCGTGCCTAAGTGTTCGTTACGGGATTCGATTATTCTTGAGGGACATCAGGGGGCTTTGGCCGGTCACTTTGGTCGGGATAAAACACTCAAGTTGATTAAGGAGCGGTTTTTTTGGCCAAAGATGGGGGCGGATGTGAACAGAATAGTTGATCGGTGCCATACGTGCCATATCGCAAAAACTCATAAGTCAAATGCTGGTTTATACACGCCGTTACCAGTACCCGAGGGACCATGGGAGGATGTCAGCCTTGATTTCGTTGTTGGTCTGCCCCGGACACAGCGACAGAAGGATTCCATAATGGTGGTAGTCGATCGTTTTTCCAAGATGGCTCATTTTATACCTTGTGCTAAAACTTATGACGCGAGCCAAATAGCACGGTTGTATTTTGAGGAGGTTGTCCGTTTGCATGGTATTCCCAGGTCCTTGACTTCTGATCGGGATGTTAAATTTGTGGGCCATTTCTGGAGAACGTTATGGAAGAAGTTGGGATCCAGTCTTAATTTTAGCAGCTCGCACCATCCACAGAGTGACGGACAAACAGAAGTAACAAACAGGAGTCTGGGAAATTTATTACGAAGTTTGGTGGGGTCTAATCCAAAACAATGGGATCTCGTGTTGGCTCAGGCGGAATTTGCATACAATAGATCCTCTCATCGGTCTACGGGCATGAGTCCGTTCTTAGTTGTGTACGGCCGGAATCCATTTACGCCATTAGATTTAGCTCCGTCTCCAACTGTTGAACATTATAGTGTTGAGGGCGACGAGCGAGCCAACCAAATTAAATCTATTCATGAGCAGGTTCGGAACGCGATTGTCAATCATAACCTTGTGTATCAAAGGAGAGCTAATGAGAAGAGGAAGCAGGTGGTTTTTCAAGCGGGAGACTTAGTGTGGGTGCATCTTAGCAAGGAGCGATTTCCGGGAGGGAAGGCAAGTAAGTTAAATCCGCGGGCTGATGGGCCTTTTCGCGTGCTGGAACGTATCAACGATAATGCTTACAAGATCGAGTTGCCTGGTCATTATAATGTTTCCGCCACATTTAATGTCGCTGACCTTTCTCCTTTTGTTGCTGAGCTGGATGATCCCTTTGACTCGAGGACGAGTCCTTCCGAAGAGGGGGGGAATGATGCAATTAGGGCCGGTTCGGGCCCTGGGCCAGTTAATTATGGAGTGTGGCCTGTTCGTGATGCAGGAAGCAGTAGCGGCGCAATTGAAGGCCCAATTGAAGGCCCGGGTTGAGGCTGAACAGGGCGACTTGGGGTGCAAGCTGGAATCGTTGGTTTATCTTTTATTTAGTTGGTTTATCTTTTGTTTCTGCATGTTTATCTGGTTTTGAAGTTCGTATTTTATCAGGTTTCTTATTCCTAGTTTGGTGCCTATATTGTGGGTGGGTTAGTATAAATAGTTTTTATTTTCTAGTTGAAAAGACAGTTTTTTTATTCTGAATTTTATTGAAAGCCGATTCCAGTTCGTTCTTGTGTTTGTTTGATCCAACTTGGTTGTGAATTGCATCACTTTATGATGTAGGATTATCTACAAGTTAAAAAAGAAGATTATCTTTTAATGGATTAGGATCAAATACAAAGGATCCTAATTGTAAGAAGTGTAAGAAGGATTTATAGAGTGACAAGTGTCCAATAACCTAAAAAAACCCACTACACAAAAAAACCCACTACAAAAAAAAAAAAAAAAAACCTTAAACATCCACCACCACCAAAAACCTAAACCCCCCCCCCCCCCCCCACATCACCCACCCTAAATTTTTTTTTTTTTTTTTTTTTTTTGCCGAGGGGGTGGGGGGTGGGGGTTTAGGTTTTTGGGTGGGGGTGGGTGTTTAGTTTTTTTTTAGGTTTTTGGGGGTTGGGGGGGGGGGGGTTAGGGGGTGGGGTGGGGGTGGGTGTTTAGGTTTTTGGTGGTGATGTAGTGGGTTTAGTTTTAGGTTATTGGACACTTGTCACTCTATAAATCCTTCTTACACTTCTTACAGTTAGAAGCCTTTGTAGAATAACTTGATCCATCTTTTAATATTTATTTTTTTTGAATTTAATCTTTTATTTAGTTTCCTATTAGACTTGTATTCCCAACTATAAAATGGGATCTAGGGTTTATTGTTTATGGAGTTTCTGATTAGTTTGATAAGCAATTGCAAAGCTTTGAGCTTGCAGACTGAATGATTTGAATAAATCATTCTCTTGATTGGCCATTTGATTGCGCTTCTCGAAACTGCATCACTTTAACAATAGCTAGTAGGACATGAGGAGAGTATAATATACCACGAACAACAAACAACTTCGCACTAGCCAAAAAGAGAACTGATAATAATTCATATGCTTGTTCCTTGGTATTTTCGATGTCAACCAACCGGTCAAACTAGAACTGATAATAACTCAAAGTAGGTTCCTTTTACATGCAAGTTTTGATCTGTTGCAGGATTACATGGAAGACTATGAGGTAATGGTTCCTTTTCAGTCCCTTGAAGCTCTTGAATGCTGCTATGTAGATGCGGTTTGTCCCGAAAAGAAAGCGGGTGATACATGCCCTACAGCTGTCCACGATTTCGAGGGGGACCAAACATACAGCGAAAAAACTGGCCATGATTTCACACTAACTGCCAACTTCCACGACGTCGATGCTTCAACTTATGATGCTCTTGTCATCCCTGGAGGTCGAGCTCCAGAATATCTCGCACTAGACCCCACGGTCATTAAGCTGGTTAAACATTTTATGGATTCTGGAAAGCCCGTCGCATCCATCTGCCATGGTCAACAGATTCTCTCCGCTGCTGGTGTTCTCAAGGTACATAAAAGGCTCTTGTAGTGTGTGTGTGTATATATAGGGCGGATTCAAACGAGAACCACTATATTTATGAACCAGTTTATTCACCAACAAATAGAGGTGCACAAACCGGGTATTTATAATAACCGGTTCCGGTTATGGAACCGGTTTCGGTTTCTCGTTTTAAGGATTGGAACCGGTTATTGCTATAACTGGTTTGGTTATTTGACCAAAAAACCATACCCTGTGTGCCGGGATCCGGGTAGGGTTCGGTTGCGGTTCTTAAGAAACCGGGTATTAGAATACCCTATTTCGGGTTTTTCAATACTGTATTTCCAAGTTTTTTAGTATCCTATTTTCAGGTTTTTTAATACTCTATTGCGTTTTTATTACCCTATTTTCTCGTCTTTTTGTTTATTATTATTATTGTTATTAAATTTGCATTGTATAATGTAAAAAAAGTAAAATAAATGCACCAACATAAATTTAAAAGATAGTTATTAGAATCATGTATCGGGTATAATCGGTTCCAGTTCTTGTCCGGTTTCGGGTATTAATCGGTTCCGATTCCGGGTTTTGAGATCAAAATGCATACCCTATCTATACCCTACGGGTAGGGTCGGTTTCGGGTATAGAATACCTGAGTATTAAAAAAACCGGTTCCGGATTTTTTTGTGCACCTCTACCAATGAATACATCGCTTGTTGAATTAATACTTATAGTGCCAATACAATATTTCTAGAGCCATTAAAATATTTTTGCATTTGCTAGCAAATACAATGGTTTCTAATGATTCTCAAATAGTTAGTGGTTCTCATTTGAGCCCATCATTATGCGGTTCATTTCAGAATCAATGATATGTTAAGAACCGTGAGAACCGCTTAATGCATTTGTAAAAATGCATTAAGCGGTTCTCGACATATTATTGGTTATGAAACTAACGTGCCGCATTTATATTTAAATGTATATATGTGTGTGTGTATCTATATCTGTACTGCATAATAAAAGAAAACCATGGGGGCACTTGTCAACACATGAGGCCATCCTATTTTTAGTTCTCTCTCATATTTAATTATGATTTATGGATACTTATCCTTTAATTATTAATAGTTTTTATATTATTAACCAAATAAATTAATATAAAATTAATTATGAATTTGTAAATAACCTTATTTTTTCTACTTAAAAGCTTCCATTTAGGTCTCAAAATACACCAAGTTCAAAGTTATCTTCGCTATTTAATAGAATATATAATTGTCGCATCAAAGTACATTTTTTCAAAACATATCTTGATGATTGTATGTGTTAAGAGATTACATTATATTTTATTCAGCCCGTGCAATACACGGGTTTTTAAAGATATAACTTTTTATATTATTAAATATGGAACATTACATTTATTCAACCTGTGTGATAAACGGGATCTTGACCTAGTTATGTTTATATGTATGTAATTATGTATATTATAGCATTCTTTGTTAACTTGTAACTAACCAAGGAACTTCATTGCATTTACCAGGGGAAGAAATGTACTGCATATCCTGCAGTCAAACTAAATGTGGAACTAGGTGGGGCGACCTGGTTAGAACCGGATCCAATAGATCGTTGCTTTACGGATGGAAATCTAGTAACGGGAGCAGCCTGGCCAGGTCATCCTCAGTTCATCGCTCAGTTCATGTCGTTGCTTGGCGTAAAGGTATGTTTCTAGTATGATGTTTGTGTTTTATACATCCTACCTAGGGTATGTTTGTAACCGCAACCACCATACATTTTCTTGTATAAGTAATGTTTGTTGCAACCTTACACCATGATAATAAGTTTCTAATATGGTGAGTTGATCGCAACCAAGCAACCCCCGAGCACTTCTCGTATGCGCTTTCCCTTTATTGTTTCAAAAAGATATGCAGGAACCCACTCGTCTAAGCACATTTTAGTAGAATCGATTATAAGAACATTTGACACTCTACTTAGGACCGCCTCTCCCAAGATACGTTTAAGACTGGTCGCTGAAAACATGTACTTGAAAAATAAAGATGAAGGTGTTACGGTGCAATTTATGTTGAAAATGCTCAAGTCGGGTTCATGGTTTAAAAAAACGTTTGAGGCGTGCGCCTCAAGGCGCGCCTCGAGGCGGAACGACCAAAAAACGAGTCTGAGGCGCGCCTCATGGTGTTTTTAATGTATATGCGCCTCAGAGGGGCTGAGGCGCTAAGAAAGCTGCACCTCAGGTGCGCCTCATGGGAATTTGATAGTTGTTTTTGATGTTTTTGACTTTTTGTGTCAATTTCAAGCATTTCATGTCTTTTTTAAGTGTGTTTTTGATGATTTTGATGAATCTAATGATGAAATCAGTTAGTATTATTATATTTATAATATATATAATTTTTATATTTATTTATTAATACCGCCTCGGCCTTACGCCTCGTGAGACGAAGGGAAAACGCCTCGAAACTCGTTTCCGTTCTTTTAAACCTTGGTCGGGTTAAAGTCGATTTGGATTCTTTTATTAGAGAAAGTCGAAGTCGATATATTTTGTAAATAAGTGAGACGAATAAAATATAGTCGATATATTTTGTAAGGTAGGTTCCGGTACAAATGGGCTTAACATAAGAAGTGAAAGAGAATTTTTTTTCCCATCTTGTTAAGCATGTATTTTAGTCCCATAATCTAAATAATAATAATTTTGTGTATTTAAACTAGTAAAGTAATTATAATTACCAATACACATTTTTTTTACATTTTGCAACTAAACGTCATGCTTTCAAAAAAAACCCTCCACTTTTCATGTTAAGATCCATTTGTATTTGATTTTTACACATGTTTTGTAAATAAGCCGATATATAAAGTCGGTATATTTTACGTTACAAGTTGTACTCGTTTTAAATGATTTCAACTATAATTTCAATTTGTGTTTCAGAATTAATTAGGTGAATTATTATTTTAATAAATATATGCTTTTCAAGACATTTGGTTTAAAAAACGTGTATTACAACTCTTAAAAGGTCATAGCTTTTGTAATTCTATTTAAAAGCATAATTCATAGGATGTGTATATGTTTTAGGGATTAGGATAGTATAATAAATTTAAGCCAATTTGTTTAAATTTGTTATTGTTACATACTTAAATCTATAAAATGGTTTGGGTAAAAGTTATTAATTTTCATGGATTATAAATAGTAATTTTATTATAAAATATTTGTTTTTCTAAGTTTTAGTTTTACCCTATAAACTTTAAACGGAGTAAATTACACGATTCGTCCTTGTAGCTAAATTATAGTTTTTTTTTTTTTTTTTTTTTTTTTTTTTTTTTTTTTGAATTGGCAGTCCTAATTTTACATGGGTTTAGTAGAAATTATTTCTTATAAATAATTTTGTGGTCGTGGATAGATAATTTTACATGGTGGTGGTGGCGAGCATGTAGAAATAACTTATAATATAAAAAACATGTTTAATAAGGCAAAATAGGTAATGTAATTTTTTTATTGCTCCATATAAATGACATACAAAAAGCTTGACATCTTATTCCCTATTTCTCAATGGGAAACCATAATTGACCCAAACTACAAGGACGAATTGGGTAATTTTCTCCTTGAAATAATATACGTCTTTAAACTAGTTAATTTATCTTTCACTAATAACTTTTGTTCGTTATGTTATTTAAAAGAAGTTGAATTGCGTGATGAACCGAACCAATACATACATCGGTACCAATATTAGTATTATTGGAACCGGTACCGTTATTCATTTTCTATGGTTTTAGATTGATGTAATACAAGTGTTGGTTACCGTTTGTTGGCATATCATATATTTTTTAGCAAACCAAACAGATATCAATCGATTCAGCGATGGCATCCTACTAGTATAGTTATTAACTAGATGCTTTAGTTAAAGCTGTTCAATATTTTGTAAACTTTGATGAACAACACGAAAAGTTAACGAAAACGTTAGTATCAAATTAGTTGCGTAATCATTCAAAAAACACGATACCAAAGTATATAAAACAAACAGCTTAGCGAAAACGAATTTGTTCAAAAGCCAGTGAGTGGTCCACCATGTTAGTGACTTGTGAGCCTTGTGTACTTCCATCAAAAGTGTATCCACAAGTTGCTCTTGGTGTGGCACAGAAGTTCGCCCATGTTCAAAGGCTTGTTAGGAAGTTGTTGTTAGACAAGTTGCTTGTGCTAACACATAAGCTTCCGAGTGGTCCTGATTACAGCAAAAGATATACCCTACTCCAATGAATGGACTAAAGGCTGCCCACTTTTATATGCTTTTAGTAAGTTGGTGCAAAACAGGGAGTTAAACGGGCAGTGTTTGTGGGTTGGCGGGTCCAACCTGATACGAACCCGGAAGTTTTATACTAACTAAAAATTGCACGGACCTGTAAAGTGTAAACTGTGTCATACATATGAACCCGAACACAGATATGGATATTCGTAGATAGGAAGGAACACGACTTGTTTAACCTGATTTTTTCGCATGTTAATATTTAAAATTACATGTTTTACCGAATAAAAAGTACAAATGTTTATAAAGCGATTATATTTTACTTATAAGATCTTATGTTAGTCCCTCTTTTAAGCTATAAAATATGACAAAATACCCAACCAATTTAATTAACTTATGACATAATGTACATTTTGAAAAAATAAAATGGGACAAACGGGTCAACCTGCCCGGGTTGACACGAATACGACTTATTTAGCTAAATGGGTTCGTGGGTCGACCTTAAAATGACCCGAATTCATTTAGACTAAACCCAAAACAAAGAATTTTAGGTTAGGTTTGTATTTTGTCAAGAATTCACACCTCTAGTGTAAACGTTTTTGTGAGTTAAGTGTTGGAAATTACTTGGCCTAGAAGTGAAGATTAGAGTACATCCAAAGATTTTTGTCTAGAGAATGTATTGTAATTTCTCACTATATATTATGTAGATGTTTGAATCGAGAACTCTCACTTTATAACCGGACTTTATGAATATGAATCGAGAGATTCTTTTTCCTTTATGTCATGAACTCTTCACTTTCCTTTATATGGTGTGAATTGTTCCTATTCATCGAAGGGCATTCGAGTTAGTGATACCAAGGTGTTAGAAAAATATGTTTCTCTTCAAAATGGTGAAGGTTCAAGTCTCATGTTAATCTAATCGTAATATCATCTGAATTAAGGTGTTACAATTTACATTTATTTCAATGGATTGTTTAATAATATGTCTTAGGCAGCCCATGACATTTTAGTCTAGTGGTATCTTGGGGTGGGATAAGGCTTAGGGACCATGAGTTCCTGAGTTCGATTCCCACAAGAGGGTTTTTCCGAGATTGGGTTTCCTCTGAATTAGTGTTTAAGCATTATAGCCTAGTGGAGATGGATATGATTGATGGTTCCTCTGGTGGCACGATAGGTTTCCTCTGAATTAGTGTTTAAGCATTATAGCCTAGTGGAGATGGATATGATTGATGGTTCCTCTGGTGACACGATGATACTTTAGTGGTCTGTCAGTGATCTAATTTGCCGTTAAAAAATGTGTCAGGTAAGGTTTACTCAATCTTAAAGATAAAACCTTGGATACTCTTTCATATACTATTTTTGGAAATAATACTCTTTCGAACTAGTTTTTGCCCCGCCCGCGTTGCGGGGCACTAAACCGTTAGTATTTCGGTTATTTGTACATACTACTTATAACACGATCTCAAAAAATTACATTGAGTCAACCAATTAAAATAAAACACTACCATACTTTTGTTAAAAAAACTAAACGATGGAAAGCCTATAATTTTAAACTGTGGGCAAAATTGTAACTTTTCTGGATAAATGAGTGTGTGTCAGGCAGCTGCCTGGCACGAATAAAAATTACACTGAGTCAACCAATTAAAACAAAACGCTACCATAGTTTTGTCACAAAAATCCTGACACGAATAAAAATTGCACTGAGTCAACCAATTAAAACAAAACGCTACCATAGTTTTGTCACAAAAAAGCCTGACACGAATAAAAATTGCACTGAGTCAATCAATTAAAACAAAACACTACCATAGTTTTGTAAAAAAAAAAAAAAAAAAAAAAAACGATGGCATGACTGTAATTTTAGACTGGGGGCAAAATCGTAATTGGACGGGAAAGAAAACTATGGCAAGACGGTAAATTTGAATTTAGGGCAAAATTGTAATTTGGCTGAAAGGAAAAAAAAAACAACATAATGGTAAAACTATAAATTTAAACGGGTCAAAATCATTATTTGGCTGAAATAATGAAAAATACCTATACCTAAAAGAAAAAAAAAAGAGGCGAAGTGGATGCACATGCCCGCCCACCTCCACTAATAGTAAAGGGGAACTATTCCCGCTAATGAATTTGTAGATATAGGTAATTCATTGTCTATATTCTATATTATCTATATACAGTTTTTTTAGTTTTATTATTTTAATATTATAACAATTGTTATTTTCTTTACTTTTTAAGTTTGATAAATTTGGTTTCAACCGGTACTTGTATCAAAAATACGGGTTCGTTATCGGTACATGAAGGTAAAAACGAGCACCAGCCTGGTACATAAAACGCCAAAACTTGGTACCGGATTGAGTTTGATAGTCTTTTAGTTTTATTATTTTAATATTATAATAATTGTTATTTTCTTTACTTTTTAAGTTTGATAAGTTTGGTTTCAACCGGTACTTGTATCAAAAATACGGGTTCGTTATCGGTACATGAAGGTAAAAACGAGCACCAGCCTGGTACATAAAACGCCAAAACTTGGTACCGGATTAAGTTTGATAGTCTTTTAGTTCGAGAAATTTGGTACTGCTACCAGTACCATTTGCTCATCCCTAATCACGGGTACCGTACGAACAACTTTTTTTTTTAGTTTTAGGGGTAGGGATGAGCTCGGTGCCAACTGATACCCCGGTTACGGTATCGGTATATGAAGGTAAAAACCTGTAGCGAACCGGTACCAGGAACGCCAAACGTCAGTACCGAACTGGTACTTAGGATCTTTCGGTTCAGGAAAAATTCGGTACCGGTACCCATTACTATTTGCTCATCTCTGACTACGAGTTTCTACCGAACAACATCATTACCATACAACTTTTTAGTTGATTTTCTTTCAATTATTTTTTAGTGTTTTTTTATTCAATCACCGATTCATCCTCATATATCTCTTATCACCGATACATCCTCATACATAGAAAACAAAAACATACAACTATAAGAAAATACAATATAATTTGATTTTTCAAATATATTTTATTAATTTGTTTATATTAATGATTATTTTTAAAAGGGTTTATTTTAAAATAATTCCTAGCGTGTTGCATACTTGCAACTTAATTCGGTTGATATTGGAAACAAAAAAAAAAATCAAATTTTTATCGAGACGTTGATAAAAACAAGTACGCCGCAATGGTATATTAAGAATATCATAAAGCATTATATTATATAACTTAAATAACGAAATGGTAAACAACGTCAAGTTATATAAAAAAAACTAAACCATGAGGCAACTTTGATGAATAATGACATGTACGTTTGTATTTCTATCACTTCTATATAATATTCACAACTTGATTTTGAGTAAAATTTACATAGAAATATAGACAAAAATAAACATACCGCAACAACACATTTAAAGTTCTATAAATGTACGTATTTTAAAAGTAGTAAGTGAAAACCTAAGTATGTTTAAAAACAATTATTTTTTTTTGAACGGCAAACTCACTTTATATATATATATATATAAAGAGCTAGCAAGAGGCTGAAATACAAAAAACCGAAAAGCAACGAAACAACAAAAGACAACTACATCATATCTAAAATATCAAAAACCTTCCATTTCTCCCATGAAGGCATTTTGAGATATGACCGATTGCTTAACCACAAAAAAGCATCCTCTTTTATTTGCTCCACAGTCTTGTTAAACGGGATGAATTTATCCTCGAACACCTTCTCGTTTCTGGCTGCCCAAATTCTCCACACCGTAGCAATAACGACCGTGTACACCACCCGTTTCCAAATTTTGTTTCCTGGGCTTTGACCGATGAAAAGAATAAGATCTTTTAAGTTGTTGCTCGCAAAAAAAATGTAATCGGATCCATGCCATAATACTCCACCAGATGCATTGAGTCCACAAATAGTTTACGAAAATATGTTCGGAATCTTTTCGTCATACAGGCCACACCGAGGACAGAGCCCATCCGAGAGGGGAACACCCCTTTGTATCAGGCCCTTTTTTGGCGCGATTTTGCCGATCAAGGCCAATAGTACAAATATAGAATTATGAAAATATATTTTTATTATTCAATTAGGTGGGAGGCAAGAGCCGACCTTTGATAAAA
This sequence comes from Helianthus annuus, assembly GCF_002127325.2. NCBI lineage: Eukaryota > Viridiplantae > Streptophyta > Magnoliopsida > Asterales > Asteraceae > Helianthus > Helianthus annuus. The sequence continues at coordinate 167,106,930 of NC_035447.2, read as the reverse complement.
AGAGTCCACTAAAGTGTGTAAAACAAATCCAAATTGACCACTATTATGTATGGAAACAACAAGGAAAGTAACCCAAATTGTCTTTAATATCTTTTTAATGAATAAAAAAAATGCAATTAATTTGAAAAGGGCATATAAAATAATATTGTTACAAGCCGAAGCCGCCGCCAATAATGCGTGCGTTGGATATGCGAATATCCTGATTTCTGAATCTATGTAGTGGAACATGCAAAGCCAAGTGTGTATGACAAATATATAATTTAAAATAATCCAACTGTATACTCTCTACATATAAAAAAGGAAGTGGGGAAATAGTGCCACGCAGCTAAAGGAAGTGGGGGAATAGTGCCACGCAGCTGCGTGGCACTCCCCTATTGGACCAACAGTTTTATTGTTTTATATTCCTTTTAAAATTGTTTTATATTCGTTTTAAAATTACGGTTTGTCCTTAATTTAAAATAAAATTACGTTTTTTCCTCCAGCTCAAAATAAAATTATGTTTTTATCACTCGGTCAAAATTACGATCTTGCCCTCGGTTCAAAATTATGATTTTATCCCCATATTACAATTACAATTTTGGTCCCAGTTCAAAATAATTTTTGCTTTTGCCCCAAACTAAAAATAACGACTTTGCATTTTCGCCCCGTTTCAAAAATTATGATTTCGCCTCCAGTTTAAAATTATGTTTTTACCCGGTTCAAAATAAAACTATGCTTTTGCCCCCTATTCAAAATTACGAATTTGCCCTCAGTTCAAAATTTTGATTTTGCCCCAACTCAAATTAAAAATATAGTTTTGTTCCCAGCTTAAAATTACGATTTTGTCCTTAGTGCAAAGTTATATTACGATTTTGTCTCCGGTTCAAATTTATAGTATTGCCATCACTTTAACTTTTGCCAAATTAAGATTTTACCCAACTCAACAAATACAACTTTGCCCTCAGTTCAAATTACAGTATTGCTATCGTTTTAGTTTTTTTAGCAAAACTATAAAAGTGTTTTTTTATTAGTTGACTGGATTTAATTTTTTCCATGTCAAGAAGCTTCCTAAAACTCGCTCATTAATCCTTACAAACTACAGTTTTGCCCTGAGCTCAGAACTACGATCTTGTCATTGTTTAGTTTTTTTTTCCGCTATAATAGTGTTTTTTTAATTGATTGAGAATTATTCGGTCATCGCCCCGCAACGCGGGCGGTGGCATTAACTAGTTCACTACGTTATAAAACACAGTTGCCACAATAACATGCCAACGTTATTTTCTATGGGTAGTAGGTTTTTTTTACTAGAATATCTTTTAACTTGACGTTTAAATGTTAGGTTCGAATTGAGTCATATATGCCGTTGTAATCAACAAACATGTTAGTGAATAGATTCGGTTTTTATTTAAAAACGTTTTTTTTTTTGTTTTAATTATCTTCAGAAAAATCTTATATTATAACATGCATTATCAAATGTGAAACTAGGTCTTTCAATATAATAAGATTTCAACACATATCTCATAAGCAACCCAAATCGAGTAACACATAGATACACATATTGAGAAACAATGATACATAGCAACATTGGACACCTAGCGACATATCGAATAGCATGTTAAAAATGGAAATAATAGGTTTAAAATAAACGCGAAATACACCCCAAAAGATTTAATGACAAAAATGGGGAAAAGGATTCGAATTTACTCACAGGTTGTGTTCCTGCTTAGTCTTGTGAAACACCACATGATTTTGGAAACTCTCGGAAGAAAAATAGTCACCCTAATATATATGAAGTAAAATACTAAATATCACAATATAAAAAGAACCTTGATAATGTATCACAATGGTCAATGTATCACAATAGTGTATTTTCGGCCTAAATTTCCGTTGTTAAGGCTGTAAGTAGTCTACTAAAAAAATGTGACACTAGTGTCACAGCCCGCCAAAATTCAGATCGCAACTCTCGGGATTCCAAAATTTTCTACCAGCTTCAAGGGGCTTCTATGGCAGATTTTTCCTTAGAAAATTCTGGATTCAAGGATCAAAAATATCATCAAAAGACTAGAGACTTCTTAGGAAAATATCCAAGATATTTTCCTTAATCTTTCTAGATTAGTCTTACGTAAATATCTTAGATATTTGTATATTTTATTCATAGAAATCTCTAGATTAGGAATAATCTAGATACTTAGCCACAAGTATAAATAGGTGATGTTGGCTCATTTGCTAATCACCTTCCAAGTTGTAACAAAGCATCCATTGTAAAGAGTTCTCAAAGCAATACAAGTGTTCCTTTCATTCACAATCTTTGTTCCCTTTGTTCAAGTCATTGAATCGAGTTGCAAGTAGGTGTCAAGGCTGATCTTAGCACGGTGACTAAGAGCTGCACGTGGGTTGAAGGACTAACTCCGTGACAAGTGGTATCAGAGCGGGACGATTCATTCGGGATGGCAACCGAAACAAAGGGAGATGAAAGACGCACAACTAAGAAAGAATGAGATACAACATTTGACAAGCGCATTGGCGACACAGAGGAACCGGTCACCGGATTGGGCGCACAACTGGACCATGCATTCCAACGATTATAAACATTGGAAACTGATTTTGAAGCTTTCAAGGACGACGTCAAGTCTCTCATGAGCATTTGGCGTCACGAGCTTACGACATTGTTCAAGGAGGAAATGTCGAAGCTACGAAACGAGGTGGAGACTAGTATTCGAGATTGTCACCACAGCTTCTTGGACCTAGAAGCAAAAGTGAAGGAAAATAAACAACTAGTTGTGCATTCAGCCAACACCGATCTCTTCGCTCCTAGGGTGGAGATCCCAAAACCATCTCCATTCCTTGGCAAAAGAGAAGCACGAGCGGTTGACGACTTCGTATGGGAGATGGAACAATACTTGGGTGGAGTGCAAATCAAGGATGATGCCACCAAAATCAAGACGGCCAGCATGTACCTAAAAGACACAGCAGCACTATGGTGGAGACGTCGATACACGGACATCACCAAAGGTACGTGCACTATTAACACTTGGGCTCAATTTGTCCAAGAACTAAAGAAACAATTTTACCCGGTCAATGCTACACTTGTCTTTGAAATTCCGGATATGTCCGACAAAGATTCTCTATTCTACTTTCTTGATGGCTTACAAACTTGGGCCAAAACCGAATTAGAAAGACGCGGTGTCCAGGATCTCTTTTCGGCAATCGCTATAGTCGAGGCTTAACTGATTATAGCCGAAGAGAGTCTAGGAACAAAGACCGCAAGGGTAGCCATGAGAAAGGTGGGGGAGAAAAATCAACCCAAACCAAAGAAAGCACTACACGTAAGTCTCCACCACAATGGAAGGCCCGAGATAAAAAGCCCTTAAGCAAAGATAATAAGTGCTTCATATGTGACGGGTCACATTTTGCTCGAGAATGCCCCAAAAGAGCTAGCCTGCATGCTATGATTGCCCAAGCCGAAGGTGGTCACGAGGAAGAAGATGTTTGCATGGGATCGATGCAAATATTAACCGCAATCAAGGCTATGGTTGAAACACGTCCGTCACCTAACAAAGGGCTGCAATTCGTCCAAGCTAACATTTTGGGCAACCAAGTTCGGGCCCTTGTTGACACGGGAGCGTCTCATAATTTCATGTCTATAGAAGAAGCAAGGCGACTTGGTGTAAAGTTTGCTAAAGGAGCAGGAGCGATGAAGACCGTCAATACTAATGCCAAACCAATTCATGGGGAGGCCAAGGACGTTCAGATTCGTATTGGTGAATGGGCCGGACTTATCAACTTCTCCGTAGTCGAGATGGACAACTTCAAGGTCGTGCTTGGCATGGAATTCTTCGATAAGGTACGGGCTTTTCCTATGCCTTTTGTTAACTCCTTATGTATCCTGGACGAGCGGAAGACTTGTATGGTGCGCACGGAGCGCGGGTCGAAGAACGGATCAAAGACCCTTTCAGCTATACATTCAAGAAAGGATACAACAAGAAGGAACCCTGCTACTTGGCAGTAGCGAAAACCGACAAGGAAAAGCCCAGGGAAGCTGTGCCAATGGAGATCGAGAAGGTGCTAGAAGAATTCAAGGATGTCATGCCATCTGAATTACCCAAGAAACTCCCACCTCGAAGAGAAGTTGATCACGAGATTGAGCTGGAACCAGGTTCTAAACCACCAGCAAAGGCCCCATATCGCATGCCACCACCAGAACTGGAAGAGTTACGCAAACAACTTAAGGAGTTGTTGGACGCTGGCTATATCCGCCCCTCAAAAGCCCCGTACGGTGCACCGGTACTATTCCAAAAGAAGAAAGACGGGTCCCTTAGAATGTGTATTGACTACCGGGCACTTAACAAAATCACGGTAAAGAATAAGTACCCTATTCCTCTTATTGCTGATTTGTTCGATCAACTTGGCAATGCTAGGTACTTTTCAAAGTTGGATTTACGTTCGGGCTACTATCAAGTAAGAATCGCCCAAGGGGATGAAGCAAAAACAACATGCATCACAAGGTATGGCTCGTACGAATTCTTGGTGATGCCTTTTGCAGTGGCGGACCCAGGATTTTTTCCTACTGGGTTCACTTTTTCAGGTGCTTGAATTTCGGTCAACTCGACGTTATAATTTTCGGGTCGGGTCGGGTCGGGCTTTATCACATAGTTTTTCGGTGATGCTTCTTGGCATTCCTATCCCAAAAAACCTGAGGATGCGTTATGACAGAGTCAAGGTCAACGTGAGGTTCATCTCTACCACCAATTGTGGACTTATACCACAACTTATTGGTTTCTTTTCTATAAATTGTTGGTGCATATAAAGCTGAATGAGCAGTTCTTAGATCTTGACAAATGTTGTGCTATCATCTAAGCAAGCAAATAGGGATATGTAGAACTTGTTGGCTACTGTTTATGTAACTTAGATGTCTAAAAAAATACCCGACCATTGAAACAGGCTTTAATATAAGACAAGGATTGCGAATAAAATCAATAAACCAAGAAGAATGTGGGTCAAATGGATCATAAACATATTATATAAATGAATGGTCAAGAGAAAACTTTTAAAAATGAATACAAAGTATTTGCAGGTCTCACAAGATTCATCATACCCTTTTGAGAGACCTCAAAATGTGAATAGCTAAACCTGTAACAAGCAAACATAATCACACAATGGCGAAAAGATTTTTTTAAATGTTAATACTTACATCTCAGTTGACATTAGAGAATATCCATATGGAAAAAATGTGAGCTGTAGAGGAGATAGTTGTTCTGTCACAAAGAAAAAACTAGTAGAGGTTGGATAGGGTGGAGCTGTGGAGGCGGGATGTGTATTTGTTTAACCCTAACTAGTATTTACTATTTAGTTATTGGCTTTACAACAAAAAAAGAACAAAAACAAATAAAACGCAGGATGCGAGGATCGAACTTGGGATCTTACGATTGAAAGGCGCAGATTATACCAGTGGAACACTAGAGAGATTTTGTAATGGGTTCCCTATATATTTTACTTATGGGTTCCTTTTCAGTTTGTTATATATATTTGCACTAAAAAATAAAAACCGAATGGGTTCCTGGGAACCCGATGTTTGTTAATAGGTCCGCCTCTGGCCTTTTGGTCTTACTAACGCGCCAGCAACATTTTGTACTCTAATGAACAAACTCTTCCACCCCTTCCTCGATAAGTTCGTGGTGGTATACTTAGACGATAAAGTCGTCTACAGCCGCACATTAAAGGAACATGTGGAGCATTTGCGGCAAGTTTTTCAGGTACTACGAGAGAACGAGCTCTATGTTAAGCTGGAGAAATGCTCGTTCGCCCAAGAAGAGGTCGAATTCTTGGGTCATAAAATCAAAGAAGGACGACTCATGATGGACGACGCCAAAGTTAAAGCTATTCAGGCATGGGAGCCACCAACCAAGGTTCCAGAGTTACGTTCATTCCTTGGCTTGGTAAATTACTATCGTTGCTTCATCAGAGGATATTCCGCCAAAGCTGCACCATTAACGGATCTGCTCAAGAAAAACAAAGCTTGGGACTGGGACCATCGTTGTCAAGCAGCTTTTGAAGAGTTAAAGGAGGCAGTCATGTCAGAACCGGCACTAGCCCTCCCTGATGTTTCAAAGCCTTTCGAGTTACACACGGATGCATCAGACTTCGCAATTGGTGGAGTACTTATGCAAGAGGGACATCCGATCACATTCGAAAGTCGCAAGCTCAATGATACCGAGAAGAAGTATACAGTGCAAGAAAAGGAGATGACGGCAATCGTGCATTGCCTACGCACTTGGAGGCATTATCTTCTCAGGTCCAGGTTTGTTATCAAAACCGATAATGTTGCCACCAGCTATTTCCAAACCCAAAAGAAATTAAGTCCGAAGCAAGCTAGGTGGCAAGACTTCCTTGCTGAATTTGATTATGTCGTGGAGTACAAGCCCGGGACAGCGAACGTTGTGGCTGATGCACTAAGCCGCAAAGCCGAGCTTGCTGCTATTACACGCCCAACATTTGATATCCAAGACCAAATCAAGGAAGGCCTCAATCAAGATCCATTTGCCAAACATCTTGTCGCCTTAGCCCAAGACGGAAAGACGACACGGTTTTGGTTAAAAGGGGATCTTTTATTCACCAAAGGAGACCGACTCTATGTACCAAGATGGGGCAATCTGAGGAGATCCGTGATGAAGGAATGCCACGATTCTAAGTGGGCTGGTCACCCAAGCATCAAACGCACATTAGCACTGATCGGAGGAACGTTTTATTGGCCACGTATGGCAGACGATGTTGAAGCATACGTGCATACTTGCTTAGTTTGCCAACAAGACAAGATCGAGCAACGCCAACCAGGAGGTTTGTTAGAGCCCTTACCAATCCCAAATGGCCCTTGGGAAAGCATTTCAATGGATTTCATCACTTGCTTACCAAAGTCAGAAGGAACGGGGAGCATTATTGTGGTGGTCGATAGATTTTCCAAGTATGGAACGTTCATTCCAGCACCCGCCGATGTTACAGCAGCGGAGACGGCAAGACTTTTCTTTAAGCACGTGGTGAAGTATTGGGGCATACCGCAAACCATTGTCAGTGATCGAGATCCTCGCTTCACGGGGCGTTTTTGGTCCAAATTATTTAAGATTATGGGGACAGAACTCAACTTCTCAACCAGCTTTCATCCCCAAACCGATGGGCAAACGGAGCGGGTCAATGCATTGCTCGAGTTATACCTCCGACACTATGTAAGTGCTAACCAACGTGATTGGGCTAAACTTTTAGATGTTGCACAATTTTCTTACAACATGCAGCGGAGCGAAGCAGCGGGAAAAAGCCCTTTCGAGATCGTAACGGGACGTCAACCATTGACCCCAAATGCCTTAGCCGCATCTTATGATGGTAATAGCCCAGCTGCTTTTAAGAGTCTAAAGGAATGGCACGAACAAGCGGACTTGGCTCGTACTTCCCTTGACAAGGCGGCTAAGAGAATGAAGAAGTGGGCAGATGATAAAAGGCGACATGTGGAGTTCCAAGTCGGTGACCAAGTCATGGTGAAACTTTTGCCACAACAATTCAAGTCACTAAGGGGCGTGCACAAGGGACTCGTAAGGAGATACGAGGGACCTTTCCCAGTGATTGCTCGTGTTGGCAAAGTATCTTACCTACTACAATTGCCGCCCAAGCTAAAGATTCATCCAGTCTTCCATGTGAGTTATCTCAAGCCTTATCATGCCGACAAGGAAGACTTAAATCGAGGAGTATCCAAGCAGGCACCAACGGCTGTTGTAACATCATTCGATCGAGAGGTTGCTGAGATCGTATCCGACCGCACCATCCGACGACGAGGAGTGCCAAGCTACAAGGAGTACTTGATCAAGTGGAAGAACTTACCTGATAGTGAAGCAAGTTGGGAAACAGAGGATTCACTATGGCAGTTCAAGGAAGAGATCAAGAAGTATCATGAAGGCTCGACGAGGACGTCGACGGATTAGGTGGGGGAGAATGTCACAGCCCGCCAAAATTCAGATCGCAACTCTCGGGATTCCGGAATTTTCTACCAGCTTCAAGGGGCTTCTATGGCAGATTTTTCCTTAGAAAATTCTGGATTCAAGGATCAAAAATATCATCAAAAGACTAGAGACTTCTTAGGAAAATATCCAAGATATTTTCCTTAATCTTTCTAGATTAGTCTTATGTAAATATCTTAGATATTTGTATATTTTATTCATAGAAATCTCTAGATTAGGAATAATCTAGATACTTAGCCACAAGTATAAATAGGTGATGTTGGCTCATTTGCTAATCACCTTCCAAGTTGTAACAAAGCATCCATTGTAAAGAGTTCTCAAAACAATACAAGTGTTCCTTTCATTCACAATCTTTGTTCCCTTTGTTCAAGTCATTAAATCGAGTTGCAAGTAGGTGTCAAGGCTGATCTTAGCACGGTGACTAAGAGCCGCACGTGGGTTGAAGGACTAACTCCGTGACACTAGGGTTAGCTAGCATTCATATCCTTATCATATTTTGCTAAACTTATAACCATTTCTAACTTATATTATCGACTCCGCCTCAACGCACGAATTTCCTACTAGTATGATTTTAACATCTTAAATCTCAACAACTTTGCCTAACTAACATTTGTGACATCTTAAATAAAGATACAATAAAATTTCCTAAGTCAATATTCTTTTTTATATCATGATAAAATTAACCCAAACATCAAAGAAAATTTATAATGCTCGCCCTCTATTATTCATTATGCCACCATATATAAAAGAATACAAATCCCCTATCTTGGAATGATATACAACAAAAGAGAGATAGAAGGGAATATAATCTATTCTTAGTATATCATCTATTGTTACTCAAATAACCTAGAGCTTTTAAAAAGCAATCCTTAAAAATTCTCGCAAGCCATATTTAATCCTCAGGAGAGTGAGGATGGTCGTTAGTGATAGAATTTCATCACTCACAAGCACCCAATTAAGTTCCGCCATGTCATCAACCATTTTTCCATCACTCACAACCTTTTTTGGTGGCAATGGTCATCACTCACAACACCCAACAATAAACCCTCACACCCCCTCACATCCATTTATCACTCACAACCCATAACGCGTTGAAATTATCACGGAATCTATACCATCACTCGTTGAACTTGTATATGGCGGTGGGAGTTTGTTGAATTCCACGCGTTATAAACGGTCTATCACGAAGAACTGGGCATCGCCTCCAGTCCCCTTATAGACTTTCTCATCCACCCCCCAAATAAAAACTCAGAGTACCTTTAGAAAACCCTATCGTATAAGGTTTCCAATTTAAATGAAAGTGTAGGCATGGTATCCACCTCTCTCCATTGACGAGTTGAACCTCTCTCCATTGACGAGTTGAAGTCGATATACCTTGAGTTTCTACTAATACGATACATTAGATACTTAGGCTTAGACTTTATTAATTTGTATTTGTGATCATAATATATAATAATTATAATAATACATAGAGTAAAGTTCCTGTACAAATAACTTTAACATATTAAACGTACGAATAGCATGAAAAGGACAAAAACACGCGGGGACATTTTTGTAATTATCTGCTTGTAGGGTAATTATCAAAATTACTCTACAAATGATACTGTAGAGTAATTTTGATATTGTAGAGTAATTTTGTAAAATGTTCTTGTAGAGTAATTTTGTAAAATGTTCCTTTAAAGTAATTTTGATCAAAAAATTGTACCTCACCAAAAAAACCTAACCCCCCCTCCCTCAAAAAAAAAAAAAAAAAAGAAAAGAAAAAAAAAACCGTAAAAAAATATACCCCCCCCCCATACACACAAACTAAATGCTAAAAACTAAACCATAAAGCTAAACCTCATAACTAAATGCAATTTTTTTTTTTTTGCAAATTACTCTACAAGATCAAAATTACTCTACAGGATCATTTGTAGAGTAATTTTGAATTGTATGTTGTTTGATAAACTTGCAGAGTAATTTTGATAATTACCCTATAAAATCAAAATTACTTTACAAGAACATTTTACAAAATTACTCTACAAAGATCAAAATTACTATACAAGATCATTTGTAGAGTAATTTTGATACTTACTGATAATTACGAAAATGTCACCACGTTTTTTCAGCAAAACCTTCAATTCGTACGTTTTATACATTAAATTTATTTGTATTTGTTCTTTTTTCATAATATATGATACCGCAATGAAATTCTTTACTATAAATTGAGTGGAGTTAGTTTCATGTAACTTTTATGATATATATTTGTTTATGTCCTACTTTCTTGTAAAATATAGTTTATGCATGATTGTTTGTTAATACATTGCCCCTTTAGGCTATGGGGTATGGTGGGCGTGGGTTTAGGGGCATGAGTTGACACGTGGAAAACAAACCCAAACTCACGCCCATGGGGTATGGTGGGGCTTGAGTTGGGGGCATGGGTTTGGTTTGGCCATTGAAAGCCCGCCATGTCACCTTGCTAGCCCGCCCCACGTCCGGTTTCAAACCCAAGCCCCAAGGGCCACGCCCAAACCCAAACCCCCGAGGTGGTAGCTTGGACGTTTTCAGCCAACCCAAGCCCCATACCCCATAGTCTTACATTGATGTATACGCAAAAATTTATAATTCAAATGCTTTGGTACTAACAAGTTTACTTCATTTACATCACACCAAATGTGACGTATGTTACCATTAATCTAATAAATTCCTAAAATTCCAATATAAATGTTCAATTACATCACACCAAATGTGACGTATGATATCATTAATCTAATAAATTTCAAAATAATTAACGTTAAAGTATACATAGGGAAGTTAGGTCTTCCATCTCGCATGATCTTTAGAGGAAGTCACATCATGCCACACAATTAAATCTTAAATCTCATTCACCACAATCGAAAGTCGCCTTTTAAGTATAGATAACGATAAGAAAATATATACCATAAACCATAGTGTAAGGGGTACTTTTGATAATTTATACTTTTAATGAAAATAAATCTAAAGGTGACGTATAAACTAAAGGGCTGTTTGGTAACATCTGAATGATTAAGTGCTGAATCAGTAAGATATCTGAACCATTAAGTACTGAATCAGTAAGATGTCTGAACCATTAAAAGCTTGTATAATGCTTAACCGTTCAAAGACAAATGTCTGACCAATTCATATTAGAGGTCTTAACCATTCAGACTTTGTATAAATCTTAACCATTTAGAGGCAAATGTCTGAACCATTCAGACATCTGCTCGTGAAACAAACAGTCTGAACCATTAAGTGTTGAACCAGTAAGAGGTCTGAACCATTAAGAGCTTCATTAAGAGGTAAACAAACATCCCCTAAATACGCAACTTTAATTTTGTTATTCACATCTCAATATAAATTTTATTAAAAACAAAGTTGTATTTAAATAAAGTCTTTTCTTATTTTTGAAAAATATAAATTAATAACTTTTACCAAATATCAGTATCGTGTTGAACTCAAACGAGTCAACCAAACAACATTGATACCGATGTCGATTTTTTATGGTTTTCAGTTTTGATACTCGTCGGTTTCTGTCATATTTAAAAGGCACACGACACTAGTAAAAGAACATAATATCCTCCACATCATGCGAGCCATTGGTAACTAGGCGTTTTCATCCGTTCGATTAACACTTATTCAGTTTATGCGAATCAGTTAGTTTATTCGACTTTGATTTTTCTTTTTGCCTTTAATCGATATCCAGATCAAACCGAATTCAGTAGTGTCCTAATCAATACAAACATGTCGAATTCAATTCGGATCTGGTTAAAAACCAAACAAACCGAATTCAATCAAATTCAACCGGTGTATACAAATATGAAAATTCACAAACTAGATCAATTTAGGTCCAACTATTATCATGGTATGAAAGCTGATCTATCTCTTGTTATGTAAACACTAAATTGAAGAATCTACAGAACCCAACTATTATTATGCAATATTAAGGAACACAAATTTAAACTCACAAACTAGATCGATTTAGGTTTTATGTGAGTCAAAACTGTAGGATCGTTTTCGGACCCAAACGAGTCGATCAGAAGAGTTTATACTCAAAACGAAAGGCGGAAACAGTCGTCATGAGCTTAATTCAGCAATTACACACTTTAACTGTCGATTTTATTGATCAGATGACAATTTACAGCGAGTCGACACTTCGGCAGCACTTCGTTGCACAAACCGGAACAAATCTACCTAATTTCGCTTGAACAGGAGTATTTATAGACCTGTGATTCCGTTTGAAAGGCTTCCAAACGGAATTAGAATTCCAAGCGGAATTACTAATTCCGCGCGGAATTACAATATGCAACTTTCAAGCGGAATTACCGATTCATGCGATATTACAATTATCTCGAACTACGTGCCCTGATTTAACATTCTATGTACAAGACTCGATACAAGACGAAGTCGACAGATGCATGCACTAACAGACTCCCCCTCGAATGTTGACGAGTCTTAAGTGTCGAGTCTTCAACATCTTCAGTCTTTATCAGTCTTCGGGCTTCTCTTCAAAGTATCTTACATTGTAAAGCATCCTCAAATCTCTCTTTCTTCTCTATCAGCACCATCAGACTCCCCTTGAACTCCTATACTAGGATCTGAACTTGGCTTTTATATCTCTCTAATTCTCTTGATCAGATCTCTTGATTCCTTAAGTTCATCAGCATCATCATCTAGCGTGAACTTTATCTCTAGAATCGTAACCTGGCTCAAATCTGGCTTTCTCTAGACTCAAGCTCCTCAGGATTCAGAACCTGGCTCTTCTCAGATTTTATACCTGCACAGACTCTTCCACACAATAAATTTCACAAATTTAACATTTGACAAAACTATACATCCAAACTCCCTCTCAACTTAATCCAGAATGATTTTTCATTGTAAATCTTCTGATGACCACTTGTATGAAAATAACTTTTTTCAAACATACTTTTTCCCAAACCTGTTCGTCATGTTTAGCACTTGAGATTTTGAATATCAGCTATTCATCACCAGATTGTCGAAAATTTTTTGTATTTTTCAAAACTTTATGCTAAAACACACTAAAAATCTTTTTGGATTTTTGATTAAAAAGAAATGCAGTAAAGAAATATTCACACACAATATTTTTTGCGAGTTTGTGTAAGAGGATCATATCAGTTTTTGAGACAAATCACCAACACCGTTAAGCTTTTAAACATTTTAAGTTTTAAACAATTCACCTAGATTGTCAGTATATTAATCCATTTAAATTTTCACACAAAGTTCAACTGTTTCGAGATACGAGATTAATGTCTTAAGCACTTAAACTTATTCGCGTGTCCCACCGCTTGAATATACTCCCATATCCAGATCCCAATATTCAGTCTTACAGGTGAGTATACCTAGATGATATCTGTAAATGGGTTAAATGTGAAACCGTGAGAGCTCAGGTCAGAACTTCCGTTCAGCAGAGAGATGACGACTCGACTTTTGGTGTGTCCCCTTTAGAGAATCTTTTCTTCAACAGCATGTGATTAGCATTTTTCAATGTTTCATCATTTTTTGTACTGAGGGCGGCGCTATATTTCAAGCAAATGCAAAGTATTATACGGGGACTAGGCCATTGCTTCCGCAAAATCAGAAGTCCCGGGATAATACCCCAGATATAACTGAGTATAAAGACCTAGTATCTCATAAAGAGGGACCTTTCAAACAAGATTTCGGGGTTACCCATATATCCAAGAAATGTTCCCCATGAGATAAGCAAGTTTGAATTTAGGTTTATATCTCAAAAACAATTTACTGAATGTGTAAAAACCTACTGGCACATCCACAGTGAGATTGTTTATCACATTTTTGACTTTACATTTCTTTAGCATGTTGTGATAGTCCACTGATGTACTATCATTTCCTCTTTTCACAACCAAACTCATTTTTGATTTTATCATATTTTTGGAATTTTCAATTTTCTAATGTTTTTGGATTTTCTGAAATTTTCTTACTCCCCATAAAATTCAGAAACATTTAAAGAAATTTGAAAACAAACTGTACAAACAAAGTGACAACTGTTGTGAATTGCTTCAATTTGCCATCCACTGGGCATAAACAATCAGAACTTCCCCTTACAACAAACTATTTTCCCATTATGATTTCAAAACACTTAAGTTTGTTTTAATCAAAATGGTTTTTCCGGAAAATAAGTTTAGTTGATTTTACCACTTGTAGGTTCAGTGATCAATTCATCACCTTGTTTTCAACCACTTGTATAAGGATTACATCAAGTTCAAATTAATGACCTTGATTAATCACTTTGTCAAAACAAACCTCTGTACCACTTGTAAGTTTACCAACCAAACATACCACTTTGTAGAAAATCTAGTACAACTTAATGTCTCTGGTTTACCACTTGTAGATTAAATCAATTACCATTTGTAGGTATGCACAATCAAACCTTTTACAAAGAATGATGCCGATTTCTGCTTCACTCCTACCAACCTGGAAGCTCCGGCAAGTCAGGTTTTTAATCAAAGAAAATATCCACCCAAGCCTGACCAGCCTTGGGTGATACTCGGTTTCTTACCTCCCATCTTCTTCTCATAGAACTCTTTAACCCCTTTGACTTTCCTGTCAATCATTTGACCAAAGATGTGTTTCACTTTGGGGTTAAAGGCCTTTTCAACATCAAAAACCTTTTTATCATAATAAAATTGGTTTGAAATTTCCGCTTTACCAATTTTCTTCTTAAAATTTTCAGCCCGTAGTGGTGGAAAATTCACATCATCCACAGTCGGAACTGATTTTTCACTTTTTACCTCAACCTGTGGCTCCTCTGACTTTGTGGAATCAGATTCATCGCCAGAAGATAGCTCCTCTGATTTTGATGAATCAGAATCATTGCTAGAACTGTCACCAGATTTCTTAACAATCCATTTCTGGTTGTCAAATTTAGCTCTTTTCTTATAAAACCTGTTCGAACATTCACCAATTTCAAATTTCAAATTTTTGAAAAGTTTGGTTCTATCAATTGGTGGTTCAAACTCAACAACTTTTTCTTTCAATTTAGAAACTCCCTGTTTGATTTGATTTGCCTGAAAACAGTTCACGACAATATGACCACTTTTTCCACACTTGAAACAGGTTCGAGTTTCCTTCTTTTGATCAACAGTCTGCATCTCTTCTTGTTTCTTCGCAAGGAAATCTCTGTTTGACTGTTTTCTGAACAACTTTTCTTTCTCTTCTTTAGAAGATGTACCTGAAACAAATGTCATTTTTTATTTAAAATCTCGAACATATTTTTCATTTTTATTATTTTCTGGTGGAATAAAACCCAATCCTTTCTTTTTGAAATTACCGTTATGGTTTGGTTTCTTTCGATAACCAGAACCAGAACTGTAACCCTTTTTCTTATTATCTCTTTGTTGAACTCTTGAGGTGTACTTTTTAGGTTTATCAGTAAGATTTACATCTTTTATTTTAGAAATATTAATTTCTGTTAATTTGAAAACCTTTTTAATCATTTCTGGTTTAACATCTCTTACTGGAAATTCCTCATCAGAATATAATTTGCCAGAATCATTCAAAGTATATGCAACTTTAAACGTTTCGTCATCCAAATTAGATTTTGATAACAGAAATTCTTTATTATAAACTCTTTTGCCCTGTTTTTCAGTTTGACTCGGAGTGCTGGTGTAACACCTCGAAATTTTGTGTCCAATGATGTGTTAACACGTGTCATTTGTTTACACGTGGCATCTATAATAAATAAAGGACTAATTTTGACAAACCTTGAAAGTATATAAATTCGAGGGTTATAAATGTCAACAAGGGTAAATATACTGTATAGTATCCCTAAATAATGCTTAAACCTTCAAACGAATAAATTATAGATCGTACAAAAACAAAATGCGGAAGAAAGTGAGAGATTACAAACTACAGGGGTTAACTGTGTCAACATGTTTAATAATACCTCTGAGTGACCCTTTAACGTTCCAAAGACTTTGTAACGGTATTATACCCTCACTAAAATAATATATATGAATTTCGCGAAGTTTCGATATGAAACGAGAAAGTTACGATCGAATTCGTAGAAGAAGGGTTAAAAGCGTCAACAGTGAAAGTTAAGGCTTTCCAACATAATTAATAAATAAACCGGGGACTTTATAACGCGGGAAAATAACACGAGGCCCCTATCGGTAAATAACCGAGGGCCAAACCGCAAAGTTACCCCTTCAAAACCGAAAGGTCAGGTAAATCATTACGAAAGATTTCGTTATTAATGGCCCGATTCTGTAATCATTATAAAAGATTTGAAAAATTCAGAAAATATAACCTCACGCGACCCGCGTAAGGTTTAAACATAAGTCGAGGCGGGCCGCGAGCCTCCTCACTAACTCGCCTGATTTCTTAACCTTTAGGCGACCCGCATTAAAATGCATGGGAACTCCCATGCGGGCCGCGTAAAGTGCCCAGATGCAGAATGGTTGTAACTACTTGGCTTTTGGAGCTTTTGAACGATCAAACAACCAATAAATTGAGCATGGGTGCCCCCTACACGACCCATACCACTTAGGGACACCTGCCCATGATCCATGATCAATTGTAGCTTGTTGTGTAATGATCTTGAAGGCTCTTAAGCACTATAAATAAGCTACCTTGGCTCATATCATTCACAACATCAAAACACACAACTACTGATCATTCTAAGTGCTCCCAAGCATTCTCTTCTGCTCCATATTCAAGTTCTAACTTCTGTAAGTTACCTTGATCATCCATTGTTCAGTTTATGCTTAGTTTTTAGCTAAAAACCAACCGTCGTAACTACGGTTTGACTTTATGATAAATCAGTAATGGTTCAGTCTTATGACGAATCAAAAGTGGTTATGAGTTGGTATTTATGTGGGTATTAAACCTCTAAAATGGTTCCCCCTGATCACCACTCTAACTATGTCAAATGTCGAGTCAAACGTGCGGTTAAAAAGTCAACAGAAAGCTATTTTAGCGATTTATGCATAATCTGTAATATATATGTTATGGAACCTGTTTTGATAATCATAAAACATGATAATAAGTACATAAACATGTTTGCGCTCGTTTGAATCGATCATTTACTATATAGAACCGGTTCGGAGCCGAATGTCGCAAAAGTTTGACTTTTGCTTTGACTTCAGTTCTGACCCGTTTTAGTGAGGTATAAATATACCTTAGGACTCTCTTAGGACCAGGTCACATGTTGGTATAAGCCTCTGTGGTCGGTTCATGAGTTATCCGAGTCTTTTACGCAATTCCGTCATTCGCCTAAAAGTTGACCGTAACGGCCTTTTAAAATTAAAACGAGTATTTCGGACACGTGAACGGACCAAAACCTTGCTTGATAAATTATAAGCATGTCCTTAAAGTTTCACGTCAATCCGAGGCCTAGAATGAGAGTTATGCTAAAAGGCGCACTTTTAAGAAAGTTTTGTAATTAACGGCGCGATTAGCATAACGCCCATCTAACCCGAGTTTTCGTCACCAAAACTTTTACCCACTGTGGTAAAATAATATTTTGGGAATTTTAAAGATTTTTAATAATTTTTACCTTGCTCATAACCTGCGGTTATGGCTACGGTTCGGTAATTACCGAATATGCCCTTTTTGGCCAAAACGGGAGTTCTACAAGGTCTCTTGACCCGATTCCAGTTGCTACTGGTTTTAAATAATAAATAAAGTATTTTAAGCTTTATAAGCTGTTCGGGAAACTCAGATTTCCTGTAGAACTCGAAAAGCCTTTTTAAAGTCTTTAAAATGACCGAAAAGCCCCTACGGGGCATAATATAAACTTAAACTCGTTACGGACATTACGGAAGATATCCTACTGATACCAAAATACTTTTAAGGCATAGTGACTTAGGAAATAAGCGTACGACTCTTATGGTTAACCGTTTCGCCAATTTGCGCACACGGTACGGCCCACGGAACTAGTTTTCGTGCAATAGCCGATATGGTTCAAATTATATTATTTGAACCCCAAAATCCAGAGTATGAACTATAAACCCATATAAAACAAGTCACTGAACTTGTTGGGTCCAAATCATACTCCATTCTCGGTTTTCGCCTTTTCGTGCGAATTAACCATATCTATATATCGGAATCAACCGGTTTAAGCTACGGCTAATATAAGGACCGTTAGGATTCTAAGAGGTTAATTAAAACCTTCGTTCCAGATTAGGAGCCCCAGTAAAAGCTATCGGTGACTTGATCTAAATTAAGGATTAATACTTGCAAAGGTAAATACTTTAACTTATTTCCCCTATATGGGCTTGGGTTACGGTATATTAATACCGCTTGATTGAGCATTATATAATTCCATCGCTTAGGTGGTTAATTGATTAAATATGATCGGCTCATTTAAACAGTTTTGTTGCTTATAAGCCTTTGGGGGGTTTAATGACCGTTGTCCCGGATATCCTCGGCATCATTTTACGAAATGGCCACGACCATCGACATCCCGGTGTAGGCGTACACCCGGTATAAAGTGTCGACATTAAAACTAAAAGACGTAGCCGTTGGTTTTTGTACTACGGTTTTACGCAAACGTGGTGTGTCTATAAATCTTTAACCCGGCACGACCCGGGCTACTGAACGCATAAAAGAACATGTAAAACGTTCACAAGATCATTATGAATTTTCCCAAGTTATAAAAGAGTTTGTGCCTTGTGCATTCAAATCAATTTTAATAAACATTTTCAAATGTGTCAGTTGAATGTATTTACCAGTGTAAACTGACGTATTTTCCCCAAAAAGATTAAGTGCAGGTACCTAAACGTAATTGGCTGGTATTAGCTCCCTAGCGTCGGGATAAGCCTCGCAAGCTTGATTGCAGTATCTGATGGAACAATAATTTATGATTATTTACGATCCGCTGTGGATATATTCAACCCCTGTAATACATTTTGATATTACGATCAGAGGTTGAAATTTATATATTTATCTTATGCTTCCGCTGTGCATTATATAATTGTGTGGTTTGACTATATTGTTGCCAACATCGTCACGGTAATCCCCCACCGGGCCCACCGGTGAGACACGTGGAAATCGGGGTGTGACAGGTTGGTATCAGAGCCAACGTTGAGTGAATTAAACACTATCCTATTGTGTTTAATCTCAATGACACAATTGCACATACTTGAGTCTAGACAAGAACTTAGGACAAATTCGGATTGATACTCCTTTTTGTCTTTATTTTCGATTTGATTTTTAATAAGTTTTGGAGTAGGAAAATGCCACCTGTTATATTCCGAGGAAGAGGAAGGGGACGTAGAGGCCGAGGAGAAATCGTGACACATCACGATCAAGAAGCTGGACCATCTGGTACAAGACATCCTTCGATGACACGAAGCGAAGAGCCACAACGACGAAGAGATCTTTACGAACCCGCGAGGCATTCCACTTCGCACAGCTCGACGCCATCCTACCGGCACTCCTTTGGACCAAATTCAGAAAATGATCCCAACAACCCACAACCTTCCTTCATACCTCTACAACGTTCGGTTTCGCACCGGAATTATGACGACCCTACTCCATACTACGTAGCCCAGTTTAATCCGGCTGACTACATACAGGAACCTTCAGGTTTTGTTCCACTAGGGCCTCAAGACCATTTTTCTGAAGATCCCATGGAGGAAGATGAGGATCCAACTGAACCAGCTCGTGGTACGCCCACGCATCCGATAGAAGTATCTGATGGATCTTCATATCATGGTCCGCAGTATCAAGGCCCAGACAGCTTTATGGCCTTGTTTGACCGACATGAGTGGTACAACACACCATCTCATCAGACATCGCAACCGAGACATCCACAGGATCCTTCTGAGGATTCACGCTTTGTGGCAGTTACGCCACCACCTCCGCCACCGGCACAACCAGTAATACCTGATCCGCCGAGGCGTAGGAGGACAAACGCTCGTATGTCTACACGAGGAGGAGGGGGTATCCACTTCAGCACTCCTCGACATTCTAGTAGTAGCCACTATCCGCCGCTACAAGAAGAAGGACCTTCAAGTCCTATACAAGAAGCGAACTCCGCACCTACTGCATGAAATTCGCCACCATTTGGGTATGACCAACCCATACCAGCTTATACGGGTCCGACGGCTTACAACCCGTTTGAACCATCACAAGCACAATACAACTACGGCTATGAGCGCGACCCATATGTGGTGTCGGCAAGATATAATGCGCGCTACCCTGACGGAGCACATGGAAACATGGGACCACCGGACTACTCAGCTCATGGGTATCCAATACCTCCCAGACCTCCAGTTCCGCATCAAGCGCCACAACCACGATTTTCTCCTCCTGAACAGGAAGAAATACTCCATCGACTAGATCGTGTGGAGAGAGAGTTCGAGGAAGAGAAGAAAAGCCACCGAGGATTTCTCAAGGGCTTGGCGAACCTACTAAAGGGCAAAAAGAAGAAACGTGACCACTAGCCCTTAATAGTTATACGAATGTAATTTCTACTTTGAAATAAGTCCCTGTGTGGACAACTTATCATATTTCAGTCCCTACGTGGACTTACCTTTAGTCCTTGCATGGACACCTATCTAGTACTAGTCCCTGCGTGGACTTGTCACTTATTTCAAAACCTCTATGGAGGTATGTATTATTTGAAAGACCCGTTTAGGGCAATATGTAATTGTATTTGAGATTTTGGAATGTATGTTATGAGTTTTGTTTTAATATATATATAAAAAATAAATCAAAACCATTCCTTTTATATTGATCTGCCTAAATAAAGAATCTTAAAAGGTGAAACCTAGCTTGGGGTCTGTTAAGATCTAGTCAAGATGGTACGACCTAACTGAAAAGATTCTGATTCCCTGTTAACCTCTGTACGCATGTTAACATTCATGGCAGATGTGATTCGTTATAATCACGCACGTCATTCTTATACAATAATCCTTTAAGGATTTCAAAACCCAACTAAATGATATATAAATCGTGGGTTAAATCGCCAATGAAGGTGATCAATATTAAAACATCCATTAGTGATGCAGTGCCTACGGGCCAGAATTATTAAAACATCCATTAGTGATGTAGTGCCTACGGGCCAGTATTATTAAAACATCCATTAGTGATGCAGTGCCTACGGGCCAGAATTATTAAAACATCCATTAGTGATGTAGTGCCTACGGGCCAGTATTATTAAAACATCCATTAGTGATGCAGTGCCTACGGGCAAGAATTATTAAAACATCCATTAGTGATGTAGTGCCTACGGGCCAGTATTATTAAAACATCCATTAGTGATGCAGTGCCTACGGGCCAGAATTATTAAAACATCCATTAGTGATGTAGTGCCTACGGGCCAGTATTATTAAAACATCCATTAGTGATGTAGTGCCTACGGGCCAATATTATTAAAACATCCATTAGTGATGTAGTGCCTACGGGCCAACCATATTAAGACATCCATTAGAGGTGTAGTGCCTATGGGCCATAATAATTGTCTTATAAAGACAAAAGGCAGTGGTAGTCTATGACTCTCTGTCAGAAAGAGATAAAAAAACTACGGTTCAACTCTCTATGCCTTTGATTCTCTGAAATCTCGGCTAACATTATAAAACATCATCATGATTAGGCTTTATGCCGCCAATACTATTTATATAGTTAAAATAGGATATATTCAGATCCTAATATTTAATGAAATAAAAAGTTAGCCAAATATGGTCTCTGTACCATGGTTGACAAATTGTCATAAAAGACAATCATATAATAATCTCCTAAATTAAAATTTTGTTATCTTCTGTAACAGATTCAAGTTACAATAGCGGATCCCAATGGAGAGAACAGCCACACAAACAAAGATGACTATGACAATGCGTCAGTGCATTTGACAGGCGCACAGCTAAAGGCTCTGATTAACAATGCTGTTCAGGCAGCTATTGATCGTCAACATACAGAGTCTCAAGGCAGAACTGTGTCAAAACCACCCTCTAAACCAAAGACACACTCCAAACCACCCTCTGAACCCAAGAAAGATGACGACAAGCATTCGTCTACTGAGCACAACGTTCATCGCGATAGAGAATATACTGATGCGTCCAGTGCTAAGGGTTGCACCTACAAATACTTTGTATCATGTAAGCCCCGTGAATTTACAGGGGAGAAAGGTGCGGTTGACTGTATAACCTGGCTGGACGAGATGGACACGATTGTGGACATCAGCGGGTGCGCTGAGAGGGACGTGGTTAAGTTTGTGTCCCAGTCATTCAAGGGCGAGGCCCTGGCGTGGTGGAGAGCTCTGGTACAGGCTTCAGGTAAGTCTGCCTTGTACAAAATGACATGGGGGGGAGTTTATTACCCTCATAAAAGAAAACTACTGCCCTCAGCACGAGGTTGAGAAGATTGAGGCAGATTTTGTCTCACTAGTGATGACAAACCTGGATTGTCAGGCATATCTGACAAGTTTTAACACTATGTCACGCCTGGTGCCATATCTTGTGACACCAGAACCTAGAAGGATTGCCCGATTCATTGGGGGCTTAGAACCGGCGATTAAGGCCAGTGTGAAGGCCTCTAGGCCGACGACCTTCAGGTCAGTTACTGACCTCTCCTTGTCTCTTACACTTGATGCTGTCCATCTGAGGGCACAAAGGAGCAAGGAGGCTGAAAAGCGAAAGCGTGAGGATGATACCTCACGAAAGTCTGGGAAAAAGCACTGTGGAAACGGTGAATGCAAGAGAGGGTCGGAGGCAAAGAAGGAGGGGCGAGATGGAAGACCTCACTGCAAGGTCTGCAAGAAACCTCACTCCGGGAAGTGTAGGTTTGCGTCTGGTTCACAGTCGCAACAAAAGACTCCATCCTGTGGGCTATGCAAGTCCAAGGATCATAAGACAGTGGAGTGCAAAAAGATAAAGGATGCAACCTGCTTTAATTGTAACGAGAAGGGGCACATAAAGAGTAATTGCCCGAAGTATGCCAAGAAGACGGAAGAGACGAAGAAGACGAATGCGAGAGTTTTTCGCTTGGATGCAAAGGAAGCGGTTAAGGACGACAATGTGCTTACAGGTACTTTTCTCGTAAATAATATATTTGCAAGAGTACTGTTCGATTCTGGCGCTGATAAATCCTTTGTAGACCAGAAATTTTGCCAACTACTAAATATGCCGATCAAAACCCTTGACGTAAAATACGAAGTAGAGTTAGCAGACGGCACGATGGAAACCGTCTCTACTGTTCTAGAAGGATGTGAAATGTCCATTAGGAACCATTCTTTTCCTTTATCTCTACTTCCTTTCAAACTTGCGGGTTTTGACATTGTGCTAGGCATGGACTGGTTATCCCATAACCAGGCCCAAATCATTTGCGGCAAGAGGCAAATAGTCTTAAAGACTCCGAGTGGTGAATCTCTTACCATTCGAGGGGATACGCACTACGGATTGCACGAAGACGTATCTATGCTGAAAGCTTCAAGATGTTTGAACAGAGGCTGTGTAATTTACATGGCTCAGGTGATAATTGAAGAACCAAAGCCGAAGATCGAGGATCTTCCTGTCATTTCTGAATACCCCGAGGTTTTTCCTGAAGAACTACCTGGTTTGCCACCAGATAGACAAGTGGAGTTCAGAATTGACATCATTCCTGGAGCAGCTCCGATAGCCAGAGCACCTTACAGATTAGCGCCAACGGAAATGAAAGAACTAAGGACCCAGTTGGATGAACTGCTGGCGAAAGGTTTTATCAGACCTAGTTCATCTCCCTGGGGAGCTCCTGTCCTATTTGTAAAGAAGAAGGACGGATCTATGCGGTTGTGCATCGACTATAGAGAGCTGAATAAAGTTACCATAAAGAATAGATATCCTTTACCAAGGATCGATGATCTATTCGATCAACTGCAAGGAGCAAGCTACTTCTCCAAGATCGACTTAAGGTCGGGTTATCATCAACTAAGGGTCAGAGATGAAGATGTACACAAGACTGCATTTAGGACTCGCTATGGTCATTACGAGTTCCTAGTGATGCCTTTTGGGCTCACAAATGCACCGGCTGCGTTCATGGATCTCATGAATCGCGTTTGCAAGCCATACTTGGACAAATTCGTCATAGTCTTCATCGACGATATCCTTATATATTCCAAGAATCAAGCTGACCACGAGAAGCACCTCCGTTGCATTCTCGAATTACTACAACGTGAGAAACTCTACGCCAAATTCTCGAAATGTGAATTCTGGCTACGAGAAGTTCAGTTTTTAGGACACGTTGTGAGTGAGCGTGGTATCCAAGTGGATCCCGCTAAGGTAGAGGCGGTCATGAACTGGCAAGAGCCAAAGACGCCTACCGAAATACGTAGTTTCCTGGGGTTAGCAGGATACTACCGAAGATTTATTGAAAAATTTTCGAGGATTGCTGCGCCTTTGACTTCCTTGACCAAGAAGAAAGAAAAGTACATTTGGGGCCCGAAGCAGCAAGAGTCCTTTGAAATACTGAAGCAGAAGCTAAGCAACGCACCTGTGTTGACCTTACCTGAGGGTACAGATGAATTCGTGGTTTACTGCGATGCATCACACACAGGCATGGGGTGTGTGCTTATGCAGAAGGGCAAGGTGATTGCCTATGCTTCAAGGCAATTAAAGGTGCATGAAAAGAATTACACCACCCATGATTTAGAGTTGGGTGCCGTTGTATTTGCACTGAAGTTGTGGAGGCATTACCTTTATGGTATTAAATTTGTGATTTATTCTGATCACAAAAGCCTCCAGCACCTGTTCAACCAGAAGGAGTTGAACATGAGACAGCGCCGTTGGATGGAAACCCTGAATGATTATGACTGTGAAATCAGGTACCATCCCGGCAAGGCGAATGTGGTCGCCGATGCCTTGAGTAGGAAGGAAAGGGTAAAACCCATTCGAATCAATGCCAAGAGCATTGAAGTCAAGAACAATCTAATTGAAAGGATATTAGCTGCACAGCGAGAGGCTGTGTTGGAAGCTAACTATCCAAATGAAAAGCTGGGAGTAACTGAGGAGCAGTTGACTCTTAGCAAGGATGGAATTCTTAGGCTGAACGGACGTATATGGGTTCCGATTTATGGAGGACTACGAGATGTTGTTCTCCAGGAAGCCCATAGTTCCAAATACTCAGTCCATCCGGGTGCAGACAAAATGTACCAAGATTTAAAGGCAAATTATTGGTGGATAGGCTTGAAAAAGTCTGTTGCCGCCCATGTAGCAAAGTGCTTGACTTGTGCTCAAGTCAAAGCTGAGCACCAAAAGCCGTCTGGCTTGCTACAACAGCTTGAACTTCCCGAGTGGAAGTGGGAATGCGTAACTATGGACTTCATAACCAAGTTACCCAAAACCAGGAAAGGAAACGATACAATATGGGTCATAGTCGATAGGCTGACTAAATCAGCTCATTTTCTACCCATCAAGGAGACGTATAGCTCCGATATGTTAGCCCAACTATATGTTGATAAGATTGTAGCCTTACACGGCATACCTGTGTCTATTATCTCCGACAGGGATACTAGATACACATCTCACTTCTGGAAAAGTTTCCAGCAATCTTTGGGCACGCGTTTAAACTTTAGTACGGCTTACCATCCCTAGACGGACGGCCAAAGTGAGCGTACTATCCAAACGCTAGAAGACATGCTTCGTGCATGTGCGATCGATTTAGGTGGTAACTGGGATAAAAACCTACCCCTGATCGAATTCTCCTACAATAATAGCTACCACACCAGCATAAAGGCTGCGCCTTTTGAGGCATTATATGGTAGGAAATGTAGATCGCCTGTTTGTTGGGCGGAAGTAGGAGAGGTCCAATTATCGGGACCAGAGATTGTTTTCCAGACGACGGACAAGATTGTCCAGATCCGGGAACGTCTCAAGGCTGCCCGCGATAGGCAGAAAAGCTACGCTGATCCAAAGCGTAAGGATTTTCACTTCGAAGTGGGTGAAAAGGTATTACTTAAGGTGTCGCCCTGGAAGGGGGTGATGCGCTTCGGCAAGAAGGGCAAACTGAGTCCGAGATACATAGGACCTTTTGAGGTCATTGAACGGGTCGGGTCAGTTGCCTATAAATTGAACTTGCCTGAAGAGCTCAATGGAATTCACAATGTGTTCCACATCTGCAATCTCAAAAAGTGCTTCGCCGACGAATCATTGGTGATTCCACACACAGATGTGCATATAGATGAGAGCTTAAAGTTCATAGAAAAACCTTTGTCGATTGAAGATCGACAGGTGAAGAAGCTTCGCAGAAAGCACGTACCGATTGTAAAAGTCAAATGGGATGCTCGTAGAGGTCCTGAATATACGTGGGAAGTCGAAGCTACAATGAAAGAAAAATACCCCTATTTATTTGAGTAAATCTCGGGTCGAGATTTATTTTAAGGGGGTGAGGATGTAACACCTCGAAATTTTGTGTCCAATGATGTGTTAACACGTGTCATTTGTTTACACGTGGCATCTATAATAAATAAAGGACTAATTTTGACAAACCTTGAAAGTATATAAATTCGAGGGTTATAAATGTCAACAAGGGTAAATATACTGTATAGTATCCCTAAATAATGCTTAAACCTTCAAACGAATAAATTATAGATCGTACAAAAACAAAATGCGGAAGAAAGTGAGAGATTACAAACTACAGGGGTTAACTGTGTCAACATGTTTAATAATACCTCTGAGTGACCCTTTAACGTTCCAAAGACTTTGTAACGGTATTATACCCTCACTAAAATAATATATATGAATTTCGCGAAGTTTCGATATGAAACGAGAAAGTTACGATCGAATTCGTAGAAGAAGGGTTAAAAGCGTCAACAGTGAAAGTTAAGGCTTTCCAACATAATTAATAAATAAACCGGGGACTTTATAACGCGGGAAAATAACACGAGGCCCCTATCGGTAAATAACCAAGGGCCAAACCGCAAAGTTACCCCTTCAAAACCGAAAGGTCAGGTAAATCATTACGAAAGATTTCGTTATTAATGGCCCGATTCTGTAATCATTATAAAAGATTTGAAAAATTCAGAAAATATAACCTCACGCGACCCGCGTAAGGTTTAAACATAAGTCGAGGCGGGCCGCGAGCCTCCTCACTAACTCGCCTGATTTCTTAACCTTTAGGCGACCCGCATTAAAATGCATGGGAACTCCCATGCGGGCCGCGTAAAGTGCCCAGATGCAGAATGGTTGTAACTACTTGGCTTTTGGAGCTTTTGAATGATCAAACAACCAATAAATTGAGCATGGGTGCCCCCTACACGACCCATACCACTTAGGGACACCTGCCCATGATCCATGATCAATTGTAGCTTGTTGTGTAATGATCTTGAAGGCTCTTAAGCACTATAAATAAGCTACCTTGGCTCATATCATTCACAACATCAAAACACACAACTACTGATCATTCTAAGTGCTCCCAAGCATTCTCTTCTGCTCCATATTCAAGTTCTAACTTCTGTAAGTTACCTTGATCATCCATTGTTCAGTTTATGCTTAGTTTTTAGCTAAAAACCAAACCGTCGTAACTACGGTTTGACTTTATGATAAATCAGTAATGGTTCAGTCTTATGACGAATCAAAAGTGGTTATGAGTTGGTATTTATGTGGGTATTAAACCTCTAAAATGGTTCCCCCTGATCACCACTCTAACTATGTCAAATGTCGAGTCAAACGTGCGGTTAAAAAGTCAACAGAAAGCTATTTTAGCGATTTATGCATAATCTGTAATATATATGTTATGGAACCTGTTTTGATAATCATAAAACATGATAATAAGTACATAAACATGTTTGCGCTCGTTTGAATCGATCATTTACTATATAGAACCGGTTCGGAGCCGAATGTCGCAAAAGTTTGACTTTTGCTTTGACTTCAGTTCTGACCCGTTTTAGTGAGGTATAAATATACCTTAGGACTCTCTTAGGACCAGGTCACATGTTGGTATAAGCCTCTGTGGTCGGTTCATGAGTTATCCGAGTCTTTTACGCAATTCCGTCATTCGCCTAAAAGTTGACCGTAACGGCCTTTTAAAATTAAAACGAGTATTTCGGACACGTGAACGGACCAAAACCTTGCTTGATAAATTATAAGCATGTCCTTAAAGTTTCACGTCAATCCGAGGCCTAGAATGAGAGTTATGCTAAAAGGCGCACTTTTAAGAAAGTTTTGTAATTAACGGCGCGATTAGCATAACGCCCATCTAACCCGAGTTTTCGTCACCAAAACTTTTACCCACTGTGGTAAAATAATATTTTGGGAATTTTAAAGATTTTTAATAATTTTTACCTTGCTCATAACCTGCGGTTATGGCTACGGTTCGGTAATTACCGAATATGCCCTTTTTGGCCAAAACGGGAGTTCTACAAGGTCTCTTGACCCGATTCCAGTTGCTACTGGTTTTAAATAATAAATAAAGTATTTTAAGCTTTATAAGCTGTTCGGGAAACTCAGATTTCCTGTAGAACTCGAAAAGCCTTTTTAAAGTCTTTAAAATGACCGAAAAGCCCCTACGGGGCATAATATAAACTTAAACTCGTTACGGACATTACGGAAGGTATCCTACTGATACCAAAATACTTTTAAGGCATAGTGACTTAGGAAATAAGCGTACGACTCTTATGGTTAACCGTTTCGCCTATTTGCGCACACGGTACGGCCCACGGAACTAGTTTTCGTGCAATAGCCGATATGGTTCAAATTATATTATTTGAACCCCAAAATCCAGAGTATGAACTATAAACCCATATAAAACAAGTCACTGAACTTGTTGGGTCCAAATCATACTCCATTCTCGGTTTTCGCCTTTTCGTGCGAATTAACCATATCTATATATCGGAATCAACCGGTTTAAGCTACGGCTAATATAAGGACCGTTAGGATTCTAAGAGGTTAATTAAAACCTTCATTCCAGATTAGGAGCCCCAGTAAAAGCTATCGGTGACTTGATCTAAATTAAGGATTAATACTTGCAAAGGTAAATACTTTAACTTATTTCCCCTATATGGGCTTGGGTTACGGTATATTAATACCGCTTGATTGAGCATTATATAATTCCATCGCTTAGGTGGTTAATTGATTAAATATGATCGGCTCATTTAAACAGTTTTGTTGCTTATAAGCCTTTGGGGGGTTTAATGACCGTTGTCCCGGATATCCTCGACATCATTTTACGAAATGGCCACGACCATCGACATCCCGTGTAGGCGTACACCCGGTATAAAGTGTCGACATTAAAACTAAAAGACGTAGCCGTTGGTTTTTGTACTACGGTTTTACGCAAACGTGGTGTGTCTATAAATCTTTAACCCGGCACGACCCGGGCTACTGAACGCATAAAAGAACATGTAAAACGTTCACAAGATCATTATGAATTTTCCCAAGTTATAAAAGAGTTTGTGCCTTGTGCATTCAAATCAATTTTAATAAACATTTTCAAATGTGTCAGTTGAATGTATTTACCAGTGTAAACTGACGTATTTTCCCCAAAAAGATTAAGTGCAGGTACCTAAACGTAATTGGCTGGTATTAGCTCCCTAGCGTCGGGATAAGCCTCGCAAGCTTGATTGCAGTATCTGATGGAACAATAATTTATGATTATTTACGATCCGCTGTGGATATATTCAACCCCTGTAATACATTTTGATATTACGATCAGAGGTTGAAATTTATATATTTATCTTATGCTTCCGCTGTGCATTATATAATTATGTGGTTTGACTATATTGTTGCCAACATCGTCACGGTAATCCCCCACCGGGCCCACCGGTGAGACACGTGGAAATCGGGGTGTGACAGCTGGACTCAGACTTTGACTCTGACAAAGACTCCGACTTTGACTCCTCGGTTTCATCGTTATCTAACACATGATCCACCACTTTCTTCATCAATTGAGATTGTTGATTAGTGTCAGACAATGTGAAAGTAACATCAATACTTTCTGGCAAATTGACTGAAGTATCAGACTCCCACTATAAGTTGTTGCCTTTTTGACTCTTTCTGAATTTGGATTTCTTGGAAAATATCCATTTTCAAGCGGGGGTGGACACTTGTTGTAACTGACACCTTGTTTCTTACCAGAATTCTTTTTGTCAGTCTTTTTCTTTGTGTCATTCTTCTTTTCTAGAATCTTTTCCCCAGATGCCTTCTGTTCTTTAATTACTTCATCATCCTCAAATGCCTACATGCCTTCAACAGTTGGATAAATCATGTCAATGACATAAGAAGTACATGAGTAACTTTTCAACAAACGATTAACTCGTTCAGTTTCAATTCTTTGTAATTCCAGTTTATGTTCAAGAAGAGCACACTTCTCTATATAATTGTTCATAACTTTCTGCTTTGTCATGAAAGCTCCTTGAAGTGTCTTCATTGCTGTTGCTTGTTCATCGCTTGTTTCATTGTACATATTTATTGCTTTGTTCAACACATCATAAGATTCCTTCAACATGTTCATGTTGTTGATCAACTCACTGTTTTTCTTCTTCATGATCTCACAGGTTTCACAATTCATAGGAATCTATCTGGCATCAACATCTTCATTAATTTTGAACTTTGGAACTTCTTTAACTTTCCTTTTGACCACTGGAACTTCCTCATCATCACTGCTCACTGGTGTTTTGACCTTTTTCTTTTTCTTTTTAGCGTTATCATCTTCACTGTCGCTTTCTGCCATCATTTTCAAATGATCTCTCATTCTTTTTGCATAATACTCAGTGTCATCATCACTATCTTCTTCAATTCGAGTAACAAAAGCTGTGTGAACAGGAGTTTTGTTAGGATCATAATCATCCCAATTGAAATTTTCCCAGCTAAACCCTTCAGGTAACTTTTGATCGTCTTGGTCTATAACACATGCTTTACCGTCAGCTGAGATATATTTGTCCCAGTTGAACCCTGTTGATGACTTCTTTTCATCTTGATTCACCATACAAGCTCTCTTTGAAGACTCTTTAATCACCTTTCTTCCATGAGCCGTTTGTGATTCTTGTTGATTTGGTTGTTGAGCAACTTGATGGTAGATGGCCTTCCGGTAGTAATCATTGTTGTTGAACGGATTTTGAGCTCCACTTGCTTCGCGATTAGTGCACTCCCTCTTGAAGTGTCCTTTTTCCCTGCAACGAAAACAAGTGACTTTAGATTTATCAAAACCTAAAGTAGAAACATTAGCCTCACGTAGATCATCTCTTCCTGTGATCTGTTTGAATTTCTCAGCTCTCCTCAACACGCTCGCCAAACACCATTTTATATCCATCAATTCCATCTCTTTAGCATCTATTTGATCGTAATCCTCTTTTGTAAGCATTGGATTCCCGATTCTTCCGGCAACAAAACTCCCATATGACTCTAAAACAGTCCCCAACAAAGACATGTGGCTTTTTGCAACTTCTTCTGTATAATCTTGATCATCCTCAAGATTCAAAACAATGTTGCACTGTAACTTCCTGCCATTATTTGTTGTTGCCAAATTCGGATCAAATGATGGATATGATGAGAAACTCATTTTGCTGCTTGATCCTTTAGACGAACCACCTGATGAACTCTTTGCGTTGAATGCAGTTCCAACTTTCGGTGACATGTTTGTCTTTTCATTCAATCTTGCTTTGTAATACAATCCAATATCTTGTTCACCATCAAACACTTTCATTCTTGAAATCTTTATTTGTTCCATTTCCTGTGCTTCAAGCTTCTCAATAAACTTGCTCAGTGTTAGATTGTTGAATCCTTTCTTGTTTCTTAGCATCATCAAGTATGTGCCCCAAGTCTCATGTGGCAATGCATCAGCCAGTTTCTCAATCAACTCTTCATTATCTTTGTTGATGCTAACCCTCTTCATGTTTACCAACAAATTGCAGTATCTTTCAATTATCTGCTTTGTGCTTTCATTTTTCAAACCACGGAATAAATCAAACTCCTTTTTCAGAAGTGATTTCTTGTTTTTGATCATCTCTTGGCTTCCAACAAACTTAGATCGTAATGCTTTCCAAATCGAATATGCACTCCCAGTGTGTTGCAGTAAGACCAAGATATCCTCTTTGATTGCCTGTTGCAGTAAACTGATCATCATCTTTTCATTTTTGTATTTCTTTTTCTCCTCGGCACTAAGATCTTTGATAGCAATCACCTCTTTGTCATCATTTGTTGGTCTAACGTATTTCGTTTCAATGCATTCCCAAGCATCCAAACAATTTTCTTGTACCCAGTTCTTAAACCGTTCCTCCCAACCCTTATACTCCTCGATGTTCATTAGCGTAGGCGGTTTTTGCATAGTCCCTGTTTCATTTTCCAACATTGTCTGCCGAGTAACAGTGATCGAGGTAGCAAAAGCGTTATAAAATTCCTCTACCATGTTTCGGTTTTTCAAAGTTTACACAACTGTCCTTTTCAAACGAATTGCTTTCAAACGAGATTACTCAGTTCAAACAGAAATAAACTTGAAGCGAAATTACACAGTTCACACGAAATACCCTAATTTCGTTTGAGATAACACTTTTTCAAACGGAATTACCAATTCCGTGCGAAATTATCAAACAGAAACAGATCTTCAAACGGAATTACTTATTCCGCGCGAACCACTCAAACGGAATTACCCAACTGAAGTGGAATTATCTAATATCGTGTGAATTTTCAAACGGGATTAACTTTTGGTGCGGAATTAAGCCTAATCTCGTGCGGAATTAGACTGACGTCATCATCTCGAACTGAAAATTGTTAAAATGATCAAGATATAGGTTGATTTTAGTTCTGAAACTTTCTAGGGTTTGTTAATACAGTATTGCGCACAAGATGTTAAAAAATCAAAGCATTTTGACCGTGAAATCAAATTCAATTTGAAAAAGGAGTAGAAATCAGAATTTACAGCTGAATTGGTATGAACTCTTCCTCCTGAGCTCTGATACCACTTGTAGGATCATTTTTCGGACCCAAACGAGTCGATCAGAAGAGTTTATACTCAAAACGAAAGGCAGAAACAGTCTTCATGAGCTTAATTCAGCAATATACACACTTTAACTGTCGATTTTATTGATCATATGACAATTTACAGCAAGTCGACACTTCGGCAGCACTTCGTTGCACAAACCGGAACAAATCCACCTAATTCGCTTGAACAGGAGTATTTATAGACCTGTGATTCCGTTTGAAAGGCTTCCAAACGGAATTAGAATTCCAAGCGGAATTACTAATTCCACGCGGAATTACTAATTCCACGCGGAATTACAATATGCAACTTTCAAGCGGAATTACCGATTCATGCGATATTACAATTATCTCGAACTACGTGCCCTGATTTAACATTCTATGTACAAGACTCGATACAAGACGAAGTAGACAGACGCATGCACTAACAAAAAAAATAAAGTTCAAATTAGATCCATTTTGGTCTTATGTGAATGTAGAATAAATGATATGAAGTTATGTGAATGTAGAATAAATGATATGAATTTATGGTAGTGTTTGGTATGCAGGAATGAGAAGCGTAATGAAATTAACTATTATGAGGGAATGAAAAAAAAACGTGTTTGGTTGGTCAAGGTAATAGAATCACTCATTACATAGGGCATTCCATTCCCTCAAATTCAATCCATCCACACCCCTTGTTTTTTTTTCATTCCATTCCCCCTCTCGCCTTCATCTCCAACACCTCCAACACTAGCCACGTGCCGCCGCCTGCACCATCCGCTGCTACTCATCGTCGCCACGTGCCACCGCCGACCACTGCCACCCACCACCACCACCACCCTCTACCATCAAACACCTGCACCAACGCCACCACCCATCGCTACTGCCACCCTCCATCATCGAACACCGGCACCACTGCCGACCACCGCCACGGAACACCGACGTCACCACCCTCCACCGCCGCTACCGAGCATCGTCGTTGCCACCACCATCAACTACCGCCACCACCCATAACCATCACCCATCACTAATTTTATTCATTCTTCTTTTCCTACCTACATTACACTACAAGGTAATGGTAACCAAACAAGACCATGGAATGGAATGATCGATTTCATTCCTTTGTCCATTCCATTACTTCATACCAAACATATCGTATGTCTTTTGTTTGTAGCGACCGAAGGGAGTTGCAACTCACTATTTACGTTTAGAACACTTGAAGAGAATCAGAGACGAAATATCAATATAGGTCTTTTGTTAGAAATATATGGTCTCATTTTAGATTAGTTATTGGGCTTATTAATTGAGCTAGACAATAACATAATTACAAGGTAAACACATATTAACTTTATCTGTTAATCAGTCAATCAGTTAAATCGCTTAAATCGAATAAACCAAACTAATCAAACTCCAAAAAACCACGTATCCATATCCGATCCAAAAACGGAACTCCAAATTCGGATTCGGTTAACATCCAAACCAAAAACCAAATTCACAATTCGACTCGATTTTCTCAGTTACGAATACGATTCGGTTTTCGATTTTCGATTTCCACACACCCAAACCAGTAAGGGCTAGTTTTGACACTTTACACTAGTTTAAACCCCTCAAGTGAAAACACAACCAAACTTGACGTGTAAAGATATTTTTAGATACAAGTCGGTTTCGTCAATAAATATCTCCTCATCATCCTCCACCTTCTTCATCTCACAATAATCTACCCGTTCTAGAGAGAGAAAGAGAGAGTATACGTATTCTGCATCGATTGATCCACCGATCTATGCGAACCGTCGGACACTCACCGTTGCCGGTTTGATTTTCACCGTTCCGATTAGATTATGAGCTGGTTTGACAAACTCCGGGGTTCTAATTGTAGCCGCTTTATTGCCGGCCTTTTGATTTTCATTCTTTACCATTCTAATCAATTAGTTTCTAATTTTCCTAATCCTATACAACCGTCTAATCCAGTTTCGATTTCGATTTGAATTTGAATTTGCGTTTCATTTGTTGATTTAAATAAATCTGCGTTCACCGGATCTGCCTCGCCTTCGTTGTAGTGTTGGTTTCTCGATCTCTAGGTTTTGTTGTTTGATTCGCTATGGAGTTCAACGGTTCGATTTCTGGTAAGTTTTTACGCCTTTTTTGCGTTTGATTTGTGAATTTGTGGATTTATGCATGGGAGATATATGCGGAATTTTGAATATATTTTGTGTGTTTTTTGAATGAATTTTGATTGTTTGATGTGGCTATTGTTTGATTCATGCGTTGGATTGAATAGATTGATGTGTTTATGCAATATGTATGCGGAATGTTTTGAATAAATTGTGAATACGTTTTGGATGTTAGATGTGGTTATTGTTTGATTCATGCATTGGATTGAATAAAATGTTGTGGTTATGCTATTGAGGATCTGGTAATTGGATAGTAAAATATGTTGTTTATTTTTATCATATTTTGGTTAATGTTAGAATTGTTGTTTAAGACTATTTGATTACTGTATATAAAATTGCATGTCATAAAGTTATGACTGTGTGTGGCTGATGATTCCACTTGGGGTATATATAGTTACAGATCTGTAAGTGTTTATGCCACTTTTGATATGAATAGGTTTGAATGTCAGTTTTGAAAAAAAAAATTCTGTTATTTGAATCAAATTTTGATGTGGTTATTTTCTGATTCATGAATTAGATTGAAAGATTGTTGCGTTTATGAAATTGAGGATCTGGCAATTGTATGGTGACATATGTTGTTTATTTTGTCATATAGAAGTTTAGATTAATGTTAGTATTGTTGTTTAAAATAACCTGATTATTATATAAAATTGCATTTCATAAAAGTTAATGACTGTGTGTAGCTGATGATTCTACTTAGGGTGTATATATTTACACAAAAATATAAAAAAGTTACAGATCACAGATCTGTAACTTTTATGCTGGTTTTGATATGAATAGGTTTGAATGTCAATTTTGAAAAAGAAACCTATTCTTTGAATCAGGTTTTGATGTTTGGAATTTTTATTTTCTTTAGTGTTAAGTTTTAAATTGTTCTAGCTTTGATAAATTCACCAAATTATTATCAGAATATTGTCATGTTAACCTGTATGTTGTGTTCTTTGTAGGCACTTTCGCGTCGTGCCTTGAGATAAAACAGAGTTCAAAGCCTCGTGTCGTCGTGATAGGAAGTGGTATTTCAGGGATATCTGCTGCACATGTGCTCAACAATGCTGACTTTGAGGTGAAGTTATTATCAAGTTATTGTGGCATTTTTGTCTTGTTTTACTCATAGTTGTTAAAAGCCATCGCCTCTTGCGCCTAGGCCCATTTTTCAGACGAGGCGAGTCAGTTGCGCTTTAAGTCGAGGAAATTGCGCTTTAATTCTCCAGGTGATGGTTCAGGGGCACATTCCGGCGAGATTCCTATATTCTGGAGAGTTTCCGGCCAAATTCTCTAAATTCCTACAAGATTCTAGCCAAATTTCTTCTTTTATCTAAGGAAAACTACTTTTCTACGCTAATACACTAATATTTTAGAACTTTTTGTACTAAATAGATATAAAGTGTTATATAATAGATTTTGGTTATTTTATTTGAAGAATAGTATTCTTTTTCTAATACATAATATATTTTAATTTTTTTTCATTATGTGCTTTATTTTTCTCAGGCCCTCGCTTTTTTTGCGCTTTGCGCCTAGGCCCCAGGCGAGGCCTATGCGCCTAGCGCTTTTAATAACTATGGTTTTACTTTGTATTGTATCTAACGAGGTGGTACTAATGATGCAGATTGTGTTATTGGAATCACGGGATAGAATCGGTGGCCGGATTCACACTGATTATTCGTTTGGTTGC
Source organism: Helianthus annuus (assembly GCF_002127325.2). Taxonomy (NCBI): domain Eukaryota; kingdom Viridiplantae; phylum Streptophyta; class Magnoliopsida; order Asterales; family Asteraceae; genus Helianthus; species Helianthus annuus. Next base: position 167,070,266 of record NC_035447.2, on the reverse strand, counting down.
CCGGTGGATATGGGAGCATCATGGCAAGTTGCTAAGGCCTTTTTGTTTACTTGATTCCCGCTTTTAGATTCCCAGTCAAACATGTTTTCTAACATATAAATCTATATTTGTTCCATCTTTTAGGTTACATGGTGTCTGCAATGAAAATCCTTTGGCCCCATTGATACGTCATTTAGGGCTTGCGTTATATCGGACAAGTGGTGACAACTCAGTGCTATATGACCATGATTTGGAGAGGTAATTTTTGCCTGCCTTTCTAGTTAGCGTAACATTCTGTTCTTTTTACATAAATATTCGTCTATCACAAGAATATTTCATTTGCATGTGATAAATATGGTGCTAATATGTCTGCTATTTAGTTCAATTACCATGATGAGAATTACATATAGTCATTTACTAGTTCATCTGGTAAAATGCTCTTCGAGTAGAATGTTATATTGTCATGATGTTAATTGGAGTAGCTTCTTTTAACCCTTAGTTTTTTTTTTTTTTTTTTTTTTTTTTTTTTTGTGTAGATATTTAGTTGTTTAATTAAAATAAAATGAAAAAAAGATGTCTAATATGATGATTTTGTTTGTCCAGCTATATGCTTTTTGACAAGGAAGGTAATCAGGTTCCTCAACAGATGGTAATTGAAGTCGGACAAGCATTTGAGAGAATTCTCAAGAAGGTAGGTTCAGCTTTTAACTTTCGCTTTAAAAAACAGTTATTTCTTGTGCATTTTTACCTTTACTAACAAGTTACCCGGTTGATGACAGACTGAAGAAGTGAGGAATGAAAATCAACACGATCTTTCCGTCCTTCAGGCAATATCAGTAGTATTGGAACGACATCCGGATTTAAGGTATATTCTTTTACTTGTATTAAATAACAAGTATTAACCGATTCTCAATAAAGCAGAGTAATTTTAGCATGTTAACAATATAACTTACCTCCTGCAGACAAGAGGGACTGGCATATGAAGTGTTACAGTGGTACATTTGCAGAATGGAAGCATGGTTTGCTGCAGATTTAGATATGATATCTCTGAAAAACTGGGATGAGGTGAGTCATGCATATATATAACTAATAGCTTTATAACTGTAATATGATTGGTTGTTGATTCTAGTTTATTTGTGATTATGGACTAAAAGGAAATCTTCGATATGCAGGAAAACGTTCTCACTGGTGGGCATGGGCTGATGGTTGAGGGTTACTATCCCGTGCTAAACGCTCTGGCAAAGGATATCGATATTCGTCTAAATCACAGGTAGTTCCAAAGCTTGTGACTGATGCGCATTCTATTTCTACTAATGTAAGTGTTTGTGTGTTCTAAAAGTGGTTTGGTGTGAATATGTGATTAGGGTTACAAAGATATCAAATGAAGGGTCCAAGGAGGTCGTGATTACAGTCGAGGGTGGAAGAAGATTCGTTGCAGACGCTGCTATCATTACGGTCCCTATCGGCGTACTCAAGGCGAAGTTGATCGAGTTTGAGCCAGAGTTACCAGAGTGGAAGACTTCTGCTATATCAGATCTTGGTATGGGGAATGAAAATAAGATTGCGTTACGTTTCGATAACGTGTTCTGGCCAAACGTCGAGTTGTTGGGCACCGTCGCACCAACATCATATTCTTGCGGCTATTTTTTAAACCTACACAAGGCAACTGGACATCCGGTCCTTGTTTATATGGCGGCTGGAAGATTCGCTTATGACCTCGAGAATCTATCTGAAGAAGCCGCTGCTGATTTTGCAATGGTGCAGCTTAAGAAGATGTTCCCTCAAGCAACCCAACCCGTAAGTCTCATTTCTTGAACTTCTATTCAAATATGGGCTGGTTTCAAAACCGAGTTGTACATAAAACAAATATTTATTGATATTACGGGATCCAACAATATTTATTTTGGATACAACTCGAGTTTCAACAAGAGATTATACCGATACATAGACGAAATTTTTTTAAATTAAAGATATTGCGGGTTATTAGAGAAAATTTAACTTACATGGCAAGTGAGAATTGAAAAAAAAAAGAACAAAAAAATTCTACTTTCAAATTATGAAAATTTACTCAAATTAAATAGAACTAGTAAAATTACCTGCTCGTTGCGGCGGGAGTTTGGTCGACATCGGTTCGGTTCACTAGGGTATCGATACGATACCTGCACCTAGTATAACAACCGGAAGAGAAAAACATAAAACTGAAGTCGATAGAAAAGTTTATTGAAGTTTAGGGGCTGTTTGATAACTTTATTGAAGTTTAGGGTGTAAAAAGTAAACTGAGTAAACAGTAGGGGTGAAAGCAAAAAATCACTAAATCACAAAAAAAAACGACACTATTCATCAACCTACACCTTCGAATATATATATATTTAATTAATAATTAATTTAATAGTATCCATTTGTCGTTATGGGTTTTGAAACCAACCTGTTTTTGTTAAAAGTTCCATGTCTCTTTGTTTATATAGTAGATAGATTAGTAAGTTCATTCGATTGTTGTTTACATAAACTGATAAACATATAAACAAACGAATGAACAGGTTCAGTATCTTGTTTCGCGTTGGGGAACAGACCCGAACTCTCTTGGATGCTACTCGTACGATGTGGTTGGAAAGCCGAGTGATATCTATGACAGGCTACGTGCTCCTTTGGGTAATCTCTTCTTTGGAGGTGAAGCGGTTAGCGTGGAAAACCAGGGGTCGGTGCATGGAGCTTACTCGTCCGGTGTTGCTGCTGCAGAAAAATGCCGGAACCTTCTAATGGAAAAACGCGGTTTCTTGGACAAGTTTCGTATGTTCTCTTTCAGTGATGCGATTTTTGAAGCCGCGTTCCCTCTCCAAATCTCCAGGATGTGATTGATGATGCGGACATCCTTCATCAGTCCTAAGTTTAAGTTCCGTTTCAGCTTTTATGTTTTGACTTCCGTTTTGATGCAAGTTTAAAACGGACTCTGTTAATTTGGTATTTCGAATTTGAATAATGGATTCTGAACGTTGAAATATGTTAGCATCGTATTTGCGACCACATTCACTCATAGGATTAGCGTGTATAGGGATTTGCTAAACGCGCTAACACATTGGGTCACATACTCGCGGACACATTCACTTGTAGGATTAGATGTTCCTAACGCTCTCTAACTTGTGACACCGACCATCTTTTATTCTTTTATTCGGTCGTACTCAGTTGAGATGAGGGCCGTCTTTTTACGCGGACCATCTTTTATTCGGCTTGTACTCGCTTGTGATGATGACCGTCTTTTGACGTGGAACATCTTTTATTCGTATGCATCATTCCAGTCACAAATTTGAACTTGGACAGCAGTATGGTGATTTGTGTGAAGTAGTAGTCGTTAATAGGGCTGTAAACGAACCGAACAAACACGAACAAGGCCATGTTCGTGTTCGTTCGTTAAGGAAATTATAATGTTCGCGAACTGTTCATGAACGCATACCGAACATAAGTTTATGTTCATGTTCGTTCGCTAAACTAACAGAACGAAATTTCTTGTTCGTGTTCGTTCGTTAAGCTAATCGAACGAACATACACGAACTTCCCGCCGAACGGTTCACGAACTGTTCGCTGAACGTTCGGTTCGTTTACAGCCCTAGTCGTTAACCTACATCAACATTGATGTATTTATACACTTTTGGTGTTTGGTTTGTTATTTTATGTTTGCATGACAAGATTTTATAAATTTTGAATTTTCTTAATTATGGTCCTAAAATTGCGCTTCAAAAAAAAAAAAAAAAAAAAAAGCGTCTGATTTGCAATATTGATAAAAGGAGTTTAAAAAAAAAACAATTTACAAGTCCATTATGATCTCTTGTTTCAACAGTTAAAACACAACAAATCTATGGGTATTTTAGGTGCATCAATTCGAGAATAAGTGACGTCTGCATGAATTAAGTATGAAATAAGCTTAATATAAAAATATCCAGAAACACTTGTTACATAATTAACTCAGAAAGGTTTGTAAAATGAATCTATAAAAATATTGGAATAGTGAGGATTTTGTTCGAAAATTTAAAGTTAAAAGTATCAACAAAACTTGAAAATATTCTACAAAAAGGTTATAAACGATGATATATTTTTCAAAATGCAAGTATAAATTGAAGGTAGTTTGAAAAATCTTTTAAGCAGTCTTGTAACATATATTAAAACCTTGAAATTGCAATACTACACAACATTTAATATTGGGCAAATACCATAAAAAATCAATATATTTAAAAAGTCACTCCACAATTTTTATACTTAAAAAACCAACACACTTTCTGTTTTGTTTCATAAACGCCCCAATTTTTATACTTAAAAAACCAACACACTTTCTGTTTTGTTTCATAAACGTCCCTCAATATTTTTTTGAACATTAAAGTCCCTTCACATATGTTAAGTTTGAACAATATCGTGACAAAATATAAAAACAACTTAGAACCGGTAGAGGTGTCCAACAGTTCTTTTCCACTTGTTTGGGTTATTCGTTGGCTTTTATACAATAAGAAATTTTAGGGGTTAAACTAAAAACCGAACCAAACTGAACGGAAATTAAGTACTTCAAAACCGAATTACAAACCACATTTGAACTCAGTTTGGTTTTCGGTTTCAATCGAATAAACATAATTCATTTTGTTGAGTTTATTTTGATAAATATAAAGTATGGTTTATTTAGTTTATTGGGCTATATATAAACCGAATTCATTTAGGTTTTAATTGTTTTCCGTTCCGTGGCAATTATCTAGGATGAATTTTAACTTATCATAGGATGAAACATAACCTCATATAGCAACTTGTTTTAAAAAAATGTCATGATATTGCTCATGACGACAAAACAAAAGGTATGTTGGTTTTTTTGTGTAAAAAATTTTGTTGAGTGACTTTTGTAAGAAAAATAAAAAACTATGTTAGTTTTTTATGGTATTTGTCCTTAAAAATCTGAGGAATTGTTTAAAGTTTTCATTTAGGATATTAAAAATATATAAATATTTTACAAAGAAGTGGTCAACTCTGTTGTTTTTTAAGATGTCAATTCTCAGTCAAATGGTTCGAGAAAATACTTTAAAAACTTAACGAATAGGGTCAGATATAGCTTGTAAATAGGGGTAGCCCTAGCTACCTATTGATGTTCCGGCGGTAGTGTAAATTTTGGAAAAATTTGATGCTTTTTAAATTTCTTTACCCTTTTTTTTGAAACGTTGCCCCTATAAAGATTTTTTAGATCCGTCACTGTTAACGAAGATAGTGTGCTCAAAACATGGCGGGTGCGTCGTCTGATAGTATTATCAACCATGGTAGATATAATCAACTTTTGAAACTTGTTTTTACATTATTTAAAGTAAGGGAAAATTGGTTTTTAATAAATCAACCTTTGTCTCGTTGGTAAATAATAATCTTACCTACGTAATTGGTATACAATAATCCTACCTATCAACATGTTGGTACTCAATGAACTTTCTTTAATTTTTTTAACTGGAATTAGTTTTTAAGTTTTATTTATTACACAAACAGTCCCTGTAGTTGTAATTTACTAGTTTTAACTATTTTATAAAACAAAAAAACCTCAAGAACAATTACTAGTTTTAAGTTGTCAACACTTTGATTCCCCATATGAACCCTAGATTGGAATCCGCCCCCCAAATCGGTCGAAAGAATCAAGAGTGATAGAAATTTGTTTGGGGCTTTTAATCACTGACCAAAACCGAGTAGTTTGATACCTGAAATTCCAATTTTGGTGGTCGTTTACTTGATCCGTCGGAGAACTCCCATGGCGGTGGCGGTGGCGGTGGCGATGGTAGTTGTCTACATCGGAAATCAAAATCGAGGAAAAGGAGGATTTTCAAGTGGTGTTTGTGATAAATTTGGAACTAGTACACATATGTATATATAAAATTTAATTACATGGCCCTTGACGTTTTTTTGTTTTACAAAATAGTTAAAACTAGTAAATTACAACTACAAGGATTGTTTGTGTAATAAATAAAGCTTAAAAACTAACTTCAGTTAAAAATAATTAACGAAAGTTCATTAAGAACCAACATGTTGATAGGTAGGATTATTGTATACCAATTACGTAGGTAAGATTATTATTTACCAACGGGACAAAGGTTGGTTTATTAAAAACCAATTTTCCTTTAAGTAAGTCGTATTACTTAATTTGACTATACACACTTAAACTCTATAGTCTTTTTTTTTGAACGGCCAACAAATCAATCCCAAGCAATCTCGGGGCACCCACTGGACAAACGGAGTACTCCGAGAGTAACCCGAGTCGTCCACCCCCAATTCCAGGGAAAACCCAGTAACCCACCTGCCCGTAGGCACGACGGTAAATTACTGGTAAAACCCGTTTGGCTCAAGGATCGAACCCGTTTAAACTCTAGAGTCTTACCTCTTAATTCATTTTTAAGTTATCTCTAACCCAATAAACACATTTTATGTTAGACGAAAAATCATAGGTTAACATGACAACAAGTATTTGGGTGTTCTTATTAAAATATTTCTTCACACACTTATGGTTTATATGTGAGTGGTGATTTAACGAAAGGTATTTGAGTCAATATCCACCTGAACAACTATGAATCATTGTATTATGGTTTTGATATCTCCTCTAATTTAACATGTCCATTCCATTGTTTGTGTTCCAAGTTCAGATAAAATACTTTTGGAGTATTATTTGGATTATTTTTTTGAGTTGAAGTTATGAAATCATGAACTTTTAGATTATTTTTTGAGTTGAAGTTATATTATTATGGAATTATAGGATTAATCAGTCAACCCGGTATTACCACCCTGTACAACCCGGTACTGGTACTACTGGTTGAACAATTTCTAAGCCCAACCTGGTACAATTTAGAAACCGGTTTTTAAAACATTGGGCGTTACCCTTTAATGCCTATTAGCTCAAAAGAGAGATGGCTCCACTACTCCACTAATCACTTGCGCACACACACATTCTTTTTTTCTTTTATCTACTTTTTAGTTAAATCACAACGTCATTGTTAAAGAACAGATTAGTTAAAGCTCACATAACAGGACATTAATACACTTTTTAGTTAACCCACAACGCATAATCTAAACCAATTCAACTAATCAACTTTAATCCGGTTGCGTTAAAACACAAATCGTCACACAATGTTGTGAGATTTCATGTCATATTGACACTTCATATGACATTCCACTTCTTAGTAACACTTCAAAGGTACATATTATACCATTCGTCCATTCCAAATCTGTTATTAATAGTTTTCTCAGTTTAATATAATTATATTAGTTCTACTTTCTAAATATGCATTAGTGCAATAAAACTTAAATTTGAAGATACTTCAACTCATATTTAATATGAAAAGAAAGACCTACAAAACAATTAGGAACATAAAGCTACCTTAACTATGGGTACTACTATAGTATATACACTTGATGATTTGCATATCTAAAACCGAACCTAGTTACAAGTTACGACTCGTAATTTCGCAAAACACCTTCGTGTTGTAAAGGCAGTATGCTAATAGAAGTGGTAGCATCACTTGGACCTTGTTCTTGAGGTTGAGGTTGAGGTTGTGGTTGTGAAGATGTGGTATTGCTATAGTTCCCACCAGTGAGAATCTTTTGGCATGTCTCTAGTAGCGAATGCCTACAAGTTGGACACGATGAATGGGAACGAAGCCATTTATCGATGCAACGAACATGAAACCCATGATTGCACTTAGGTAATATCTTAACACGCTCACCTTTAGAGAAATCACCTAAGCATATAACACATTCCTTACCCAACCCTGGTAACTGCAACCCATGCCAATAGTTGACTGTCGAGAATGTCTTTAACGCCTTTTTATTAATTCCGGTTTTGGATAACCTTGCCGAGTTGCTTACGGGGTTGGCACCGATTTCCGTGCCAAGTATACTTGTACATCTTAGTACACATTTTATGATGGAGTTTATCCCTAGTGAACAAACTAGCGCGCACAAAAGCACTGATAGCACCATCACCACATTCGAATCAAAGTTGTTATGAAATGAAGGTGGGTTTGATGGAGATGGAGCCGGCGTTATTGTTGTGACCGCCGCAATAAGTTGTTGGTTTATTTGAGTATGAAGTAGGAGTTTTCTTGAATAAATATGATATAACTCATCTTGAAATAACATATTTGATACACTTGACATTTGAAGAGTTTGTGTTAGATGGGGGATGTGATTGGATTCAATGGAAGACTCACCAAGTAGAACATATATATGTATATGTAGAGTGCTTAAAGATGGGTCCAACACTTTTGTATATTGATTGTAAAGCATATATATTCATAGTGGATTGGATTTGACACACCATGTGGGATTTTATCTCTTTGTTTATATAGAATATTTGATCTCCCACCATTATGATCCTCCACCAAGTTTTGTGTATTTCTTTAATAATGGATTCACTATTCATATGGGACATATCCACTTTCTCCAAGTGAAAGGATGCCATGTGTAAGGCTTGATCATCTAGACAATCTTAACTAGAAATATACTTGAATTCAAGTGAAATCCTAAAGGTGTTCGTTTTAGGTATCCGTACGTGAATGTCCTTTGGTTAAAATAGAAAAAAAGTTTTTTACTTTTATAAGCTAATGATTGGTAAATATGTTAGGATAAGTAACTAGTGTTATTTTTGTTTCAATGTGAAAAATATCCCCCGAAGAACCGTATCATGTTTTCGATCAAAAACAAATCATCAAGCTCTAGTTAAGCGAGAATTTAAATATAGTCCACTCTATGTTAAATTGATTGACAAGATAATGAGATGATCAAAAGATTTGTTAGGCATTCACTACAAGAAAACGAAGTAATAGCGGCGACAGTTGTCGCTGCTAAAGACCCTGATCTGCGCCGCTAAAGGTTGGACGGTATTGCCCCTAGTCGTTGCTCCTATTGACTAGGTTAAACCCCAGCCGTTAGATCAAGATAAGAAATGGATGGCTGGAGTTTAATATGGGACGCCATTGGTGTCGCCGCTATTACCCGTTATTCTTGTAGTGATTATACATATATAGTCTTAAAGTTACAAATCAAAGATAGCCATGCTTCCAATAGCTTAACTTATAGTTTTAGTAGAATGGGTCATGTATCTTTGCCAAACATGGTTATAAACTATTTGAAGTATTCAAGGCATTTTGGAATAGAATTTTCAAAATTTATCTCAACTATATGTAGAAAGCTCTATGATTTACATAAAATCACATATATTTTAGCCAAGTTATATGATGGGCCATTTCACTTTCTCAATAAAGCTACATTTAAAATCTTGTTTGTGCATGCTTCGTATGTAGTAAGCGAAAAAGTTTAACAAGATATCATATGTATAATGGATTCAAAAGTGTTCCAAAAGATATAATATTTATAATGGATTCAAAAGTGTTTCAAAAATCAGTTGAGGTAAACGTTGGATCAACCTCCAAATGGTGATACTTTTTTATATTACAAAACAAAGTTTATATAATTTACAAGTCGATTCATACACATGTACGTGTGTGTGCGCATATAAGCATATTGCAAGCAAAAACACAAAACGACGTGTGTGGGTACAACATACAAGCTGGAAATAATATATATGTATGTATGCGTGTGTGTCGAGGAACAAATAATGCCCGCACGTTGCGGCGGGGACCTATTGTCTCCAAAATGCGTATCGGCAACGGCAAGCAGATACCAAATATCAAAACATAAATAAAAATGACGTTGTAACGATAGTCACTTCGTCCTAAAAAACGATTTTAAATAATCTAATATATAATAATAAGACCCACACGTCCTAATGTTGGAAATTCGGTTGTTTTTAGTTTAGTTATTACGGTGCTAACACGTTAAAATATGGATGAGCTTGGTACCGATAACGGCACCAAAAGTACCGATCCGGAAAATCATCAAAATTAGGTAGCGGCACCGAAAATGCTCGGTACCATACGGTATGGTATTTGAAGGTAAAAATCAGTAAATACAGGTATGGTGCTAGACCGGTGTCGAACCGAAAGTAACGATTCTGAAAACGCCAAAAGGTGTGAAGGGGTATGGTCCCAAAAAGCCGCGCAAGCCGTCTAGCAGGTCGTGCGCGGGACCATACTCCTAATTTAACAAGCGGTTCAATTTCAGACTCGCGCAGGCTACTTCACGAAGAACGGACCTCACGCGATGTCCAGGCAAGAAACAATACCGACTTCAACACTTAGCATTCTGAATGAGAGCCTTCAACCACCCATACCCTGCGCGGGCTAGTTACGTGTTCAGCGAGGGTCGCGCAGGACTACGGCGCAGGGCCACTTCAGAAGGCACACAAAGGTACAAGTGGCAGAAGAAAGGGGCCAATCAGCGTCCTCTAGGCTCTGCTCAATCGTGCTCCACGATCGTCTGACGTACAGGAGACAGAGAGTACGAAAGGACGCCCACGTGGCACCAATCACAGGGCAGAGAGACCTGCCCCACGATCTCCACTTACCTGCTGATGGCAGAGGGACAACAAGGCCGACAACAGTGACACGTGGCTCCAATCACGGTGCGCCAGCACCGGAGAACTTCTAGAAGCCACTAACGGTCGACACCAGTGAGACAATGAGCATATCCGCTATGTTGTCGCCTTCCGGCCCAAGGCCCATCAGCCCACATCCTCTACACCTCTCCGGCTATAAATAGAGACCTTAGTTCACAGGTTAAACATTCTATTCTCTCTACTCTCACTCTTAATACATAATTATCTCCTCAAAACAGTCGCTTATTCTCACGTCGGAGTCTGGTTAAGAGGGAAACCCCCATATTCCCCTCTTAACGAGCTAACGGTGTTCTGTTTTGCAGGATTAGCATATCATTAAGGAGCTCAGAAAGTTATAAGAAGATTAACCCTTATGGTAGAAACATAAACCAAACTAAATCCACCCTAGAATTAGTTCTGTGTTTCTTCAAGGTGGGTACCAAATTGGTACCGAAAATGATTGGTATAGTAAATTTGGTACCGATACGATACCGGTTTGATTACAGGATTTGATATGATTTGCTCATCAATAATCTAAATATCCAAGTTAATTTTACATGCTACAATTCATTATTATAGAAAAATACAAAAAAGAAAACAAAATAAGTTGTTTGTATATAAAACCTCATTCAAACGAAATACAGTTTACTTACAGTGTGTATGAAAAGTAATCTAAACGGTGCAATTACTTGCGTTGCTACGTTGCTACAGGATTTGATGAGCTCGCTACCAACTGGTACCGAAAATACCATTACCGAAAATCCCCAAAAGTGGAAACCGGTACTGAATATATTTGGCACGGTACGGTTCAGCACCGGTTGGTACTGGCACGGTACCGGTATTTGAGGGTAAAAACCGGTGAATACCGGTGCCGAACCGATACCAAAAATGTCAAAAGTCGGTACTGATTCAGTACCGAAAATATACCCGGTTTGATAAATTTAATATCGGCACTGGTACCCGATACCATTTGCTAATCCACTTGATGACGTTACTGTTCATTGTGTTCTAATTTTAATATATAGGTAATTAAGAGAAGATGAATAGTGACTTTTTCGCCTTTGTATATTTCGTCATTTAGTGCAAACTTTCATTTGCAACTCATTTAGTTTAATTATTGTATTCTTTTTATTTTATTATAACCTAATTACTTTTCTACCCCTAAATAGTTTTTTAAGGAACATGTTAATACCGTTTTAGACATTTTTTATGCTATAACGAGTGTGGCGAATGCTTTTTTATTAAGTTTTTTTAGCGAGCACGCGGATACTCTTTTGAACATATTTTTTAACTTTTCTTTTTCTTTGCTATAACGAGTGCACCGAAACCGACTGAGTTGCTATACGACACAAATAGCATAACTCATTTAGATACCATTTTATTTAATTTTACGAATTTATTTATCGGTTGTCATAGTGTGCTATAAGTTCTGAATTTCAAACTCGTCCCTACGCAACGCGCGAGTAAGCATGACCTTAGTTAAAAAATAAAGTAGAGAACACCAATGTAAAGATAGGTATGAGAAGATAAAGAATAAAAAAGGAAAAATAATGGTTTTGGGTCTTAGCAAGTGAAGTAGAGAACATAACTATAGGATTTAGATAGGGTAATAGAACCAGATCTTTAATAAGAAAAAAAAAAAAGCTTAGTTCTTGACACCACCATTTTTTCTTGCGGATAGATAGAATCTATATGGTAGAACATACCAAGTTCTATTGCTTACATATTTTTTGAAGGACAAATAGAACCTAATTATAGGTACAAATAAACCCAATTTTGTTATTGAGAAACCAACAATACACTTCCGACCTCTATTTGAAAACTAGATTTTGTTATTTGGAATATGAAAAATTACAAGTTTTGTAATTTATGTTTATTTGTTATTCAGAATAGGAAAAATTACAAGTTTTGTACTTTATCTTTATATCATTTTTCAGGCGGTGTCCTTTTTAACGAATGTTGACAGGCGGTGTCCTTTACTAGGTATCTTGTTGCAAGTTTATTCCTTTACACCCAACCCAGTTAAAAAACCCTGTTAATTGTTGGCATGCGGTGTCCTTTATTAGGTATTTTGTTGCAAGTTTAGTCATTTACCTAGGTATTTTGTTGCAAGTTTAGTCCTTTACACCCAACAATTAACAGGGTTTTTTAACTGGGTTGGGTGTAAAGGACTAAACTTGCAACAAAATACTTAGTAAAGGACACCGACTGTCAACATTCGTTAAAAAGGACACCGCCTGAAAAGTGGTATAAAGATAAAGGACAAAACTTGTAATTTTTCCTTCAGAATATAACATCCGGCCTCTCGCACTACTGATATTATCTGTTCTGAGCCCATTCAAGAAGTCACAAATTTGTTTTTGGTGGAACCTTTCAAGAAAGTCACCCATCATAGTAATACTCCCACTCAAGCACGTTTAATTATGTAGTTTTCATCTCCTCCACATCTAATACGTTCAAAACACATTGGTGATTTAAGAGATATAACATTTTATTATGAACCAATAATCCCTCCTAACCACGACCAATATGGAATTTGTCTAAGATATTACAATGGGTTATGCTAATCTTCTCTGTATCGTACAAACAAACTACTAGAACCCATTTATGAGTAATCAATCGAGAGAATATGTTTCTTTTTTGAGCAAGCAAAAATTACTATACAACTTATTTTTCTTAAGAAAACAAAATAACACTAAGAAAGGAAATGTTTACGATTATGTCCTTTGAGACAGAGATAGTACGGTTTGTCTACATCCCATCATTGCTATTGTTGTATAAGATTATGAGGTGTGGAGGGGCATTGCTCGACACGTGATGAGGGTGAAATCCACAAGCTAATACTAAAAAACTAGGGGTGTAGTGGGGCGTCACTTAGCTGGGCGTGACCAGCCATATGGATTTTTTTTTGTTTAAACTCTTTGCTTTGAACCAGTCAACCACAGTCCGCCCCGTCACCCCCCCCCCCCGCAAGGCATAATATTCACGCCAAGCCGGGGTGGTGTAGGCGGCGTTAAACCCCCTTCAACGTCATAACCCACGCCCCATACCCACCAGTCTAAGATTTGGGTTTCCGTAATAGTATATGTACACTTTGGAAATCAATTTCACACCTTAGTTTTTTTTTTTTATAGCTCTAGCTAACAGTATTGAACTCGCTTTAACAACATATAGAAATTCCTTTTAAAAAGTGAGTATATAAAGTTAATATAATACTCTTTAAATCAAGATTAACTATAAAAATATTAAAAGTTTCCTTTTGTTAGATTTCCCACAAGAATACCTCCATATATGTTGTGTCCTATATGGCAAGAAGGAGCTTGGAAATTTCCTAAATGTTATGGTGATGTGGAAATTATATCTTTTGAGCTCTTCTATGTAAATTAGTGGGCATATGAAGCACTATACAAATGGCTTTTTAAGAAGCCAATTAAAGAGTAACATTATTATCATATCATGGTGCACCACAGTCCATAGATTGATTGAATCTTCTTATCCTGGACAATTATTTTCAATCTATGTTCATTTCAAGTTTAGTGGAGAAAAGTAAACTAAAGTGCCCTTCATGAAGCCTATGAAAGAGTAGCACTAAAATCATACTATAGCTTCTTTTCCAAAAGTAAATGTGGTGTTTAATATATATATATATATATATATATATATATATAGTGTAAAAAGTGTATTATAACACTATATATAATACTATATAACACCATATAAACACCGTATAACAATATGTAACACCATATAATACCATATAACACTATGTAACACTATATATCATTATATAACAAATATAACACTATACATCTATCATAAACATGCTATCAGACAACCTATAGTGTTGTATTTGTTATATAATGATATATAGTGTTACATAGTGTTATATGGTATTATATGGTGTTACATATTGTTATACGGTGTTTATATGGTGTTATATAGTATCATATATAGTGTTATAATACACTTCTCACACTTTGATCACTTTTTACAGGATCCTCTACCTATATATATATATATATATAAATTATGAATTAATTTTTTTTAATTAGGACCTATATCCAAGAAATTATTTCTAAAGATCAAAATAACTAGCCAAATCTAAAAACTTTGTATTTATATTGATACAATTTAAAATAAATATTCTTTTGATTGGGAACAACTATGTTGCAAAATAATAGTATATAAATAAATATTCTTTTGATTGGGAAGATAAAATAATTACATAATTTAAATGACTTTTTTTTTCATTGGCCACTCATGTTCTCAAAGTTGTGAGACATTTATTCTTTTAATATACAGGAACATGATTTTCCTTTTGCAATGGTGAAGGTGATTTACACATCAAGAATCTTGACAACTCTTATCTCTATCTCTATATTTTAGATTTCTTTTTTGATTTATACCACTTTGTACGGTTAGACTAGGTTTCCAATTATATATTATGTGGTGGTGTGGAATCTTTTTTAATAAAAGTCTGGATGAACATTAGTTATACTATATTTTATTTTGTAATCTTGTCAACACAATCTCTCTTATCTCTACTGTAGAAAATATATTTTTATGACGCATTCACAAAATATTGTACTTTTATGACTCAAGTCACATTAACAGGTATAATTTATGTAAAAAAAAAAAAAATTCACACCTACATACATACATGCCTACGTATACTAGCGGAGAGTCTAGAGGGTCCATTGACCCTTCGGCCGGCCAATATTCTGTTAAACGAGGTACCCGACGAAGAGTTTCTGTTAGTAATTTGATCCTCTAATCATCTCTCCTAAAAGTTGTTAAAAAGAAGTGGGTCAAGATAAATATCATTATTTTTTCGGCGAACTCATAGCTACTATTAAGAATAGAAGATGGAGGAAGACGATGGAGTATAGTTTTAATTTTAAATAAACTAGTCATTAGACATGCTCATGTTGTTGCACGGGTACATTGTAAACATCGAACGAATTAGTCCAGACGTTATCTGATGTGTTAACCAAATGAAAACGCACGTTTTGACATATTTGATTTAACCCAATAGCATCAAGATTGGATAAAAATGTAAAGTAATCGAATTTATATTGCTCAATCATAACTTATTTACATGTAACCTGACTCATACATAGGAAACGTACAAAAAAAGAATAATCAAGGGTTGAAACAGACTAAGTTGAATTTATAACGTCGAATGAGAACGTGTTATATATGACCCTCGTCTGATTCGAAACTAAATTTACGGTGTAACGTAGAGTAACTGGAAATGTATATAAAATAAGCGCAAAAACATATTATATTTAACCTGAATTGTTTCTAAGAAAAAAGTTTACGTCGAAACAATGACCAAAATTTGAAGGAGTTGTAAAAAAAAGTAATAACATAAAGGTTACTGTATTTTTCGAAAGTTGAGCAAGAGTAAAAATACATTGATATGTATTTGTTAGTGTAAAGAAAGCCTACAAACGCTGAGCAAAATGTATTGACATGTAATTATTATTATATAATAAATAACATGCCTAAAAATGAATAATATTAAGCGGCGGCTTTGTGTAGACAAAAGTGAGGATCATTTGTGTAAAGGTGACAACAAAAGACGAGGATTATCTATGCAAATATCACCCACATATACTTTTAATATAGTATACAATAGTAGCACATTGACACAATACTCAAAGTCCAATTTTGTACTAAGGCTTCTCATTTTATCCTTTTATTAATAAATGATTTCAAAAAATTGCACATATTAGCACTATATTCCTTTTCAAATTAATTTTTCCGCCTGATCCACCTGACCCGGATGTTCTTTAACGCGGATGTAAACCTGCTCCAACATGAAAATTTCGAATCCTATAGATATGTTAGAAACCGATTAAAATTAGATGATGTAACCTCTAAATGTTATCTCCACCGTGTCACGGCTCCATCACCTCACTCACCGTAGTTCTTCGTACGCACTGATAAATATGATATAACATAGGTCATTTTTTGATACATTTTTTCACTAATTAACAACTTAAAATACTCTCTTTGGTTTGTTGTACATTCATAATTTATAGCGTTAAGAATAACTTCACCATTACTCTTACATGTTACATACATTGATACAAGTATCTCTCATATAAAAACTTCACAAGAGATCTACCAATTTCCCACAGTCATGTGAATTAACAGGTTCTTTGAATTCCCTAGTTGGTCAGCATTTGATTGATGTGTAAGTTCCAATTCATTTGGCATAAATTGTTAAAATGCAATATCTACAGGAAAGCTATATATATTATACAACACATACCACTTAACTTGCAATATGTTGTATGAGTGCTTTGGGCTATATATATTATACAACACATACCACTTAACTTGCAATATGTTGTATGAGTGCTTTTTTTGGTCCCATTTGGTTTGCACAACCTTTGTAGAAGTTTGACGTTTTATTTCATTGACTTTTTTAAAGATTGAACATAGAAACAGGAGTATCTTGTAAGTGATCAGGTTAGATTTTTGTTGGTCTTATGAGATTTAAGTTTTCTCAAGCTAAAGGGTGTGGGGGTAATGGTTGAGACATGATTCATCACCTAGGAACATGAATGGAAGGCTACACCACCCCCTTGTTTGATCTACCATGGTTTGCATGGATTAAACCATGGCAACCATGGTCCTTTTCATTTTTAAGAAATCATTTCTTTTTTCTTTAGACAAAGATAAATTAAAATAAATAAGGAGCTAGTGGTTTAGGTCATGACCACACCCTTAGGGTAGTGGTTTTAAATGATGGATTAGAGGTGGATTACGTGGCACTGACGTAAAGAATCATAATGGTCACGTAGGTCATGATCACACCTATAGCCTCATATATTATTTCATCATTTTCTTGGATGATGCATCATTGTGATCTTTCAAACAAGAATCTTGTTGAATCATACCTATAATTAATTAATACTAACCCACTACCCTAAAGTATTTTCATGGTTGATTCAGTATTATTTTTTTATTGTTAAAAAATGTAGAACTTTATTTTGTGAGTGGTAAAGTGATACTTCATATTTGACTTACTGTTTACCTTCCTAAAGTCTAGTTGGAGGACCGAAACATCCACATGAATGCTTTTAGGACTTGACCACATTTTTGTGGAAGTATAAATGTTCTTAGAAATTAACACTTTAGGTGACTTTTAAATTTCAACTATCCATATATTTAGAATTAGACTTTGTAAAATGGAAATAGAAGCATCTCAATTTGGATTGAATTTTATAAAATGATCTAGGTTACATATCCGTGTGGTACACGGATTGAAAAATGTAAAAGAATGTTGTAAATGAAATTCATATACATATAATGACAACCAAACCGTAACAACCTCCTATAAAAATATCATAATTGAATACCTCGTTTAACTATTTCAGGTGTGATTTTATGCATA
This sequence comes from Helianthus annuus, assembly GCF_002127325.2. Taxonomy (NCBI): domain Eukaryota; kingdom Viridiplantae; phylum Streptophyta; class Magnoliopsida; order Asterales; family Asteraceae; genus Helianthus; species Helianthus annuus. The sequence goes on along the minus strand of NC_035447.2, from coordinate 167,052,390 downwards.
TTAGATTTTTTTGAAGGACAAGTGTTACTCCTAGTCTACTTCACACCAATTATTCTAAACCGCTTCTTTTGCCCAGATCATTATTAGATGGTCATTATCATGCCACTCATCCTTTAGATCTAACTACAATTTCAACAAACTTACATCAAACTCAGTCAAGTTTAATAAGACAACAAACTAGAAAATGAAAATATCATCTTTTGTGCATTAGAACAATCGAGTAGTTGAACTTGTGCATTAAAACAATTGAGCAATTCATGTTAGGTGCTTTTTGCCTCATCTAACAAAGCTTCAAGTTCCCCGTTCTGATGTTATAGACCTGTGTGTTATATTACATGGTGTTGGGTACTAAAATGATGCAATAACAAAATATGTAAATACTTACAATAATAAATAATAGGTTACAGGCCCACGTATCACACGAGTTAGACATTTATAAACAAATTTGATAGGCAACGTTTAAGAGTAATAAGATAAACGATGGATAACATGTCAATATAGATATTAACACATCCTATAGGTGTGTTATGTAATTCGTGAAAATAAATATGTTGTTTGGTATAGAGAAGAATCCTTGAATTGGGTTTGAGTTGTATTGAGAATTGTTTTTATGATAAAAAAAAAGGGTTACAAAGAATGGTGTTTATATAGAACACCAAATTACATATTGGCCCCCTATACTATTTATTATCTTCTTTCCGACACTCCCCCTCAAGTTGAGTAGTGGGGTTACCAATACTCAACTTGCTCAAACAGCTGTTAAACGCGTTTCCGTTGACTGCCTTTGTGAGGATATCTGCGAGTTGATCTTTTGATGCTACATACGGGAGCTCTATGATCCTTTCCTGCAGTTTTTCCTTGATGAAATGCCGATCAACCTCTACATGTTTCGTTCGATCATGTTGAACTGGGTTTCCTGAGATTTGTATTGCAGCTGTATTGTCGCACATAATTTTACTGGGTACCCTTTGGGAGAAACCAATATCTTCTAGAAGCTTCCTGATCCAAAGAACTTCGCTTAACCCTCGAGCTATGCCTCTGAACTCTGCTTCGGCACTTGACAGAGCAACCACCTTCTGTTTCTTACTTCTCCAGGTAACAAGGTTTCCGCCAACGAAGGAGAAGTAACCTGATGTAGACCTTCGATTTCCCTTATCTCCTGCCCAGTCTGCGTCAGTGTAGAGCTCAACAGTTAAATGCCCATTTGTTTTGAACAACACTCCATGGCCTGCGGTTCCCTTGAGATGCCTTAGAATTCTCTGAGCAGCTTCCATGTGGGCAACTTGTGGATGGTGCATAAACTGACTTACCACTCCAACAGCGTACGCTATATCAGGGCGAGTATGGGAGAGATAAATTAACTTGCCCACGAGCTGTTGATACCTTTCTTTGTCTGCGAGTTTTCCATCGAGTTCCATGTGAAGATTGTGGTTCACCACCATTGGTGTATCTGCTGGTTTACAATCAATCAACCCAGTTTCTGCCAGGAGATCAAGAACATACTTCTTTTGGCAGATGAAAATCCCCCGTTTAGACCTGAGAACTTCTATTCCAAGGAAATACTTGAGATTCCCAAGGTCTTTCATTTCAAACTTTGAAAACAAATTCCTTTTCAGTTGGGCTATTTCTTCTACATCATCTCCGGTGATAATCATGTCGTCCACATATATGATCAAGCAAGTTACGAGGCCGTTCCTTCTTTTGAGGAACAAGGTATGATCAGCGTTACTTTGGAGATACCCGTATTCTTTCATGGCCAAGGTGAACTTTCCAAACCATGCCCGAGGAGACTGTTTTAGCCCGTATAGAGATTTCATTAACCTACAAACTTCCCCATCTTTAAAACCCCCTGAAAAACCTGGAGGTGCTTCCATGTAAACTTCTTCAGTTAGGTCTCCATGAAGAAATGCATTTGTAACATCAAATTGATGGAGAGGCCAATCCTTATTAGCTGCCACGGAAAAGAGGACTCTTATGGTATCCATTTTTGCAACCGGAGAAAATGTCTCAGAGTAATCGATCCCATACGTCTGAGTGTACCCTTTGGCTACAAGCCGGGATTTGTATCTTCCAATGGAACCATCTGGTTTATATTTAATCGAATACACCCACCGGCATCCAACTGTTTTCTTTCCTTTAGGAAGAATGCACTTCTCCCATGTATTGTTTTTCATAAGAGCACGCATCTCCACTTCCATTGCTTCTTCCCAATTCTTCTTACCTTGAGCTTCCTTTACGGAATTAGGTATTTGTTCAGTGTATAGTGAAGTAACAAATGCTTTTGCACTGTTAGATAAGTTCCCGTCGACCATATTAGCTACAGGATATCTTGAATTTCTAGTTTCCCTCTCTGGGGAGTACCGTTTTGGAGGAACCCCTCTATTGGCTCTAGGTGGAAGAAAGTATCTTCCGGTAGTCTCTGCTCCAACTGGTTCAACATGTTCAACAACTGGATCAACCTGTTCCACAACTGGATCAACATGTTCTGTAGTTGTCGGTTCTATGTGTTCCCCTGTTGTCTCATAGTTATAAGACGTAGAACATGCAGGGTTCTCAGTATTTCTTACCTCAGGCATCACGTTGGATGGACTTTCTTCAGTGGTACTGTGCTCCGCAGATTGTGTGTCTGTGTTTGAAGGACTCGCAGTACTGTGAGGAAGTTCTGTTGTTACTTCTTCAGATGAGGGAAGTTGGGTTAGCCAACTCAGAGGGTCTATACATTCGTTCTCCCCCTGACCACTGAGTTGGGTGTCATAAAAGTATTTTGTTTCAAGAAAGTCAACGTTCATTGTTGTGAACATTTGATGAGTTTTTGGATTATAACACCGATAACCTATTTGGTCGATCCCATAGCCGACAAACACACATTTCTCAGCACATGGGCCGAGCTTGTTTCGGTTGACTTTGGGCATGTGAACAAATGCGGTACACCCGAAAATTCGAGGTTCAAGTGTAAGAGGATGGGGAATACTGGCAGACTTAGATAGACAATCTAAGGGAGTCTTAAATTTAAGAGCTTTTGTGGGGAGCCGGTTCAGGAGATACACAGAGGTTGCAACGGCCTCCGGCCAGAAAGATTTAGGAACTTATGATTCGATCAAAAGGGCTCGAGTCATTTCAAGGATAATACGGTTTTTCCGTTCGGAAACACCGTTTTGTTCGGGAGTATGAGAACACGAGGTTTGATGAACTAATCCTCTGGTTTTAAAGAACTGTTTCATGGACGTATTGACAAATTCTCCCCCATTGTCAGATCGAAGGATTTGGATTTGGGTTTGGAATTGAGTTTGAATCATAGCATAAAACGTGATAAATTTTTCGTAAACTTCGGCTTTGTTTTTCAAAAAATATACCCATGTCATGCGAGTGCAATCATGCACGAATAGTATAAAGTACCAAAGACCCTGCCCCCCCCCCCATCACAGGAGCAGGACCCCACACATCGGAATGGATAAGGGAGAAAGGTGAGGCTACTTTCGTATTGCTAGGTTTGAACGGTTGTCGATGGCTTTTAGTGCGAAGACAGGTTTCACAATCTATTTTCCCATTTGAAGGGAAGAGTTTTGGAAACAAAAGGCGCGAATAACCATGGGATGGACGTCCCAAACGTCTATGCCATAGCCAGGCTTCCCGGTTATCAGTTCCATGAGCGAACATCACAGTACCCTGTTGAGCCACTTCATCCACATAGTACAATCCTTGGCGCTCAGTACCACGTCCAATAATCACACCCGTCCTGATATCCTGTAGAAGGCAGAAAGTAGGATGCATTAGTACTGTGCAATTTAGCTCTTTGGTAATATGGCTAATTGAGAGCAATTTGTGCGATAATGATGGAACATAAAGACAATTTGATAATTTCATAGTTGGTGAAATTTCAATTGTTCCTCCTCCTTTCACTTGCATCATTCCATTGTTTGCAGTGTGGATTTGAGTTTTTTGAGGATTGGACATTGATAGTATGTCTGATGGTTCAAACGTCATGGTGTCAGTGGCACCAGAATCGAAAATCCAAGCACTGTTCTTACTATGATTGGTTTCCATTTTTTTTGGGAACAACCAAACTAAGCGTATTTAATAGGCAACCAAATACGCCGAAATCGGGTTCAAAACAAATAAGTTCGGACTAACTCCGCTAGATGGCGAAGCTACCTCACGCAGCGAATTTATCAAAATTTACCGGCGACTTGAACTCGCGTTCAAGATTTAGGTTCGAAATAACTCCGCTAAGGGCGAAGCTATCTCAGCCGGCGAATTTATCAAAATTCACCGGTGACTTGAACTCGCGTTCAAGATTTGAGATGAAATGAACTTGCTACAGCGAATTTATGTAATCAAGCAGCGGAATTATCAAAGTGGAAACTTTCAATATAAAAGGAAACTTTTATATTGGAAAAAGAAACTTCCACTTTCTTGAAACAAACGGTGTATAAGGCCAGCGAATTTATCAAGATATTTATGAAAAAGGAATCTTTGAATAAACAACAATTATCTTTGAAAAAAGGGAACTTTCAAGATGTGCCGAAACCGGCGACAATTAGTTGAGAAACCGGAGAATTAGACTTTCAAGACTGCTAAGAATCAATTTTCCGACGGTGACAATAACTGAGAATTCCGGCGGCGACAATAGCATGAGTTTTCCGACGGCGAAATGGAGGATGACGACGGAGATTGTTCGATATTTTCTTTGGAGTTCCGGCGATAATGGACTGAGTTTTGAATCAGATGGCTGGTTACAGTTGAGTTTTTTCAAAGATCGATGAACGATTTCCGAAGTTTGATTTTGTTATTCTTGTTTGAGGTTGTTTTTCTGGTTTGAGGTTGAATGGGTTGGGTTGATTGTAGATGATGATCAGAAACACTGCTCTGATATCATGTTGTTTGGTATAGAGAAGAATCCTTGAATTGGGTTTGAGTTGTATTGAGAATTGTTTTTATGATAAAAAAAAGGGTTACAAAGAATGGTGTTTATATAGAACACCAAATTACATATTGGCCCCCTATACTATTTATTATCTTCTTTCCGACAAAATAAGATATCACCAAGTGGATAACTTGTCAAAACGAATATTAATACATCCTACAAGTGCGTTAAGTAACTCGTGAAAATAAATAAAACTAGTAATGCACCCATCTGCTGGGACGGGTTTCTGAAATTTACAACAGTCAAACTATGTGTACATTGAGTATCCCAATAACGTCTTTTCCAACTGGGATTAGTAGGCGCAAAAGTTGGTTAATTCCATTACATCTTAACTCTAATTTTGTTATTTAGTTGATGCAATTCAACATTTTTGCTTCTTTGTGTATAATCCCGATTTTTTAAGGAAAAACAAACAATAACGAAATAGCTTCAACATATAATGACATATTTGAATTACAAATGCATGAAACAAACACAACAAAAACCATAAAACAAATGAAATACACAACTTCGCATTACTAAACACCTGGTTGTGTATCTGTCCCAGTACAGGTTCCAGAAACTTACAACATTCAACCTACTCGTACATGCTGACTCAAATTTTATTATTTAGTAGGCCCAATCTCAAGTCAATAAATAAGAAATGCATGTTAAAGTTCAGATCCATTCTATTACAAGTAAGCCTTTATCCACGATCTAGAATCAATTTTGGAATAGACCTCATTCTGTTTTGCACCTATCTTTTACCTACAGTTCAAACATAAAACAATCAAGCATACTCATTAGTATAATGTTGTAACATAAGTGAAACAATTTCATTTCAGTTTGTCTGAATAGTTTCTTTTTTAATAAAGTCTTCATCCAAAAAAAGTCAAGATGGTCCAAGTTACTTGCACATCATTTTACAAAACGTGAAAATAAAAACATTAATTTATCAAACCCCAGAACCAAATCATTCTGCATGTACATGAAAAAAGAGTATATAGATATGTTTACCTGAATCATATACCACATGCACTGCCAAGTGTCCCGAGAGAAAACATGAGCCATAATTTCCAAAAATCTAGATTTAAGTAAATTAATGAGTACTAAACACAAGTGATCATAATTATATTTTTGTAAACAATAGGAAAGTTGTAACATCTTAAATAACTAAATTCTTTTTCTTTACTTAACATAATTCGTACCCAAATTTTTTATATAGAGCAACAAATAAGTTCAACAATTAGACCATCGTGCAAAAACGGAAGAGGCGTGGTGTGGTTTTACCGCTCAAAAGTTTTCAATAAGGAGTATTACAATGCCACGTGACAATCCATGGTTTAAGTAGCTCCCAAATAACCAAAATTTGTTTTGTTTTATTATAATGTATAGATAGATGTATAGATTTTTTATCATAATTTTAAATATAACTTCTATATTGTTATACAAATATATATTTAATATATAATATATAAAATAAAAATTATACAAATAATAGGCTCACGAGCCGGCTTTGAAGGGGTATGGTCCCAGATCTCGCGTCAGCATGACCGCGAGTGACCATTACCCTTATCAAAACCCCCACTAGCTAAAGACTTATCTACGTCCGTGCGGGCACGCGCGAACACAGAGGTCGAATCCAATCTGCCCAATGATGGCAGAGGACTTACCTGGAGTATGAGAACGGTATAACAATGCGGCGTGGCACCGCATCTCGTGTATGAAAACGGTGTACGCACAACGATGCGACATAGCACCGCATCCTGTGAACACTTCTATCAATACAAGGGATCTGGATAACAGCAACAGTCACCACGAGTGGCGATGCGGCCCGGCACCGCATCCCACAGTCTTTGCCAGAAGGACAACGCGGGAACAACGACAGTTACCATAGGTAGCGATGCAGCGCGGCACCGCATCCTGCGCACAAGGCAAGTGGGACTGACAGTACAGAGCAAGTGGCAGCAATGACAGTCGCCTGTCAGGCCATACGTAAGCGACAGACTGACACTGCAGTAGGACGTGGCTTCACCTCCACAACCGACAAGCCTGACACACCTGCATAAGGGCTGCACGTCGTCAGTCCGTCCATTCAACTCCTCCTTCACTCCTCGGCTATAAATACCAACCCCAAACCAGGTTTGAGGTATCTCTTCACAACTCTCTCACTACTACTACTATCACACTTTGCTTCCCAAACAAATTACTGATTCTCACACCGGAGAGTGGTAACAAGGAGCACCCCCCACCCCATCCTCCTTGTTGCGAGTCACGGCTTGTTTCCTTGTGCAGGAGATCAACCGGCGGACGATCCAGCCAGCGATCCTCGAGAGGAAGGGATTAGCCCTTCTTGACGAGACTAGTGTGTTAACCCTGTCCAGTTAACCATTGTTTCACCAGGCTTTAACTTTACAAATGAAGCCCGGGCCCATTTATGAAACATGCTCTTTTTTTTTGCTTGGGCACGGTCTCAAACCATTTTATGAAACATGCTTTTTTTTTTTTCAGAAGTGCAATTTTTTCTTTCCGGTTTATGTATAGGATATCTAAAAGCAAATATTATGATATGCTGAGCACAATGGCGAAACCACAGAAGAGCAAAGATAAGTAGATAACGACTGCCTTGTTCTTTGGCCAAAAGTGATGGCGGCAAGGTGGCGTTGTTGGTATTATTGGGTTTAGGTGAATGAAAGTGATGAAGTAGGTGTTTCATATCGAAGCCTAATACTGCCTTAAGTTTAAAAGCGCCAACTACGAGCTACCGACTATTCGTTTTATTATCTGGGCTTTGTAAAGTTAAGCCGAATGACCCAAATCCTAATACGACCAACATGTTGCACAACTTTATATTTATTCTTTCCTTTATTCATGTATTACTTTAATACCTTTTCTATTTATCACAACGTTATACATATACATATACATATATTAAAAATAGAAGCGAATGAATAGTGTTTTAAATATTATAATAATATATAGTTTTTTAAATACTTTTATTGTCTTCTTTACTTTTAAGTTTGATGAGCTTGTGTCAACCGAACTGCTATCGAAAATACCGGTACACTTATCCATACATGAATTTAATTTAATATAGAAACCTATATTTTATAATAAACTCAAAACAAATATGAGTGGTAAAAATATCTAGGTTACAATTAACAGGTTCTTGCTACTAGTAAAAAAGTTAAGTACGCTTGCCTATGTAATTTACATAGTAATCCTTCAATCAAAAAAGTTTTGACTCACTGCCTGAGCAAAGGTTGTCTAGCACAAAAGGGACGAAATTGGACTTTCGGTTAGGGCTGTTTAGTTACTAATTTTAGTTGTATTGTGTATGGATGTATCGTAAAAAAATGGGATACCCATGAAATCTTCTTCTAAATCTGCTACTAGAGCCAAGCTCAAATAACTTACGAGTGGCTCGGTTCATTTACACCCGTATCTGATCCATATATATAATCCTTTTCAAATAATATAAATCTTCATTGGGTATCTATAATAGTTTAAGAATTAAATAAGAGATAACTAATATTTCAGGTTTGTCGATGTTAGAAAATTAATAATACAAGCCTTATTTATTAACTGATTTGTTAATTTATTTAAAAAACCTTATTTAATAATTTTTGAAATAATTTTATACCTTAAATCATTTACGAGGATTAATAAAATAGTTAAGTATATTTATATACCGTTTAATAAAGAAAACCAGATTACCAGAGTTACTATATATGCTTATGAAATGAAATACGGTAGTGGGTCCAAAGTAATTTACTTGGGTTAGGACTTGTGATTTAAGGGATGTCTAAAATTGTAAGTAGTATCATGGGCTTGGCCCACATAGTTATTGGGTTGGATAGCTTGAAATTTAGAGGTGCACAAACCAGGTTTTTTAATACCCGGGTTCGGGTATATACCCAGGTACGGGTATGATCAGGTTTTGACTTTTCGGGTATTGACCATACCCGGTTCAGGTTCGGGTCCGGGTATTGGCCAGAAAATCTATACATGTGTACCCGGGTTCGGGTAGGGTTCAGGTTTGGGTTTTCAATATATGGGTATTAGAATACCCTATTTTCGGGTCCGGGTAGGATTCGGGTATTTGGTAGGATAGGGTTCGGGTATTGGTCGGGTATGGTTCGAGTTCGGGTATAGACTGGGTTTTTCGATTCATTTTTTGGGTATAAAATATAGAAATATAATGGAAACCTTTATTTATACATACTAGTCTGGTGGGTTTTTTCGATTCATTTTCTGATACCAATGTTACATACCAAACAGGAGAACACAACCCAAAAGACTAGTCTGGTGGGTGAGAGAGCCCATTTGGTATATAAACCCCACATCAGTTGCCCATACAACCGATGTGGGACAAGTCCCATACCTTGCAATGGTATTAGTCCATAACAATCGACCCTCCTTAAGGGCCAACGTCCTCGTTGGTCACGGCCATGTTGGTCACGGCTGGCTCTTTCCAGGCCACCACTCCATGGGCCACCACTCCGAGCCTCGTTGGTCACAGCCACGTTGGTCACGGCTGGCTCTCTCCAGGCCACCACTCCGTGGGCCACCACTCCTAGTTCTGGCTCTGATACCAATGTTACATACCAAACGGGAGAACACAACCCAAAAGACTAGGAGAATAACCCTAAACAATTACATTAGACTCCCTAAACTACTAATAATTAGTAACAGTGGTGGCTGGCTCTTTCCAGGCCACCACTCCATGGGCCACCACTCCGAGCCTCGTTGGTCACGGCCACGTTGGTCACGGCAGGCTCTCTCCAGGCCACCACTCGATTGTTATGGACTAATACCTTTGCAAGGTATCGGTTGTATGGGCAACTGATGTGGGGTTTATATACCAAATGGGCTCCCTCACCCACCAGACTAGTCTTTTGGGTTGTGTTCTCCTGTTTGGTATGTAACATTGGTATCAGAGCCAAAACTCGTAGTGGTGGCCCACGGAGTGGTGGCCTGGAGAGAGCCAGCCGTGACCAACGAGGCTCGGAGTGGTGGCCCATGGAGTGGTGGCCTGGAAAGAGCCAGCCGTGACCAACATGGCCGTGACCAACGAGGACGTTGGCCCTTAAGGAGGGTCGATTGTTATGGACTAATACCTTTGCAAGGTATCGGTTGTATGGGCAACTGATGTGGGGTTTATATACCAAATGGGCTCCCTCACCCACTAGACTAGTCTTTTGGGTTGTGTTCTCCTGTTTGGTATGTAACATTTTGGATATATATGTATGTCCGACCTTAATTAAAGTCAACGTAACTAACTCGGTACGATCCGAAGAGTTACACGTTGGTACACGAATCGTATATGTTCACGAGTAGGTAGATTATTATTTGTGAAATAATAATAGTTTAAACCCGAGGGACTTAATATTAATTAGATTATTATTAAGAGGATTATAATTGTATAATCTTAAAGGGCCTTAATGTAAGATTGGGTTTTATAAAAGGATGTTTAAGGTGGAAACCCTAGACACACTTTTATAAAACACAAAACCCTAGCCACCCTCCTAAGCTTGGCCGCCATCCTCTTGCCGTCGACCAAGCATCGTCGCCGCCTCCTTCTTGGCCGGTTCTACTCTCGGGTATCTTGTGCTCGGTTGTGAACTTCCTACTAGCGAGGATTCGTTGTAACCCGCGTGTTACAATTCCGGTGTAGTTGTCAAAGGTTGATTACTAAAACCCTCTATGGTTGTTTATTCCTTTTATTTGTTTATACGCGTATAACCTTGATCCTGATTGGGAATATTTATTAATCGGATTAATAAATCAAATTTATATAATCGGCTCATGGTAAATTATATAAATCGCTTCCGCTAATATTTTGATACCATGATTCCCAACAGTGGTATCAGAGCCACGGTTACACGCGTATAGATGGTAAAGTTACAATTTTGATCTATGTTTTATTTATCAAAAATTATTTGTTTTGACAAAAGATCAAAAGCTTTTGGTTGTCTATGGATTGTGATGTGAATCGAGCCCTAGGTTATGACCTTTGTCATGGTTGTGTTGGTTATGGTTTTATTTTGATTTGTATTTTTTTCGGATATTGGATCCGATGTAATAGTATTTTTGATTTATATTTTGTTGCAGATATTGGATCCGATGTAATAGATAGGATTAGAATAGATTTGGTTTTATTGTATTTTCAAATTTATTATTGTAATCCTTCGAGTACAAGATCAAGATAAAGATCAAGATAAATGGCGAACAGGTACCATGAAGATAGAGATCGCAGGTCAAGTGGGAGCTTTCAAAATTAGCTTTTGAAACCCTTTTTGACTAGTTCGTTTCGTTTCTGGCTAAAACGAAACGGCCAACCTATTAGGGGCTCGATTCGTTTTTTTATTATGTTTTGTGGTTGTGTTTTATTTATTGTAAATAATCTAGATAACCCAAAATAAATAAAATTTTCACAATCAAGACAACGGTTTTATTAAAACAAGTTTTATAAAACTGAAAAGTATAATTAATAAAAGGTTTTTATTAATATTTAAAACAAGATCATTCGCGATAAAAACGACCGACATAGTTTAATAGGGTATTTAAAACTATATCGTGCGAGCGTGGAAAGGAGTTTCTATTATCACGAATTATATAAAATTGGATTTTATAAATAATTGTGTAACTCGTCTCATGCTACGAGTTATTCAAAATATTTTTGTAAATATTAAAATAAATCCCAAATTTTAAATTGATGTTTTATGCCACCCTTAACGAGTTAACACTTCATTCTAAATCGAACCCAAATGTTAGTGCTATACCCTGCATCTGGGCGTCCATCATGAAAGAAGGTAATCATCGCGTTTCCCGTGTAACATAGGCCGGTGTTACAGTTAACAGTAAAGGACAAAACATCACTTGTTCATCAAGTGGGCATAGTTTGGGTTAAACATATATCGTTTTAAGCGATAACCCCAAATGGAGAGTTGTGTAGTGGACACAATTAACAATCGTTGTTTACCTACATAATCATACCAGTGGATAGTGCTTAAGCCAATTCATTGTCATATGATGAATTGGGATCTCATCTTAATTAAAATTTTGTTTTTGGGTCATAAAATTAAATTAGGATATTAAAAGCATAAAATACTAATTAATTAATTTTGAATTTTGTAGATGTCAACTGAAAACAATTCCTCCCAATTCTCTCTCAAGTCCATCTTAGAGAAGGACAAACTGAACCACTCCAACTTCATGGACTGGCACCGCAACTTGAAAATTGTTCTCAAGGCGGAGAACAAACTGTATGTTCTTGAAACACCAGTCCCTGATGAACCCATCAATCAGCAAACTGTTGCATATAGAAACTATGCAAAGCACTTTGATGACTCTATGAAAGTCTCATGTTTAATGTTAGCATCCATGATTCCTGAACTTCAAAGGACCATGGATGACATGATGGCATATGAGATGAATGAGCACCTGGTTGAAATGTTCCAACAGAAGGCTCGTCATGAGAGGTTTGATGTGATGAGATCACTCATAACCACTCGTATGCAAGAGGGTACATCAGTTAGCGCTCATGTGCTAAAAATGAAGGCATATATTGATCACTTGGCTCGTCTGGAATCCCCCTTGAGTGATGAATTAGCTGGGGATATCATCCTCAACTCATTACCTAAGTCATATGATCAGTTCACTATGAACTACAATATGAATGGGATGGAGAAGACACTTGCAGAACTGCATCAGATGCTCAAAACTGCTGAGGTGAATATACCCAGCAAGACTGCACCAGTGCTGATGATCAAGGAGGGTCATGTTAAGAAACCTAACACCAAGAAAAAGGGCAATCAGGGCAAAGGGAAGAGCAAAGGCAAATTAGTTGCAAACAAGAAGCCTCAGAAGGATGCCAAGTGTTTTCATTGTAATGAAATTGGGCACTGGAAGAGGAACTGTGCTAAGTATTTAGCTGAACTGAAGCAAGCCAAGGCTTCAGGAGGAGAGTCCTCAGGTATATATGTTATTGAAATCTTTTCTTTTTCTGGCAAAACATGGGTGTTTGACACAGGATCTGGTTTTCACATTTGTAATGCTTTGCAGGGACTAAGAAAGATTAAGAAGCTGAAACAAGGCGACTTGGAGGTCCATGTTGGCAATGGACAAAGAGTTGCTGTGAAGGCGATTGGAGAATATGTTCTTTTACTTCCTTCTGGTTTAGAACTTGTTTTGAACAATGTTTATTTTATTCCTAGTGTTACTAGAAATATTGTTTCGGTTTCTGCTTTGCATGGACAAGGTTTCAATTATCATTTTAATGGTGAATTTCTTTCTGCTTATTTTAATGATGTATTTTACTTTGATGCAAAACCAAACAATGGAATCTATGAGATAGAAATCCAAAACAATAACATATTATACAACATCTCCCATAAACGTAATAAGTTGGACTTCAACGATACGTATATGTGGCATTGTAGACTTGGTCACATAAGCGAGAACCGTGTTAAACAACTTAAAACCGCAGGAATCTTAGATTCTAAGGGTTCAGAAACGTTTGGCAAATGCGAATCATGCTTAAGTGGAAAGTTAACAAAAGCACATTTTTCAAATGTTGGAGAAAGAGCTAATGATCTGTTGGGACTTGTACATACAGATGTATGTGGTCCATTCAGAACAATGTCAAGACATGGAGAAAGATACTTTGTTACAATCACTGATGATTTCAGTAGATATGGTTATGTTTATCTTATGAAGCATAAACATGAGACATTTGAAAAGTTCAAGGAGTACCAAAACGAAGTAGAGAATCAGCTAAATAGAACTATTAAGATGCTTCGATCAGATCGAGGCGGTGAATATCTTAGTCAGGAGTTCATCGACCATCTAAAGGATTGTGGAATAGTTTCACAGCTCACTCCACCTGGAACGCCACAACATAATGGTGTGTCTGAACGGAGAAATCGAACTCTATTAGATATGGTTCGATCAATGATGTGTCGAACAACCCTCCCACGCTCCTTTTGGAGTTACGCTCTGGAAACTGCCGCAAAACTTGTGAATATAGCTCCAACGAAGAAGGTTGACAAAACGCCTTATGAGATATGGCATGGAAAGAAACCAAAAGTATTTTATCTCAAGGTCTGGGGATGTAACGCTTATGTCACTCTAGAATCTTCGGATAAACTAGATCCCAGAGGCGAAAAAGTGGTTTTCGTCGGATACGCTAAAAGGATCGGTTACCTTTTCTACCACCCCACTGAAAATAAGATTTTCACAAAACGCAGAGGCACTTTCTTGGAGGAAGAGCTTCTGGCAAGAGGGGTTGGAGAAAACCATGTGGATCTTGAAGAAATTCGAGAATCACAAGTGACTGAACCAGTTGTTCAGACAGAACCAGAAGTAACTGATCCAGTTGTTGAATTTGAGCCTGAGAGGACTCAAGAAACAACAGAAACACGAAGTGTTCGAAGAAGTATTAGGGATCGTCGTGCCCCTGAAAGGTATGACGATATCTTCATGATTGATGAAGCTGAACCTGCTACTTACAAAGCTGCAATGTTGGATTCAGAATCCAAGAAATGGCAAGAAGCCATGAATGCAGAGATGCAATCCATGTATGATAACCAAGTTTGGGATTTGGTTGATCTTCCTACCGAAGGTCGGGCTGTAGGAAACAAATGGATCTTCAAGAAGAAGACCGACATGGATGGAAATGTGCAAACCTACAAAGCAAGGCTTGTAGCAAAAGGGTTCACTCAGACTCAAGGAATTGATTATGAGGAAACTTTCTCGCCAGTAGCCATGCTTAAGTCTATTATAATTCTACTTGCCATTGCTGCATATTATGACTATGAGATATGGCAAATGGATGTCAAGACCGCGTTCCTTAATGGACACTTACTTGAAGATGTCTATATGGTTCAACCTGAAGGTTTTGTCGATCCAAATAATCCTAATAAGGTGTGCAAGCTAAATAAATCCATCTATGGATTGAAGCAAGCATCTCGCAGCTGGAATCTTCATTTTGATCAGAAAATTAAAGAGTTTGGCTTCATTAAAAACGAAGATGAACCGTGTGTTTACAAGAAATCTAGTAGGAGCTATATCACTTTTCTAATTTTGTATGTAGATGACATACTAATCATTGGAAACAATATCCCTATGCTAAAAGATGTTAAGGCTTGGTTGGGAAAATGTTTCGCAATGAAAGATCTTGGTGAAGCCGCTTATATTCTAGGAATAAAGATTTATAGAGATAGATCAAAGCGATTATTAGGTTTAAGTCAAAGTACATATATTGATAAGGTCATACGACGCTTCTCAATGCAAGACTCAAAAAGGGGGCTCTTGCCCATGGCACATGGAACCATTCTTAATGGTGAGCGGTGTGCTAAGACCGAAGAGGAAAAGAAGAAAATGGAAAGAGTTCCATATGCTTCTGCTCTCGGTTCCATCATGTACGCCATGTTATGTACTAGACCTGATGTCTCGTATGCTCTTAGCATGACGAGTAGATATCAACAGAATCCAGGAGAGAATCACTGGGCTGCAGTGAAGAACATTCTTAAGTACTTAAGAAGGACTAAGGATATGTTCTTAATATACGGAGGACTGGATGAGGAGCTGTCAGTTAAGTGTTATACTGATGCAAGTTTCCAGACTGATCGTGACGATTCAAGATCACAGACGGGATATGTTTTCATTCTGAATGGTGGGGCTGTTACTTGGAAGAGCTCGAAGCAAAGTGTGGTTGCTCAATCCACCTGTGAATCAGAATACAATGCTGCATCGGATGCTGCTAAGGAGGCTGCCTGGATAAAGAAGTTCATTACTAATCTCGACGTTGTGCCTAGCATAAAGAAACCAATCGAGATGCTGTGTGACAATACTGGTGCCATTGCTCTTGCAAAGGAACCAAGGTCACATCAAACCACAAGGCATATACTCAGAAAATTCCACTATATTAGAGAGATAATAGAGCGTGGAGACATCGTAATAAGCAAAGTTCATACGGATCTAAATCTGGCTGACCCCTTTACTAAGACTCTACCTCAAGCTAAACATGAGGAGCATGCTGGAAAAATATGGCTAGATTTGCTAGACAGTGGGCATGATCTGTAGTTAGTATTGGTGTTTTAATTTTGAACTAAAACAGTTACATTAAAATAGTTATTTGATTTATTGGTTAAATGCAAGTTTAATTATTTTGTAACTGTGTTCGTTTTTGTATGTTTATATCCTTGAATAAGCGTATTCTAAAATATCCGTAGTCGATCAAGTTACATGGGAATGAATTTGAATGTAAGACTATTGTGAATTGAGATGATTGTATTCATGAGATGAATAACTCAAGAGTTTGAGAATCAAAATTCATAGATATCACTAGGGAATGATATTGGATGTAACTCGCTTCAAAACGATCTCCATGGATCTAAGTCATGAGATGTTTTGATATTGATATGTTCAATCTGTCCTTTTTCCTTAGGCACATATTAAACTACATTGATCAAGGACAATCTTTGATGTTATCTAACACTGTCCTGAAACATGGGTAGTAATCCGGGTAGCGTTGGGAGGAATCCAAGGTTAAGTGGGAGTTGTATGATGCTGATGGAATTCTGTACTTCTATGGGATTAGAAGTTTAGACATTCTGGCGCCCTCGTTAACTCAAACTGGAATAAACGCGTGGCCACGCTCGGACTAAAAGTAGTTCGTCAGACCACTTTGAATTAAAGACGAGAATAGAGAATGGTTGATCACTATATAAGAATGAATGATCCATGTCTTATGATCAACGAATGTTCTATACAGAAGGGACTTATTGATAGAATTATCAGGGCTATAGTATTTGGTTAAGTAAAGTGTTACTTAAACGCAAAGAACTAGTTGACGACTGTAAAGTGTCATGCCGTGTTAAGAGCAGTGCGATGCAGCTAGGCGTCCAACTCTGCACACGTTGGCTCGTTTAATTAAAATCGTCCAAGTGGGAGATTGTTGGATATATGTATGTCCGACCTTAATTAAAGTCAACGTAACTAACTCGGAACGATCCGAAGAGTTACACGTTGGTACACGAATCGTATACGTTCACGAGTAGGAAGATTATTATTTGTGAAATAATAATAGTTTAAACCCGAGGGACTTAATATTAATTAGATTATTATTAAGAGGATTATAATTGTATAATCTTAAAGGGCCTTAATGTAAGATTGGGTTTTATAAAAGGATGTTTAAGGTGGAAACCCTAGACACACTTTTATAAAACACAAAACCCTAGCCACCCTCCTAAGCTTGGCCGGCATCCTCTTGCCGTCGACCAAGCATCGCCGCCGCCTCCTTCTTGGCCGGTTCTACTCTCGGGTATCTTGTGCTCGGTTGTGAACTTCCTACTAGCGAGGATTCGTTGTAACCCGCGTGTTACAATTCCGGTGTAGTCGTCAAAGGTTGATTACTAAAACCCTCTATGGTTGTTTATTCCTTTTATTTGTTTATACGCGTATAACCTTGATCCTGATTGGGAATATTTATTAATCGGATTAATAAATCAAATTTATATAATCGGCTCATGGTAAATTATATAAATCGCTTCCGCTAATATTTTGATACTATGATTCCCAACAACTCTATGCCTTAAAATCTGCCCAAAAAAGCCTCACACAAGCTCTAAACGTTCAAAAAAAGTTGTTGTAGACAACGGGTCCGGGTATTACGAAAACCCGGGTCCAGGTATTACGAACAAGTTAAGGATCAAAGAGTCATTAGAAGAATCTATTGACCAAATAATTGTTCATCTGACTCAAGTCACTCAACAACACTTACCGTCGATTTAAGATTGTTTGTATACTGAAGACTTGGTAGAAGAATCTAAGAACATAGTTCTTGTATCATGCTATCTCTCAAGTACTACTCAAATGATCACAACACTTGAACTAAGAAAAATAAAATCTTCAGTCATTCCAACTTAAGACACAATACTTTATTTTGTATTTTCTATTTTATTCAAATAACAAATTAGTAATTACGGTTCAAATAATTCATCAAATAGTAGAACCGCATGTTCCGTTTTCAAAACACCGAAAAGTCTTCTTAGGGTGTCGGCAGCACTATGCGGGGATGGCTGCGGTGACCCAAGTCCTCGAGCGGGAACACCGCCGCCATCACCGCAGGGAGGTGGATCGGGGAGGGGGATCGGGGAGGGGTTACTGCATGAAGGAGGGAGGGAGATGGTGGGCCACCCTCTTTTCAACCAATCAAAACATTTTCTTTTCTTTTTTTTTTTGAATAAAAAAAACAAGTCCCCTAAGAGGGGAGTGCCGCCATCAAATTGAGGGTGTGAGGGGAGTTTAAGAGGGGAGTTGACGTGGCATAACCTGATTGGGTGTGCGTAAGAGAGGGGACTCCCCTAAGAGGGGAGTGCCCCTCTCACCCTTATTGATTAAAGCAGGGATGAGATCAGTACCGCACTAGTATTGTACTATTACCAACACTGAAAATAAGTAAAAACACAAACTGAATATTGTACCGATTATGGCAGTACAATACTAGCGGTTCAAATATATGAAAAGTATGAAACCGACTAATACCCAAACCGAAAACCATAAAAATAAATGACAGTAAGGATACCAAAACCGATGTTGGTCGGTATTCTCTAGATTAAGGCATCTAGAATAGGCTGGTTTCCAACGAGAAAGTGGATGACGTGAAATCGTAAATGAGAGAGAGAAGATGGATGTTCTTATTATAATATACCCAAAAAAAACAAGTTATTTGACATAAGAGCAGTGTTGGAAAAATCGGGTTAATCGGCGACTAGTCGACGATTAATCACTAGTTGGCCGGTCGTTGATTAATTTTCAGGTAATTGGTGAATTAATCACTGGTCGGCTGAAAAAATCATCCCTAGTCGGCCGGAAATAGGCGATTTCGCAAAATTCCATTCAGATTCCGACCAAACTGCAACCAAAACCTATAAATTCCGCCGATTAATCTTGTACACTTAAAAATGGATAGAGGAGTGGTTAAAACATGTCTACTTAAAAAAAATTACGTATAAAATTGTCTATATGTGTGTATAAAACTGAAAATCACATATAAAAATCTCAATCCGATTAATCCCGATTAATCATGACTAATCCTGATTAATCGTTAGTCGATTCCTCGCCGCCCGTCTAGCGCCTAGCGATTCTTATAACCAAAACGACGTGTTTTTATGCTGTTTTTGGAGCCGATTTGGTGGCATGTTTTTTTTTTTTTTTTTTTTTTTTTTTTTTTTTCGATTTTGGTCATCTACGGAAACAAATCCCACTATTTGTGGGTGTTGTCACCTGACTTCGATAACCCAATATATCACTTTCAAACATCAATCTAAAACACACACACACAACTCATTACATCTTACAAACAACATAAAAATCCTCAAAACAAACTCTGTACAACATTTCTTTCTGCAAACAAAAATGGGGACAAAGCTTCTTCACCCCAACATCTCACCATCCCACGTGCTTCCTTCCACACCAACAATCCCAAAACTAACCAAACTACCCACTCACAAACACTTCTTCTTCACTTCCAGATCCAGTTTCGCCATTAAAGTTTCAGACCAAACCTCCAACCTATTAAACAACCAAACCGACAACTCTCCCACAAATTACCCGACAATCACTCACCTCAAAACTAAACTCAACCAAACCCTCCAAGGTACACACACTTACATTCATCAATTTCCCCAAAAATTAAAAAAATAAAAGATTTTATAATTAGTTTTTTTTTTTTTTTTTTTTTTTTTGTGTACTATAGGATTGAATCGAGGGATTTTTGGGATCCCAAGTGAGAAGAAATCTGAAATTGAGGAAATGGTGAAGGTGTTGGAGGGTTTGAACCCGAATCCGAACCCGACTGTTGATCTTGATAAGGTGAAATGATTCAAACATTTTTATAATGTTTTTATAATGACTGTTTGTGTTGAAAGTTGAAACTTGAGATTTGAAATTGATGGGGGGTTGTTTAGTTGGGGGGATGCTGGAAGCTGATATATAGTACGATAACGATATTGGGATCGAAGAGAACGAAGTTGGGGTTGAGAGATTTCATCAGTTTGGGGGATTTCTTGCAAGTTATTGATGTTGCTAAGGTACTTTCTTCTTCTTCTTCTTGTGATCGTACATTCATTATCCTCAGCCTCTTGTTTGTGTTTCTTATCTTCTTTCTTTTTTCATTTTCTGTTTTAATTTTTTTTCTTTTTGATATTCCATATTTTTAAAGCTTTTTATTTTTTCTTTTTGGTCTAGAGATAGAAACTAGACCAGACTAGGGATGAGCTCGGTATCGTCCGGTATTGAAAATCCTCAAAAATGGGTATCGGTACCGAATATACCCGGTACGGTTAGGTACCGGTATTTGAGGGTAAAAACTGGTAAATACCATTATCGAACCGGTACCGTACCAGACCGGTACCGAAAATCTCAAAAGAATTACCATTATCGAACCGGTACCGTACCAGACTGGTACCGAAAATCTCAAAAGTCGGTACCGAAATTGTACCCGGTTCGGTAAATTCGGTACCGGTACCGGTTCAGTACCGGTACCGGGTACCATTTGCTCATCCCTAGACCAGACAGTCCGAACTCGTCGAAGATCGAGTTCTGTTGTAGGGGTGCTAAACAGGTCGTGTTCGCGGGTTCAACCCGACCCGAACCCGAAAATTTTAGACAAACCCGAACCCGAAAATCGTTTCATACATATGAACCCGAACGTGACCCGAATATTCGCAGGCTGGCCCGAACCCGACCCTTTCAACCTGATTTTATTTTTTTTCAGCAAATTAATATATTAAAATTAACATCTACTTAAAAAAAAACACAAACTAGATAATAAAATTACATTAAAATCATAAAATCTTATGTCAATTTCTATTTTTAAGTTATAAGTATAGCATAAAATACACACCAAATTTAATTTATAACATAAACATATTGTAAAAAATAAAATATTATAGAAATGAGTTAAACGGGTCAACCCGCCAACCGACCGTGTTGACCCAAACCTGACCCGTTTAGCTAAATGGGTTGGGGGGTTCAACCTGAAATTGACTCAAAACTGTATAGACTAAACCCAGACCCATGAATTTCGTGTTAGGCTCATGTCGTGTTTTCAGGTCGTGTCAGAAAATCACACCCCTAGTTCGGCTCTTTTAACTCACAAGATCTCAATCTCTATTTTTCAATCTTAAGTTCGGTTTGTGGTCTAGAGATGAAACTAGACCAGCCAGTCCGAACTCGTCTAAGATCGAGTTCGGCTATTTTAACTCACAAGATCTCAATCTCCATTTTTCGATCTTAAGTTTGGCTTGTTTGTTATTGAATAAGTAGTGTATATTAATAATTATACTTCTTATATTACGTAACGTATATTGTTTATTTATTTTGTTAGAAATTTATATGTTATAAATATTATGTAATATATTTAATATATTGAATAAAAGTTATACAAGTAATAAGCTCGTTTAGACTAGACGTCTGCTCGAGATCGACAAATGAAGCTCGGGCATCTTATTAAATGAATTTATTTTTAAATCAGAGTTCGTGCTTGACCTTTTAGTGAGTCGATCTCAAGCAGTCATGTGTGTGGCTTGACTTGTCAACCCTTAATACTCACATTCTAGATATAAATATATAATCCATTATTAAATAGAAAAAAGTACAAACATGTGGTCATGGAATTGGAATAAAAATTTTATATAAATAGAGTTTGATTTTTTTTTTTCATTAACTTTTTTTTTTTTTGTTGAAAATCACTTTTTTGCGTCAACTTTTTTATGTATAATTTAGGTGTAGATGTCGAAATTTAAGTCAATTATCTATATTAATAGAAACTCCCCATGAACAGTATTTCAATATTTTTGTTTAATATTATTTTTTTTTAGTTTTCATTATTTTATTGTTTTATTACTTTATTTGATTTTCATCATATTTATTCTTATATTACTTTTAAGATACGATCAAAGTATGTGTATCAAACAAAATACTATAAAAATGGATGCATATCGGTACCTATTTTGTTCGGTTCAGTTCGGTACGATATCGTAACGGTAGGGTGTCAGTTTATGGAAATCATTAACAATAAAATTAAATATTGGTACCGATTGATACATATGTTGTTTAATCGGTTTCAATTCGGTTTGGTACGACAACGATACAACGTTCGTTTTCAAAAAAAAAATTGCAATGTTGAAATATAATAAACAAAGAATGCAAACGATAGAAACTCCCCATGAACAGTATTTCAATATTTTTGTTTAATATTATTTTTTTAGTTTTCATTATTTTATTATTTTATTACTTTATTTGATTTTCATCATATTTATTCTTATATTACTTTTAAGATACGGTCAAAGTATGTGTATCAAACAAAATACTATAAAAATGGATGCATATCGGTACCTATTTTGTTCGGTTCAGTTCGGTACGATATCGTAATGATAGGGTGTCAGTTTATGGAAATCAATAACAATAAAATTAAATATTGGTACCGATTGATACATATGTTGTTTAATTGGTTTCAATTCGGTTTGGTACGACAGCGATACAACGTCCGTTTACAAAAAAAAAATTGCAATGTTGAAATATAATAAACAAAGAATGCAAACGAACATAACCAATATCAACTGATCAAGA